>NC_068456.1:15665011-16265011 GCF_023373465.1 Oncorhynchus keta
AGAGAGGAGTAGATGATAGACAGAAGAGAGAGAAGAGAGAGAAGAGAGAGAGGAGTAGATGATAGACAGAAAGAGAGAGAGAGAGAGGAGTAGATGATAGACAGAAAGAGAGAGAAGAGAGAGAGAAGAGAGAGAGAGGAGTAGATGATAGACAGAAAGAGAGAGAAGAGAGAGAGGAATAGATGATAGACAGAAAGAGAGAGAAGAGAGAGAGAGAGGAGTAGATGATAGACAGAAAGAGAGAGAAGAGAGAGAGGAGTAGATGATAGACAGAAAGAGAGAGAAGAGAGAGAGGAGTAGATGATAGACAGAAAGAGAGATAGAGAGAGGAGTAGATGATAGACAGAAGAGAGAGAAAGAGAGAGGAGTAGATGATAGACAGAAAGAGAGAGAAGAGAGAGAGAGAGGGAGAGGAGTAGATGATAGACAGAAAGAGAGAGAGAGGAGTAGATGATAGATAGAGAGAGAGAAGAGAGAGAGGAGTAGATGATAGACAGAAAGAGAGAGAAGAGAGAGGAATAGATGATAGACAGAAAGAGAGAGAAGAGAGAGAGGAGTAGATGATAGACAGAGAGAGAAGAGAGCTAGGAGAGAGAGAGAAGAGAGAGAGGAGTAGATGATAGACAGAAAGAGAGAGAAGAGAGAGAGAAGATAGAGAGAAGAGAGAGAGAAGAGAGAGAGGAGGAGATGCTAGACAGAAAGAGAGAGAGAGAGGAATAGATGATAGACAGAAAGAAAGAGAAGAGAGAGAGAGAGGAGTAGATGATAGACAGAAAGAGAGAGAAGAGAGAGAGAGAGAGAGGAGTAGATGATAGACAGAAAGAGAGAGAAGAGAGAGAAGAGAGAGAGGAGTAGATTATAGACAGAAAGAGAGAGAAGAGAGCTAGGAGAGAGAGAGAAGAGAGAGAAGAGAGAGAGGAGTAGATGATAGACAGAAAGAGAGAGAAGAGAGAGAGAAGATAGAGAGAAGAGAGAGAGAAGAGAGAGAGAAGAGAGAGAGGAGTAGATGATAGACAGAAAGAGAGAGAAGAGAGAGAGAGAGAGAGAGAGAGAGAGAGAGAGAGAGAGAGAGAGAGAGAGAGAGAGGAGTAGATGATAGACAGAAAGAGAGAGAGAGAGAGAGAGGAGTAGATGATAGACAGAAAGAGAGAGAAGAGCGAGAGAAGAGAGAGAGGAGTAGATGATAGACAGAAAGAGAGAGAGAGAGAGAGAGGAGTAGATGATAGACAGAAAGAGAGAGAGAGAGAGAGAAGAGAGAGAGAGAGGAGTAGATGATAGACAGAAAGAGAGAGAAGAGAGAGAGGAATAGATGATAGACAGAAAGAGAGAGAAGAGAGAGAGAGAGGAGTAGATGATAGACAGAAAGAGAGAGAAGAGAGAGAGAGAGGAGTAGATGATAGACAGAAAGAGAGAGAAGAGAGAGAGGAGTAGATGATAGACAGAAAGAGAGAGAAGAGAGAGAGGAATAGATGATAGACAGAAAGAGAGAGAAGAGAGAGAAGAGAGAGAGGAGTAGATGATAGACAGAAAGAGAGAGAAGAGAGCTAGGAGAGAGAGAGAAGAGAGAGAGGAGTAGATGATAGACAGAAAGAGAGAGAAGAGAGAGAGAAGAGAGAGAGAAGAGAGAGAGAAGAGAGAGAGGAGGAGATGCTAGACAGAAAGAGAGAGAGAGAGAGGAATAGATGATAGACAGAAAGAGAGAGAAGAGAGAGAGAGAGGAGTAGATGATAGACAGAAAGAGAGAGAAGAGAGAGAGAGAGAGGAGTAGATGATAGACAGAAAGAGAGAGAAGAGAGAGAGAGAGGAGTAGATGATAGACAGAAAGAGAGAGAAGAGAGAGAGAGAGGAGTAGATGATAGACAGAAAGAGAGAGAAGAGAGAGAGGAGTAGATGATAGACAGAAAGACAGAGAAGAGAGAGAGGAGTAGATGATAGACAGAAAGAGAGAGAGAGAGATAGAGAGAGGAGTAGATGATAGACAGAAAGAGAGAGAAGAGAGAGAGGAGTAGATGATAGACAGAAAAGAGAGAGAAGAGAGAGAGAGAGGGAGAGGAGTAGATGATAGACAGAAAGAGAGAGAGAGAGAGAGAGAGGAGTAGATGATAGATAGAAAGAGAGAGAAGAGAGAGAGGAGTAGATGATAGACAGAAAGAGAGAGAAGAGAGAGAGGAATAGATGATAGACAGAGAGAGAGAGAGAGAGAGGAGTAGATGATAGACAGAAATAGAGAGAAAGAGAAAGAGAGAGAGGAATAGATGATAGACAGAAAGAGAGAGAAGAGAGAGAGGAGTAGATGATAGAAGAAAGAGAGAGAGAGATAGAGAGAAGTAGATGATAGACAGAAAGAGAGAGAAGAGGGAGAGGAGTAGATGATAGACAGAAAGAGAGAGAGAGAGAGAGAGAGGAGTAGATGATAGATAGAAAGAGAGAGAAGAGAGAGAGGAGTAGATGATAGACAGAAAGAGAGAGAAGAGAGAGAGGAATAGATGATAGACAGAGAGAGAGAGAGAGAGAGGAGTAGATGATAGACAGAAATAGAGAGAAAGAGAAAGAGAGAGAGGAATAGATGATAGACAGAAAGAGAGAGAAGAGAGAGAGGAGTAGATGATAGACAGAAAGAGAGAGAAGAGAGAGAGAGAGGAGTAGATGATAGACAGAAAGAGAGAGAAGAGAGAGAGGAATAGATGATAGACAGAGAGAGAGAGAGAGAGAGAGAGAGAGAGAGAGAGAGAGAGAGAGAGAGAGGAATAGATGATAGACAGAAAGAGAGAGAGAGAGAGAGAGAGAGAGAGAGAGAGAGAGAGAGAGAAAGAGAAAGAGAGAGAAGAGAGAGAGTAGATGATAGACAGAAAGAGAGAGAAAGAGAAAGAGAAAAAGAGAGAGAGAGAGATGAAAGAGAGAAAGAGAGAAAAAGAGAGAGAGAGAGAGAGAGAGAGAGAGAGAGAGAGAATAGAGAGAGAGAAGAGAGAGAGAGAGAGGAGTAGATGATAGACAGAAAGAGAGAGAAGAGAGAGAGAGAGAGAGGAATAGATGATAGACAGAAAGAGAGAGAAGAGAGAGAGGAGTAGATGATAGACAGAAATAGAGAGAAAGAGAGAGAGAGAGAGAGGAATAGATGATAGACAGAAAGAGAGAGAGAGAGAGAGAGAGAGAGAGGAGTAGATGATAGACAGAAAGAGAGAGAGAGAGAGAGAGAGAGAGGAGTAGATGATAGACAGAGAGAGAGAGAGAGAGAGAGAGAGAGAGTAGATGATAGACAGAGAGAGAAGAGAGAGAGAATAGATGATAGACAGAGAGAGAGAAGAGAGAGATGAGTAGATGATAGACAGAAAGAGAGAGAGAGAGAAAAAGAGAGAGAGAGAGAGAGAGAGAAAAAGAGAGAGAGAGAGAGAGAGAGAGAGAGAGAGAAAAAGAGAGAGAGAAAAAGAGAGGAGTAGATGATAGACAGAAAGAGAGAGAGAGAGAGAGAGTAGATGATAGACAGAAAGAGAGAGAGAGAGAGAGAGAGAGATAGATGAGAGAGAAGAGAGAGAGAGAGAGAGGAGTAGATGATAGACAGAAAGAGAGAGAGAGAGAGGAGCATAGATGAT
Organism: Oncorhynchus keta; assembly: GCF_023373465.1. NCBI lineage: Eukaryota > Metazoa > Chordata > Actinopteri > Salmoniformes > Salmonidae > Oncorhynchus > Oncorhynchus keta. The sequence continues at coordinate 15,668,602 of NC_068456.1, forward strand.
AGACAGAAAGAGAGAGAAAGAGAATAGATGATAGACAGAAAGAGAGAGAAGAGAGAGAGGAATAGATGATAGACAGAAAGAGAGAGAGAGAGAGAGAGAGAGAGAGAGAGAAGAGAGAGAAGAGAGAGGAGTAGATGATAGACAGAAAGAGAGAGAAAGAGAGAGAAAGAAGAGAGAGAGAGGAGTAGAAGAGAGAACAGAAAGAGAGAGAACAGAGAAGAGAGAGAGAGGAGTAGAAGAGAGAACAGAAAGAGAGAGAACAGAGAAGAGAGAGAGAGAGGAGTAGAAGAGAGAACAGAAAGAGAGAGAACAGAGAAGAGAGAGAGAGAGGAGTAGATGATAGACAGAAAGAGAGAACAGAAAGAGAGAGAACAGAGCTGGTGAAGGAGATTAAAAGGTGTTGGCATCAGAAGAAGGGCAGGGGTGTCGTGTTAGGGCTCGTACACACCAATAGCGTTTTCCGTCCGAGAGTGCCGGGTTCATCTCTACAGACAACCTGCTTGATGTGATTTTACCCAGCTACTTCAGCATCTCTCGAATGGTCTCAATGACATTTTCACTATATAATCGCTAGGGCCCTCAAACTCAATTCTGGACCTCTAAGCCAGTTCCACTGTATTTCCTTTATTATTGTTTCCCTCTAATCAGGGACTGATTCAGACCTGAGACACCAGGTGGGTGCAACTACTGATCAGGTAGAACAGAAGTGCAGCAGGCTCCGGGAGTTGAATACCCCTGGCCGAGGGGATAGGGGACAAGAGTTGATTTTGGGATTTGGCGCATCTCTTTCTCTATCTTGTACCAGGCTTTCACTCTCAACCCTCTTGTCACCATCTCTCTCTGGGTATTTGGAAACAATGATTGTCCCAGGAGTGTCAGGTAGTCTTAGACAGCGAGATTGTGAGGTCTTGTTGACTTCAGTGTTGTGTGCACACACACACAGAGAGAGAGAGAGAGAGACACGAACAAAGACACACAGACAGAACTATGGCATTCATGTCAGAACAATGGGCTCATGCATGGACTGTTACATCAGATGTGTTCATACCCATAATGCATCATTGTTATCTGAGTGATGGATGTTGGACTAGACAAGGGCTCTATTCTGTCTTTCACACACACACACACACACACAATGTAAATTCACATATGCACAAATTAACACACACATACAGTACAAACCTTATACACAGGTGTCTACCCAACCAGAAATATTTTCAGAGCTCACACACACTCACTACGTGCCCACAACCGGCATCCGTGCAAAATGACAAGTTGTTTTTATAATTCATTTACATATAAAAGGCATTGTCTGTGTGGTTGGCAGAGACAGACCCTAGATCAGAGTACTCCTGCTGGCAGAGCCAGAGACAGACCCTAGATCAGAGTACTCCTGCTGGCAGAGCCTGAGACAGACCCTAGATCAGAGTACTCCTGCTGGCAGAGCCAGAGACAGACCCTAGATCAGAGTACTCCTGCTGGCAGAGCCAGAGACAGACCCTAGATCAGAGTACTCCTGCTGGCAGAGCCTGAGACAGACCCTAGATCAGAGTACTCCTGCTGGCAGAGCCTGAGACAGAGACAGACCCTAGATCAGAGTACTCCTGCTGGCAGAGCCAGAGACAGACCCTAGATCAGAGTACTCCTGCTGGCAGAGCCAGAGACAGACCCTAGATCAGAGTACTCCTGCTGGCAGAGCCAGAGACAGACCCTAGATCAGAGTACTCCTGCTGGCAGAGCCAGAGACAGACCCTAGATCAGAGTACTCCTGCTGGCAGAGCCAGAGACAGACCCTAGATCAGAGTACTCCTGCTGGCAGAGCAGAGACAGCCTCAGAGTACTCCTGCTGGCAGAGACAGACCCTAGATCAGAGTACTCCTGCTGGCAGAGCCAGAGACAGAGACAGACCCTAGATCAGAGTACTCCTGCTGGCAGAGCCTGGACAGACCCCAGAAACAGACCCTGGCAGAGCCAGAGTACTCCTGCTGGCAGAGCCTGAGACAGACCCTAGATCAGAGTACTCCTGCTGGCAGAGCCTGAGACAGACCCTAGATCAGAGTACTCCTGCTGGCAGAGACAGAGACAGACCCTAGATCAGAGTACTCCTGCTGGCAGAGCCTGAGACAGAGACAGACCCTAGATCAGAGTACTCCTGCTGGCAGAGCCTGAGACAGACCCTAGATCAGAGTACTCCTGCTGGCAGAGCCTGAGACAGACCCTAGATCAGAGTACTCCTGCTGGCAGAGCCAGAGACAGACCCTAGATCAGAGTACTCCTGCTGGCAGAGCCAGAGACAGACCCTAGATCAGAGTACTCCTGCTGGCAGAGCCAGAGCCAGAGACAGACCCTAGATCAGAGTACTCCTGCTGGCAGAGCCTGAGAGAGAGAGACAGAGAGACAGCGCGAGAGACAGAGCCAGAGACAGACATTGAGAGAGAGGCGCGAGACAGAGAGGCACGAGACAGAGAGAGGCGCGAGACAGAGAGAGGCACGAGACAGAGAGAGGCGCGAGACAGAGAGAGGCACGAGACAGAGAGGCACGAGACAGAGAGAGGCACGAGACAGAGAGAGGCACGAGACAGAGAGAGGCGCGAGACAGAGAGAGGCGCGAGACAGAGAGAGGCGCGAGACAGAGAGAGGCACGAGACAGAGAGAGGCGCGAGACAGAGAGAGGCGCGGGACAGAGAGAGGCGCGAGACAGAGAGAGGCGCGAGACAGAGAGAGGCGCGAGACAGAGAGAGGCACGAGACAGAGATGTGAGAGTATGAGTTTGCATACATCATGTGTGTCAGCAAGGCTATCAGGCTTATGCTAGGTAGCAGGTGTGAGTGGACAGGGAGAGAGGGTTAGGCCTCAGATGAAAAATAGGCTTTAGACACTCAGTGATCTAAGAGATGTGTGCGCACACGCACACACACACACACGCATGCACACGCACACGCACACGCACAGACACACAGAGCTGGGCATGCATTTAACCCATACATACTTTTCTTCTGAGACCAGTATAACTAATTGACAAAAATGTCAAACACCTATTTTTCAGGGACAACTGACGAGACGATCTGAGTAAATAGACCCAGAAAACTATAACTACATGAAAATGACTTTTTACGTTTGGGTTGATGAAAATGAGACGAGACGAAATGACCTCTGTGACTAACATCAGAAGAGTAAGTGGACAGGACAAGAGTTTTTGGAGGAATTGAGACCTTTTCAGTGTTATCTGCAATCTGGCGGCAACAAATCATAGACGCAAGTAAGGCACACGCCATGTGGTTAAAGCTCCCGGTGGAAAAGAGGCCGATGTTTGGAGCAACTTTACTTATCGAGTATTTTTCAAACAAGACCAAATGCAACGTTTCCACAGAGGACAGCTTTTGCACCCACAAATTGACAGGATGGGGGAGAAATACTATTATATTTACTGTTAGATTAATACATGACTACTAGTGGTGGTATTATATTTACTGTTAGATTAATACATGACTACTAGTGGTGGGTGGTATTATATTTACTGTTAGATTAATACATGACTACTAGTGGTGGTATTATATTTACTGTTAGATTAATACATGACTACTAGTGGTGGGGTATTATATTTACTGTTAGATTAATACATGACTACTAGTGGTGGTATTATATTTAGTGGTGGGTGGTATTATATTTACTGTTAGATTAATACATGACTACTAGTGGTGGGTGGTATTATATTTACTGTTAGATTAATACATGACTACTAGTGGTGGGTGGTATTATATTTACTGTTAGATTAATACATGACTACTGGTGGTGGTATTATATTTACTGTTAGATTAATACATGACTACTAGTGGTGGTATTATATTTACTGTTAGATTAATACATGACTACTAGTGGTGGTATTATATTTACTGTTAGATTAATACATGACTACTAGTGGTGGTATTATATTTACTGTTAGATTAATACATGACTACTAGTGGTGGGTGGTATTATATTTACTGTTAGATTAATACATGACTACTAGTGTGGTGGTATTATATTTACTGTTAGATTAATACATGACTACTAGTGGTGGTGGTATTATATTTACTGTTAGATTAATACATGACTACTAGTGGTGGGTTAGTATTATATTATTTACTGTTAGATTAATACATGACTACTAGTGGTGGGTGGTATTATATTTACTGTTAGATTAATACATGACTACTAGTGGTGGGTGGTATTATATTTACTGTTAGATTAATACATGACTACTAGTGGTGGTATTATATTTACTGTTAGATTATTACTATTTATATTTACTGTTAGATTAATACATGACTACTAGTGGTAGGGTGGTATTATATTTACTGTTAGATTAATACATGACTACTAGTGGTGGTATTATATTTACTGTTAGATTAATACATGACTACTAGTGGTGGTATTATATTTACTGTTAGATTAATACATGACTACTAGTGGTGGTGGTATTATATTTACTGTTAGATTAATACATGACTACTAGTGGTGGGTGGTATTATATTTACTGTTAGATTAATACATGACTACTAGTGGTGGTATTATATTTACTGTTAGATTAATACATGACTACTAGTGGTGGGTGGTATTATATTTACTGTTAGATTAATACATGACTACTAGTGGTGGGTGGTATTATATTTACTGTTAGATTAATACATGACTACTAGTGGTGGGTGGTATTATATTTACTGTTAGATTAATACATGACTACTAGTGGGTGGTATTATATTTACTGTTAGATTAATACATGACTACTAGTGGTGGGTGGTATTATATTTACTGTTAGATTAATACATGACTACTAGTGGTGGGTGGTATTATATTTACTGTTAGATTAATACATGACTACTAGTGGTGGGTGGTATTATATTTACTGTTAGATTAATACATGACTACTAGTGGTGGTGGTATTATATTTACTGTTAGATTAATACATGACTACTAGTGGTGGGTGGTATTATATTTACTGTTAGATTAATACATGACTACTAGTGGTGGTATTATATTTACTGTTAGATTAATACATGACTACTAGTGGTAGATTAATACATGGTGGTATTATATTTACTGTTAGATTAATACATGACTACTAGTGGTGGGTGGTATTATATTTACTGTTAGATTAATACATGACTACTAGTGGTGGTGGTATTATATTTACTGTTAGATTAATACATGACTACTAGTGGTGGGTGGTATTATATTTACTGTTAGATTAATACATGACTACTAGTGGTGGGTGGTATTATATTTACTGTTAGATTAATACATGACTACTAGTGGTGGTATTATATTTATTATATTTACTGTTAGATTAATACATGACTACTAGTGGTGGGTGGTATTATATTTACTGTTAGATTAATACATGACTACTAGTGGTGGTATTATATTTACTGTTAGATTAATACATGACTACTAGTGGTGGGTGGTATTATATTTACTGTTGTTAGATTAATACATGACTACTAGATTAATACATGGTGGGTGGTATTATATTTACTGTTAGATTAATACATGACTACTAGTGGTGGTGGTATTATATTTACTGTTAGATTAATACATGACTACTAGTGGTGGTGGTATTATATTTACTGTTAGATTAATACATGACTACTAGTGGTAGGGTGGTATTATATTTACTGTTAGATTAATACATGACTACTAGTGGTGGTGGTATTATATTTACTGTTAGATTAATACATGACTACTAGTGGTGGGTGGTATTATATTTACTGTTAGATTAATACATGACTACTAGTGGTGGGTGGTATTATATTTACTGTTAGATTAATACATGACTACTAGTGGTGGGTGGTATTATATTTACTGTTAGATTAATACATGACTACTAGTGGTGGTGGTATTATATTTACTGTTAGATTTAATACATGACTACTAGTGGTGGGTGGTATTATATTTACTGTTAGATTAATACATGACTACTAGTGGTGGGTGGTATTATATTTACTGTTAGATTAATACATGACTACTAGTGGTGGTATTATATTTACTGTTAGATTAATACATGACTACTAGTGGTGGTGGTATTATATTTACTGTTAGATTAATACATGACTACTAGTGGTGGGTGGTATTATATTTACTGTTAGATTAATACATGACTACTAGTGGTGGGTGGTATTATATTTACTGTTAGATTAATACATGACTACTAGTGGTGGTTATTATATTTACTGTTAGATTAATACATGACTACTAGTGGTGGGTGGTATTATATTTACTGTTAGATTAATACATGACTACTAGTGGTGGTTATTATATTTACTGTTAGATTAATACATGACTACTAGTGGTGGGTGGTATTATATTTACTGTTAGATTAATACATGACTACTAGATTAATACATGGTGGTGGTATTATATTTACTGTTAGATTAATACATGACTACTAGTGGTGGTATTATATTTACTGTTAGATTAATACATGACTACTAGTGGTGGTGGTATTATATTTACTGTTAGATTAATACATGACTACTACTGGTGGGTGGTATTATATTTACTGTTAGATTAATACATGACTACTAGTGGTGGGTGGTATTATATTTACTGTTAGATTAATACATGACTACTAGTTAATACATGTACTAGTGGTGGTATTATATTTACTGTTAGATTAATACATGACTACTAGGGTGGTATTATATTTACTGTTAGATTAATACATGACTACTAGTGGTGGGTGGTATTATATTTACTGTTAGATTAATACATGACTACTAGTGGTGGGTGGTATTATATTTACTGTTAGATTAATACATGACTACTAGTGGTGGGTGGTATTATATTTACTGTTAGATTAATACATGACTACTAGTGGTGGTATTATATTTACTGTTAGATTAATACATGACTACATGACTACTAGTGGTGGGTGGTATTATATTTACTGTTAGATTAATACATGACTACTAGTGGTGGGTGGTATTATATTTACTGTTAGATTAATACATGACTACTAGTGGTGGTGGTATTATATTTACTGTTAGATTAATACATGACTACTAGTGGTGGGTGGTATTATATTTACTGTTAGATTAATACATGACTACTAGTGGTGGTGATTAATACATGTATTATATTTACTGTTAGATTAATACATGACTACTAGTGGTGGTATTATATTTACTGTTAGATTAATACATGACTACTAGTGGTGGGTGGTATTATATTTACTGTTAGATTAATACATGACTACTAGTGGTGGTATTATATTTACTGTTAGATTAATACATGACTACTAGTGGTGGTGGTATTATATTTACTGTTAGATTAATACATGACTACTAGTGGTGGTGGTATTATATTTACTGTTAGATTAATACATGACTACTAGTGGTGTTAGATTAATACATGGTGGTATTATATTTACTGTTAGATTAATACATGACTACTAGTGGTGGTGGTATTATATTTACTGTTAGATTAATACATGACTACTAGTGGTGGGTGGTATTATATTTACTGTTAGATTAATACATGACTACTAGTGGTGGTATTATATTTACTGTTAGATTAATACATGACTACTAGTGGTGGGTGGTATTATATTTACTGTTAGATTAATACATGACTACTAGTGGTGGTGGTATTATATTTACTGTTAGATTAATACATGACTACTAGTGGTGGTGGTATTATATTTACTGTTAGATTAATACATGACTACTAGTGTATTATATTTACTGTGGGTGGTATTATATTTACTGTTAGATTAATACATGACTACTAGTGGTGGGTGGTATTATATTTACTGTTAGATTAATACATGACTACTAGTGGTGGTATTATATTTACTGTTAGATTAATACATGACTACTAGTGGTGGGTGGTATTATATTTACTGTTAGATTAATACATGACTACTAGTGGTGGTGGTATTATATTTACTGTTAGATTAATACATGACTACTAGTGGTGGGTGGTATTATATTTACTGTTAGATTAATACATGACTACTAGTGGTGGTGGTATTATATTTACTGTTAGATTAATACATGACTACTAGTGGTGGGTGGTATTATATTTACTGTTAGATTAATACATGACTACTAGTGGTGGGTGGTATTATATTTACTGTTAGATTAATACATGACTACTAGTGGTGGGTGGTATTATATTTACTGTTGATTAATACATGACTACTAGTATTATATTTACTGTTAGATTAATACATGACTACTAGTGGTGGGTGGTATTATATTTACTGTTAGATTAATACATGACTACTAGTGGTGGTGGTATTATATTTACTGTTAGATTAATACATGACTACTAGTGGTGGGTGGTATTATATTTACTGTTAGATTAATACATGACTACTAGTGGTGGGTGGTATTATATTTACTACATGACTACTAGTATTATATTTACTGTTAGATTAATACATGACTACTAGTGGTGGGTGGTATTATATTTACTGTTAGATTAATACATGACTACTAGTGGTGGGTGGTATTATATTTACTGTTAGATTAATACATGACTACTAGTGGTGGGTGGTATTATATTTACTGTTAGATTAATACATGACTACTAGTGGTGGGTGGTATTATATTTACTGTTAGATTAATACATGACTACTAGTGGTGGTATTATATTTACTGTTAGATTAATACATGACTACTAGTGGTGGGTGGTATTATATTTACTGTTAGATTAATACATGACTACTAGTGGTGGGTGGTATTATATTTACTGTTAGATTAATACATGACTACTAGTGGTGGTATTATATTTACTGTTATATTTACTGTTAGATTAATACATGACTACTAGTGGTGGTGGTATTATATTTACTGTTAGATTAATACATGACTACTAGTGGTGGGTGGTATTATATTTACTGTTAGATTAATACATGACTACTAGTGGGTGGTATTATATTTACTGTTAGATTAATACATGACTACTAGTGGTGGTATTATATTTACTGTTAGATTAATACATGACTACTAGTGGTGGGTGGTATTATATTTACTGTTAGATTAATACATGACTACTAGTGGTGGTATTATATTTACTGTTAGATTAATACATGACTACTAGTGGTGGTATTATATTTACTGTTAGATTAATACATGACTACTAGTGGTGGTATTATATTTACTGTTAGATTAATACATGACTACTAGTGGTGGGTGGTATTATATTTACTGTTAGATTAATACATGACTACTAGTGGTGGTATTATATTTACTGTTAGATTAATACATGACTACTAGTGGTGGGTGGTATTATATTTACTGTTAGATTAATACATGACTACTAGTGGTGGTATTATATTTACTGTTAGATTAATACATGACTACTAGTGGGTGGTATTATATTTACTGTTAGATTAATACATGACTACTAGTGGTGGGTGGTATTATATTTACTGTTAGATTAATACATGACTACTAGTGGTGGGTGGTATTATATTTACTGTTAGATTAATACATGACTACTAGTGGTGGTGGTATTATATTTACTGTTAGATTAATACATGACTACTAGTGGTGGGTGGTATTATATTTACTGTTAGATTAATACATGACTACTAGTGGTGGGTGGTATTATATTTACTGTTAGATTAATACATGACTACTAGTGGTGGGTGGTATTATATTTACTGTTAGATTAATACATGACTACTAGTGGTGGGTGGTATTATATTTACTGTTAGATTAATACATGACTACTAGTGGTGGTGGTATTATATTTACTGTTAGATTAATACATGACTACTAGTGGTGGGTGGTATTATATTTACTGTTAGATTAATACATGACTACTAGTGGGTGGTATTATATTTACTGTTAGATTAATACATGACTACTAGTGGTGGGTATTATATTTACTGTTAGATTAATACATGACTACTAGTGGTGGTATTATATTTACTGTTAGATTAATACATGACTACTAGTGGTGGGTGGTATTATATTTACTGTTAGATTAATACATGACTACTAGTGGTGGGTGGTATTATATTTACTGTTAGATTAATACATGACTACTACTGTTAGATTAATACATGACTACTAGTGGTGGTATTATATTTACTGTTAGATTAATACATGACTACTAGTGGTGGATTAATACATGACTACTAGTGGTGGGTGGTATTATATTTACTGTTAGATTAATACATGACTACTAGTGGTGGTGGTATTATATTTACTGTTAGATTAATACATGACTACTAGTGGTGGGTGGTATTATATTTACTGTTAGATTAATACATGACTACTAGTGGTGGGTGGTATTATATTTACTGTTAGATTAATACATGACTACTAGTGGTGGGTGGTATTATATTTACTGTTAGATTTAATACATGACTACTGGTGGTGGTATTATATTTACTGTTAGATTAATACATGACTACTAGTGGTGGGTGGTATTATATTTACTGTTAGATTAATACATGACTACTAGTGGTGGGTGGTATTATATTTACTGTTAGATTAATACATGACTACTAGTGGTGGGTGGTATTATATTTACTGTTAGATTAATACATGACTACTAGTGGTGGTATTATATTTACTGTTAGATTAATACATGACTACTAGTGGTGGGTGGTATTATATTTACTGTTAGATTAATACATGACTACTACTGGTGGTGGTATTATATTTACTGTTAGATTAATACATGACTACTAGTGGTGGGTGGTATTATATTTACTGTTAGATTAATACATGACTACTAGTGGTGGGTGGTATTATATTTACTGTTAGATTAATACATGACTACTAGTGGTGGGTGGTATTATATTTACTGTTAGATTTACATGACTACTAGTGGTGGGTGTATTATATTTACTGTTAGATTAATACATGACTACTAGTGGTGGTATTATATTTACTGTTAGATTAATACATGACTACTAGTGGTGGTATTATATTTACTGTTAGATTAATACATGACTACTAGTGGTGGTGGTATTATATTTACTGTTAGATTAATACATGACTACTAGTGGTGGGTGGTATTATATTTACTGTTAGATTAATACATGACTACTAGTGGTGGGTGGTATTATATTTACTGTTAGATTAATACATGACTACTAGTGGTGGGTGGTATTATATTTACTGTTAGATTAATACATGACTACTAGTGGTGGTGGTATTATATTTACTGTTAGATTAATACATGACTACTAGTGGTGGGTGGTATTATATTTACTGTTAGATTAATACATGACTACTAGTGGTGGGTGGTATTATATTTACTGTTAGATTAATACATGACTACTAGTGGTGGTATTATATTTACTGTTAGATTAATACATGACTACTAGTGGTGGGTGGTATTATATTTACTGTTAGATTAATACATGACTACTAGTATTATATTTACTGGTGGGTGGTATTATATTTACTGTTAGATTAATACATGACTACTAGTGGTGGTATTATATTTACTGTTAGATTAATACATGACTACTAGTGGTGGTGGTATTATATTTACTGTTAGATTAATACATGACTACTAGTGGTGGTGGTATTATATTTACTGTTAGATTAATACATGACTACTAGTGGTGGTGGTATTATATTTACTGTTAGATTAATACATGACTACTAGTGGTGGTATTATATTTACTGTTAGATTAATACATGACTACTAGTGGTGGTATTATATTTACTGTTAGATTAATACATGACTACTAGTGGTGGGTGGTATTATATTTACTGTTAGATTAATACATGACTACTAGTGGTGGTATTATATTTACTGTTAGATTAATACATGACTACTAGTGGTGGGTGGTATTATATTTACTGTTAGATTAATACATGACTACTAGTGGTGGTGGTATTATATTTACTGTTAGATTAATACATGACTACTAGTGGTGGGTGGTATTATATTTACTGTTAGATTAATACATGACTACTAGTGGTGGTATTATATTTACTGTTAGATTAATACATGACTACTAGTGGTGGGTGGTATTATATTTACTGTTAGATTAATACATGACTACTAGTGGTGGGTGGTATTATATTTACTGTTAGATTAATACATGACTACTAGTGGTGGGTGGTATTATATTTACTGTTAGATTAATACATGACTACTAGTGGTGGTGGTATTATATTTACTGTTAGATTAATACATGACTACTAGTGGTGGGTGGTATTATATTTACTGTTAGATTAATACATGACTACTAGTGGTGGTATTATATTTACTGTTAGATTAATACATGACTACTAGTGGTGGGTGGTATTATATTTACTGTTAGATTAATACATGACTACTAGTGGTGGGTGGTATTATATTTACTGTTAGATTAATACATGACTACTAGTGGTGGTATTATATTTACTGTTAGATTAATACATGACTACTAGTGGTGGGTGGTATTATATTTACTGTTAGATTAATACATGACTACTAGTGGTGGGTGGTATTATATTTACTGTTAGATTAATACATGACTACTAGTGGTGGTATTATATTTACTGTTAGATTAATACATGACTACTAGTGGTGGGTGGTATTATATTTACTGTTAGATTTAATACATGATATTTATTAATACATGACTACTGGTGGGTGGTATTATATTTACTGTTAGATTAATACATGACTACTAGTGGTGGTATTATATTTACTGTTAGATTAATACATGACTACTAGTGGTGGGTGGTATTATATTTACTGTTAGATTAATACATGACTACTAGTGGTGGGTGGTATTATATTTACTGTTAGATTAATACATGACTACTAGTGGTGGGTGGTATTATATTTACTGTTAGATTAATACATGACTACTAGTGGTGGTGGTATTATATTTACTGTTAGATTAATACATGACTACTAGTGGTGGGTGGTATTATATTTACTGTTAGATTAATACATGACTACTAGTGGTGGTATTATATTTACTGTTAGATTAATACATGACTACTAGTGGTGGTATTATATTTACTGTTAGATTAATACATGACTACTAGTGGTGGGTGGTATTATATTTACTGTTAGATTAATACATGACTACTAGTGGTGGTATTATATTTACTGTTAGATTAATACATGACTACTAGTGGTGGGTGGTATTATATTTACTGTTAGATTAATACATGACTACTAGTGGTGGTGGTATTATATTTACTGTTAGATTAATACATGACTACTAGTGGTGGTATTATATTTACTGTTAGATTAATACATGACTACTAGTGGTGGGTGGTATTATATTTACTGTTAGATTAATACATGACTACTAGTGGTGGGTGGTATTATATTTACTGTTAGATTAATACATGACTACTAGTGGTGGGTGGTATTATATTTACTGTTAGATTAATACATGACTACTAGTGGTGGGTGGTATTATATTTACTGTTAGATGAATACATGACTACTAGTGGTGGTGGTATTATATTTACTGTTAGATGAATACATGACTACTAGTGGTGGTATTATATTTACTGTTAGATTAATACATGACTACTAGTGGTGGGTGGTATTATATTTACTGTTAGATTAATACATGACTACTAGTGGTGGGTGGTATTATATTTACTGTTAGATTAATACATGACTACTAGTGGTGGGTGGTATTATATTTACTGTTAGATTAATACATGACTACTAGTGGTGGGTGGTATTATATTTACTGTTAGATTAATACATGACTACTAGTGGTGGTGGTATTATATTTACTGTTAGATTAATACATGACTACTAGTGTGGTATTATATTTACTGTTAGATTAATACATGACTACTAGTGGTGGTATTATATTTACTGTTAGATTAATACATGACTACTAGTGGAGGTATTATATTTACTGTTAGATGAATACATGACTACTAGTGGTGGGTATTATATTTACTGTTAGATTAATACATGACTACTAGTGGTGGGTGGTATTATATTTACTGTTAGATTAATACATGACTACTAGTGGTGGGTGGTATTATATTTACTGTTAGATTAATACATGACTACTAGTGGTGGGTGGTATTATATTTACTGTTAGATTAATACATGACTACTAGTGGTGGTATTATATTTACTGTTAGATTAATACATGACTACTAGTGGTGTATTATATTTACTGTTAGATTAATACATGGTGGTATTATATTTACTGTTAGATTAATACATGACTACTAGTGGTGGGTGGTATTATATTTACTGTTAGATTAATACATGACTACTAGTGGTGGGTGGTATTATATTTACTGTTAGATTAATACATGACTACTAGTGGTGGGTGGTATTATATTTACTGTTAGATTAATACATGACTACTAGTGGTGGTATTATATTTACTGTTAGATTAATACATGACTACTAGTGGTGGGTGGTATTATATTTACTGTTAGATTAATACATGACTACTAGTGGTGGTGGTATTATATTTACTGTTAGATTAATACATGACTACTAGTGGTGGTGGTATTATATTTACTGTTAGATTAATACATGATTATATTTACTAGATTAATACATGGTGGGTGGTATTATATTTACTGTTAGATTAATACATGACTACTAGTGGTGGGTGGTATTATATTTACTGTTGTTAGATTAATAGTGGTGGGTGGTATTATATTTACTGTTAGATTAATACATGACTACTAGTGGTGGGTGGTATTATATTTACTGTTAGATTAATACATGACTACTAGTGGTGGGTGGTATTATATTTACTGTTAGATTAATACATGACTACTAGTGGTGGGTGGTATTATATTTACTGTTAGATGAATACATGACTACTAGTGGTGGTGGTATTATATTTACTGTTAGATTAATACATGACTACTAGTGGTGGGTGGTATTATATTTACTGTTAGATTAATACATGACTACTAGTGGTGGGTGGTATTATATTTACTGTTAGATTAATACATGACTACTAGTGGTGGTATTATATTTACTGTTAGATTAATACATGACTACTAGTGGTGGTATTATATTTACTGTTAGATTAATACATGACTACTAGTGGTGGGTGGTATTATATTTACTGTTAGATTAATACATGACTACTAGTGGTGGGTGGTATTATATTTACTGTTAGATTAATACATGACTACTAGTGGTGGGTGGTATTATATTTACTGTTAGATTAATACATGACTACTAGTGGTGGGTGGTATTATATTTACTGTTAGATTAATACATGACTACTAGTGGTGGGTGGTATTATATTTACTGTTAGATTAATACATGACTACTAGTGGTGGTATTATATTTACTGTTAGATTAATACATGACTACTAGTGGTGGGTGGTATTATATTTACTGTTAGATTAATACATGACTACTAGTGTTAGGTGGTGGTATTATATTTACTGTTAGATTAATACATGACTACTAGTGGTGGTATTATATTTACTGTTAGATTAATACATGACTACTAGTGGTGGTGGTATTATATTTACTGTTAGATTAATACATGACTACTAGTGGTGTATTATATTTACTGGTGGTATTATATTTACTGTTAGATTAATACATGACTACTAGTGGTGGTATTATATTTACTGTTAGATTAATACATGACTACTAGTGGGTGGTATTATATTTACTGTTAGATTAATACATGACTACTAGTGGTGGGTGGTATTATATTTACTGTTAGATTAATACATGACTACTAGTGGTGGTATTATATTTACTGTTAGATTAATACATGACTACTAGTGGTGGTATTATATTTACTGTTAGATTAATACATGACTACTAGTGGTGGGTGGTATTATATTTACTGTTAGATTAATACATGACTACTAGTGGTGGGTGGTATTATATTTACTGTTAGATTAATACATGACTACTAGTGGTGGGTGGTATTATATTTACTGTTAGATTAATACATGACTACTAGTGGTGGGTGGTATTATATTTACTGTTAGATTAATACATGACTACTAGTGGTGGTATTATATTTACTGTTAGATTAATACATGACTACTAGTGGTGGGTGGTATTATATTTACTGTTAGATTAATACATGACTACTAGTGGTGGTGGTATTATATTTACTGTTAGATTAATACATGACTACTAGTGGTGGGTGGTATTATATTTACTGTTAGATTAATACATGACTACTAGTGGTGGGTGGTATTATATTTACTGTTAGATTAATACATGACTACTAGTGGTGGTATTATATTTACTGTTAGATTAATACATGACTACTAGTGGTGGGTGGTATTATATTTACTGTTAGATTAATACATGACTACTAGTGGTGGTATTATATTTACTGTTAGATTAATACATGACTACTAGTGGTGGGTGGTATTATATTTACTGTTAGATTAATACATGACTACTAGTGGTGGGTGGTATTATATTTACTGTTAGATTAATACATGACTACTAGTGGTGGGTGGTATTATATTTACTGTTAGATTAATACATGACTACTAGTGGTGGGTGGTATTATATTTACTGTTAGATTAATACATGACTACTAGTGGTGGGTGGTATTATATTTACTGTTAGATTAATACATGACTACTAGTGGTGGGTGGTATTATATTTACTGTTAGATTAATACATGACTACTAGTGGTGGGTGGTATTATATTTACTGTTAGATTAATACATGACTACTAGTGGTGGGTGGTATTATATTTACTGTTAGATTAATACATGACTACTAGTGGTGGGTGGTATTATATTTACTGTTAGATTAATACATGACTACTAGTGGTGGGTGGTATTATATTTACTGTTAGATTAATACATGACTACTAGTGGTGGGTGGTATTATATTTACTGTTAGATTAATACATGACTACTAGTGGTGGTATTATATTTACTGTTAGATTAATACATGACTACTAGTGGTGGGTGGTATTATATTTACTGTTAGATTAATACATGACTACTAGTGGTGGGTATTATATTTACTGTTAGATTAATACATGACTACTAGTGGTGGGTGGTATTATATTTACTGTTAGATTAATACATGACTACTAGTGGTGGGTGGTATTATATTTACTGTTAGATTAATACATGACTACTAGTGGTGGGTGGTATTATATTTACTGTTAGATTAATACATGACTACTAGTGGTGGTATTATATTTACTGTTAGATTAATACATGACTACTAGTGGTGGGTGGTATTATATTTACTGTTATTATGATTTACTGTGGGTGGTATTATATTTACTGATTAATACATGACTACTAGTGGTGGTATTATATTTACTGTTAGATTAATACATGACTACTAGTGGTGGTATTATATTTACTGTTAGATTAATACATGACTACTAGTGGTGGTATTATATTTACTGTTAGATTAATACATGACTACTAGTGGTGGGTGGTATTATATTTACTGTTAGATTAATACATGACTACTAGTGGTGGTGGTATTATATTTACTGTTAGATTAATACATGACTACTAGTGGTGATTAATACATGGTGGTATTATATTTACTGTTAGATTAATACATGACTACTAGTGGTGGTATTATATTTACTGTTAGATTAATACATGACTACTAGTGGTGGGTGGTATTATATTTACTGTTAGATTAATACATGACTACTAGTGGTGGGTGGTATTATATTTACTGTTAGATTAATACATGACTACTAGTGGTGGTATTATATTTACTGTTAGATTAATACATGACTACTAGTGGTGGGTGGTATTATATTTACTGTTAGATTAATACATGACTACTAGTGGTGGTATTATATTTACTGTTAGATTAATACATGACTACTAGTGGTGGGTGGTATTATATTTACTGTTAGATTAATACATGACTACTAGTGGTGGTATTATATTTACTGTTAGATTAATACATGACTACTAGTGGTGGTATTATATTTACTGTTAGATTAATACATGACTACTAGTGGTGGGTGGTATTATATTTACTGTTAGATTAATACATGACTACTAGTGGTGGGTGGTATTATATTTACTGTTAGATTAATACATGACTACTAGTGGTGGGTGGTATTATATTTACTGTTAGATTAATACATGACTACTAATACATGTAGTGGTGGGTGGTATTATATTTACTGTTAGATTAATACATGACTACTAGTGGGTGGTATTATATTTACTGTTAGATTAATACATGACTACTAGTGGTGGTATTATATTTACTGTTAGATTAATACATGACTACTAGTGGTGGTATTATATTTACTGTTAGATTAATACATGACTACTAGTGGTGGGTGGTATTATATTTACTGTTAGATTAATACATGACTACTAGTGGTGGTATTATATTTACTGTTAGATTAATACATGACTACTAGTGGTGGTATTATATTTACTGTTAGATTAATACATGACTACTAGTGGTGGGTGGTATTATATTTACTGTTAGATTAATACATGACTACTAGTGGTGGTATTATATTTACTGTTAGATTAATACATGACTACTATTTACTGTGGGTGGTATTATATTTACTGTTAGATTAATACATGACTACTAGTGGTGGTATTATATTTACTGTTAGATTAATACATGACTACTAGTGGGTGGTATTATATTTACTGTTAGATTAATACATGACTACTAGTGGTGGTGGTATTATATTTACTGTTAGATTAATACATGACTACTAGTGGTGGGTGGTATTATATTTACTGTTAGATTAATACATGACTACTAGTGGGTGGTATTATATTTACTGTTAGATTAATACATGACTACTAGTGGTGGGTGGTATTATATTTACTGTTAGATTAATACATGACTACTAGTGGTGGGTGGTATTATATTTACTGTTAGATTAATACATGACTACTAGTGGTGGGTGGTATTATATTTACTGTTAGATTAATACATGACTACTAGTGGTGGGTGGTATTGGGTGGTATTATATTTACTGTTAGATTAATACATGACTACTAGTGGTGGTGGTATTATATTTACTGATTAATACTACTAGTGGTGGGTGGTATTATATTTACTGTTAGATTAATACATGACTACTAGTGGTGGGTGGTATTATATTTACTGTTAGATTAATACATGACTACTAGTGGTGGTATTATATTTACTGTTAGATTAATACATGACTACTGGTGGTGGGTGGTATTATATTTACTGTTAGATTAATACATGACTACTAGTGGTGGGTGGTATTATATTTACTGTTAGATTAATACATGACTACTAGTGGTGGGTGGTATTATATTTACTGTTAGATTAATACATGACTACTAGTGGTGGGTGGTATTATATTTACTGTTAGATTAATACATGACTACTAGTGGTGGGTGGTATTATATTTACTGTTAGATTAATACATGACTACTAGTGGTGGGTATATTATATTTACTGTTAGATTAATACATGACTACTAGTAGATTAATACATGACTACTAGTGGGGTGGTATTATATTTACTGTTAGATTAATACATGACTACTAGTGGTGGGTGGTATTATATTTACTGTTAGATTAATACATGACTACTAGTGGTGGGTGGTATTATATTTACTGTTAGATTAATACATGACTACTAGTGGTGGGTGGTATTATATTTACTGTTAGATTAATACATGACTACTAGTGGTGGGTGGTATTATATTTACTGTTAGATTAATACATGACTACTAGTGGTGGGTGGTATTATATTTACTGTTAGATTAATACATGACTACTAGTGGTGGTGGTATTATATTTACTGTTAGATTAATACATGACTACTAGTGGTGGGTGGTATTATATTTACTGTTAGATTAATACATGACTACTAGTGGTGGGTGGTATTATATTTACTGTTAGATTAATACATGACTACTAGTGGTGGGTGGTATTATATTTACTGTTAGATTAATACATGACTACTAGTGGTGGTATTATATTTACTGTTAGATTAATACATGACTACTAGTGGTGGTTATTATATTTACTGTTAGATTAATACATGACTACTAGCGGTGGGTGGTATTATATTTACTGTTAGATTAATACATGACTACTAGTGGTGGGTGGTATTATATTTACTGTTAGATTAATACATGACTACTAGTGGTGGGTGGTATTATATTTACTGTTAGATTAATACATGACTACTAGTGGTGGGTGGTATTATATTTACTGTTAGATTAATACATGACTACTAGTGGTGGGTGGTATTATATTTACTGTTAGATTAATACATGACTACTAGTGGTGGGTGGTATTATATTTACTGTTAGATTAATACATGACTACTAGTGGTGGGTGGTATTATATTTACTGTTAGATTAATACATGACTACTAGTGGTGGGTGGTATTATATTTACTGTTAGATTAATACATGACTACTAGTGGTGGGTGGTATTATATTTACTGTTAGATTAATACATGACTACTAGTGGTGGGTGGTATTATATTTACTGACTTAGTGGTGGTGGTATTAATACATGACTACTAGTGGTAGATTAATACATGGTGGTATTATATTTACTGTTAGATTAATACATGACTACTAGTGGTGGGTGGTATTATATTTACTGTTAGATTAATACATGACTACTAGTGGTGGGTGGTATTATATTTACTGTTAGATTAATACATGACTACTAGTGGTGGTATTATATTTACTGTTAGATTAATACATGACTACTAGTGGTGGGTGGTATTATATTTACTGTTAGATTAATACATGACTACTAGTGGTGGGTGGTATTATATTTACTGTTAGATTAATACATGACTACTAGTGGTGGGTGGTATTATATTTACTGTTAGATTAATACATGACTACTAGTGGTGGGTGGTATTATATTTACTGTTAGATTAATACATGACTACTAGTGGTGGTATTATATTTACTGTTAGATTAATACATGACTACTAGTGGTGGGTGGTATTATATTTACTGTTAGATTAATACATGACTACTAGTGGTGGGTGGTATTATATTTACTGTTAGATTAATACATGACTACTAGTGGTGGGTGGTATTATATTTACTGTTAGATTAATACACGACTACTAGTGGTGGGTGGTATTATATTTACTGTTAGATTAATACATGACTACTAGTGGTGGTGGTATTATATTTACTGTTAGATTAATACATGACTACTAGTGGTGGGTGGTATTATATTTACTGTTAGATTAATACATGACTACTAGTGGTGGGTGGTATTATATTTACTGTTAGATTAATACATGACTACTAGTGGTGGGTGGTATTATATTTACTGTTAGATTAATACATGACTACTAGTGGTGGTATTATATTTACTGTTAGATTAATACATGACTACTAGTGGTGGGTGGTATTATATTTACTGTTAGATTAATACATGACTACTAGTGGTGGGTGGTATTATATTTACTGTTAGATTAATACATGACTACTAGTGGTGGGTGGTATTATATTTACTGTTAGATTAATACATGACTACTAGTGGTGGTATTATATTTACTGTTAGATTAATACATGACTACTAGTGGTGGGTGGTATTATATTTACTGTTAGATTAATACATGACTACTAGTGGTGGGTGGTATTATATTTACTGTTAGATTAATACATGACTACTAGTGGTGGGTGGTATTATATTTACTGTTAGATTAATACATGACTACTAGTGGTGGTATTATATTTACTGTTAGATTAATACATGACTACTAGTATTATATTTACTGTTAGTGTGGTGGTATTATATTTACTGTTAGATTAATACATGACTACTAGTGGTGGGTGGTATTATATTTACTGTTAGATTAATACATGACTACTAGTGGTGACTACTAGTGGTGGTATTATATTTACTGTTAGATTAATACATGACTACTAGTGGTGGTATTATATTTACTGTTAGATTAATACATGACTACTAGTGGTGGTATTATATTTACTGTTAGATTAATACATGACTACTAGTAGTGGTGGTATTATATTTACTGTTAGATTAATACATGACTACTAGTGGTGGGTGGTATTATATTTACTGTTAGATTAATACATGACTACTAGTGGTGGGTGGTATTATATTTACTGTTAGTGGTGGGTGGTATTATATTTACTGATTAATACATGACTACTAGTGGTGGGTGGTATTATATTTACTGTTAGATTAATACATGACTACTAGTGGTGGGTGGTATTATATTTACTGTTAGATTAATACATGACTACTAGTGGTGGGTGGTATTATATTTACTGTTAGATTAATACATGACTACTAGTGGTGGGTGGTATTATATTTACTGTTAGATTAATACATGACTACTAGTGGTGGGTAGATTAATATTATATTTACTGTTAGATTAATACATGACTACTAGTGGTAGTGGTGGTATTATATTTACTGTTAGATTAATACATGACTACTAGTGGTGGGTGGTATTATATTTACTGTTAGATTAATACATGACTACTAGTGGTGGTATTATATTTACTGTTAGATTAATACATGACTACTAGTGGTGGGTGGTATTATATTTACTGTTAGATTAATACATGACTACTAGTGGTGGGTGGTATTATATTTACTGTTAGATTAATACATGACTACTAGTGGTGGTGGTATTATATTTATTATATTTACTGTTAGATTAATACATGACTACTAGTGGTGGTATTATATTTACTGTTAGATTAATACATGACTACTAGTGATTAATACATGTGGTGGTATTATATTTACTGTTAGATTAATACATGACTACTAGTGGTGGTGGTATTATATTTACTGTTAGATTAATACATGTAGTGGTGGTATTATATTTACTGTTAGATTAATACATGACTACTAGTGGTGGGTGGTATTATATTTACTGTTAGATTAATACATGACTACTAGTGGTGGGTGGTATTATATTTACTGTTAGATTAATACATGACTACTAGTGGTGGTATTATATTTACTGTTAGATTAATACATGACTACTAGTGGTGGGTGGTATTATATTTACTGTTAGATTAATACATGACTACTAGTGGTGGGTGGTATTATATTTACTGTTAGATTAATACATGACTACTAGTGGTGGGTGGTATTATATTTACTGTTAGATTAATACATGACTACTAGTGGTGGTATTATATTTACTGTTAGATTAATACATGACTACTAGTGGTGGGTGGTATTATATTTACTGTTAGATTAATACATGACTACTAGTGGTGGGTGGTATTATATTTACTGTTAGATTAATACATGACTACTAGTGGTGGTATTATATTTACTGTTAGATTAATACATGACTGGTATTATATTTACTGTTAGATTAATACATGACTACTAGTGGTGGTATTATATTTACTGTTAGATTAATACATGACTACTAGTGGTGGTATTATATTTACTGTTAGATTAATACATGACTACTAGTGGTGGTGGTATTATATTTACTGTTAGATTAATACATGACTACTAGTGGTGGTATTATATTTACTGTTAGATTAATACATGACTACTAGTGGGTGGTATTATATTTACTGTTAGATTAATACATGACTACTAGTGGTGGTATTATATTTATATTTACTGTATTATATTTAGATTAATACATGACTACTAGTGGTGGGTGGTATTATATTTACTGTTAGATTAATACATGACTACTAGTGGGTGGTATTATATTTACTGTTAGATTAATACATGACTACTAGTGGTGGTGGTATTATATTTACTGTTAGATTAATACATGACTACTAGTATTATATTTACTGTTGGTACATGGGTGGTATTATATTTACTGTTAGATTAATACATGACTACTAGTGGTGGGTGGTATTATATTTACTGTTAGATTAATACATGACTACTAGTGGTGGTATTATATTTACTGTTAGATTAATACATGTGGGTGGTATTATATTTACTGTTAGATTAATACATGACTACTAGTGGTGGTATTATATTTACTGTTATGATTAATTTACATGACTACTAGTGGTGGGTGGTATTATATTTACTGTTAGATTAATACATGACTACTAGTGGTGGTATTATATTTACTGTTAGATTAATACATGACTACTAGTGGTGGTATTATATTTACTGTTAGATTAATACATGACTACTAGTGGTGGGTGGTATTATATTTACTGTTAGATTAATACATGACTACTAGTGGTGGTGGTATTATATTTACTGTTAGATTAATACATGACTACTAGTGGTGGTATTATATTTACTGTTAGATTAATACATGACTACTAGTGGTGGGTGGTATTATATTTACTGTTGTTTAGATTAATACATGACTACTAGTGGTGGGTGGTATTATATTTACTGTTAGATTAATACATGACTACTAGTGGTGGTGGTATTATATTTACTGTTAGATTAATACATGACTACTAGTGGTGGGTGGTATTATATTTACTGTTAGATTAATACATGACTACTAGTGGGTGGTATTATATTTACTGTTAGATTAATACATGACTACTAGTGGTGGTATTATATTTACTGTTAGATTAATACATGACTACTAGTGGTGGGTGGTATTATATTTACTGTTAGATTAATACATGACTACTAGTGGTGGGTGGTATTATATTTACTGTTAGATTAATACATGACTACTAGTGGTGGGTGGTATTATATTTACTGTTAGATTAATACATGACTACTAGTTGGTAGTGGTGGTATTATATTTACTGTTAGATTAATACATGACTACTAGTGGTGGTATTATATTTACTGTTAGATTAATACATGACTACTAGTGGTGGTGGTATTATATTTACTGTTAGATTAATACATGACTACTAGTGGTGGGTGGTATTATATTTACTGTTAGATTAATACATGACTACTAGTATTATATTTACTGTTAGATTAATACATGACTACTAGTGGTGGTATTATATTTACTGTTAGATTAATACATGACTACTAGTGGAGGTATTATATTTACTGTTAGATTAATACATGACTACTAGTGGTGGGTGGTATTATATTTACTGTTAGATTAATACATGACTACTAGTGGTGGGTGGTATTATATTTACTGTTAGATTAATACATGACTACTAGCGGTGGTGGTATTATATTTACTGTTAGATTAATACATGACTACTAGTGGTGGTGGTATTATATTTACTGTTAGATTAATACATGACTACTAGTGGTGGGTGGTATTATATTTACTGTTAGATTAATACATGACTACTAGTGGTGGGTGGTATTATATTTACTGTTAGATTAATACATGACTACTACTGGTGGTGGTATTATATTTACTGTTAGATTAATACATGACTACTAGTGGTGGGTGGTATTATATTTACTGTTAGATTAATACATGACTACTAGTGGTGGTATTATATTTACTGTTAGATTAATACATGACTACTAGCGGTGGGTGGTATTATATTTACTGTTAGATTAATACATGACTACTAGTGGTGGTGTTAGGTATTATATTTACTGTTAGATTAATACATGACTACTAGTGGTGGTATTATATTTACTGTTAGATTAATACATGACTACTAGTGGTATTATATTTACTGTTAGATTAATACATGGTGGTATTATATTTACTGTTAGATTAATACATGACTACTAGTGGTGGGTGGTATTATATTTACTGTTAGATTAATACATGACTACTAGTGGTGGTGGTATTATATTTACTGTTAGATTAATACATGACTACTAGTGGTGGGTGGTATTATATTTACTGTTAGATTAATACATGACTACTAGTGGTGGGTGGTATTATATTTACTGTTAGATTAATACATGACTACTAGTGGTGGGTGGTATTATATTTACTGTTAGATTAATACATGACTACTAGTGGTGGTGGTATTATATTTACTGTTAGATTAATACATGACTACTAGTGGTGGTATTATATTTACTGTTAGATTAATACATGACTACTAGTGGTGGTGGTATTATATTTACTGTTAGATTAATACATGACTACTAGTGGTGGTGGTATTATATTTACTGTTAGATTAATACATGACTACTAGTGGTGGGTGGTATTATATTTACTGTTAGATTAATACATGACTACTAGTGGTGGTATTATATTTACTGTTAGATTAATACATGACTACTAGTGGTGGTGGTATTATATTTACTGTTAGATTAATACATGACTACTAGTGGTGGGTGGTATTATATTTACTGTTAGATTAATACATGACTACTAGTGGTGGGTGGTATTATATTTACTGTTAGATTAATACATGACTACTAGTGGTGGGTATTATATTTACTGTTAGATTAATACATGACTACTAGTGGTGGGTGGTATTATATTTACTGTTAGATTAATACATGACTACTAGTGGGTGGTATTATATTTACTGTTAGATTAATACATGACTACTATTTACTGGTGACTATTATATTTACTGTTAGATTAATACATGTAGGGTGGTATTATATTTACTGTTAGATTAATACATGACTACTAGTGGTGGGTGGTATTATATTTACTGTTAGATTAATACATGACTACTAGTGGTGGGTGGTATTATATTTACTGTTAGATTAATACATGACTACTAGTGGTGGGTGGTATTAGTTAGATTAATACATGTACTAGGGTGGTATTATATTTACTGTTAGATTAATACATGACTACTAGTGGTGGTATTATATTTACTGTTAGATTAATACATGACTACTAGTGTTAGATTAATACATGTAGTGGTGGTATTATATTTACTGTTAGATTAATACATGACTACTAGTGGTGGTATTATATTTACTGTTAGATTAATACATGACTACTAGTGGTGGGTATTATATTTACTGTTAGATTAATACATGACTACTAGTGGTGGTATTATATTTGGTATTATATTTACTGTTAGATTAATACATGACTACTAGTGGTGGTATTATATTTACTGTTAGATTAATACATGACTACTAGTGGTGGTATTATATTTACTGTTAGATTAATACATGACTACTAGTGGTGGGTGGTATTATATTTACTGTTAGATTAATACATGACTACTAGTGGTGGTATTATATTTACTGTTAGATTAATACATGACTACATGACTACTAGTGGTGGGTGGTATTATATTTACTGTTTTACATGACTACTAGTATTATATTTACTGTTAGATTAATACATGACTACTAGTGGTGGGTGGTATTATATTTACTGTTAGATTAATACATGACTACTACTGGTGGTGGTATTATATTTACTGTTAGATTAATACATGACTACTAGTGGTGGGTGGTATTATATTTACTGTTAGATTAATACATGACTACTAGTGGTGGGTGGTATTATATTTACTGTTAGATTAATACATGACTACTAGTGGTGGGTGGTATTATATTTACTGTTAGATTAATACATGACTACTAGTGGTGGTATTATATTTACTGTTAGATTAATACATGACTACTAGTGGTGGGTGGTATTATATTTACTGTTAGATTAATACATGACTACTAGTGGTGGGTGGTATTATATTTACTGTTAGATTAATACATGACTACTAGTGGTGGGTGGTATTATATTT
Organism: Oncorhynchus keta; assembly: GCF_023373465.1. Lineage (NCBI taxonomy): Eukaryota > Metazoa > Chordata > Actinopteri > Salmoniformes > Salmonidae > Oncorhynchus > Oncorhynchus keta. The sequence continues at coordinate 15,696,080 of NC_068456.1, forward strand.
ACTGTTAGATTAATACATGACTACTAGTGGTGGGTGGTATTATATTTACTGTTAGATGAATACATGACTACTAGTGGTGGGTGGTATTATATGACTACTAGTGGGTGGTATTATATTTACTGTTAGATTAATACATAATTAATACATGACTACTAGCGGTGGGTGGTATTATATTTACTGTTAGATTAATACATGACTACTGGTGGTGGTATTATATTTACTGTTAGATTAATACATGACTACTAGTGGTGGGTGGTATTATATTTACTGTTAGATTAATACATGACTACTAGTGGTGGGTGGTATTATATTTACTGTTAGATTAATACATGACTACTAGTGGTGGGTGGTATTATATTTACTGTTAGATTAATACATGACTACTAGTGGTGGGTGGTATTATATTTACTGTTAGATTAATACATGACTACTAGTGGTGGGTGGTATTATATTTACTGTTAGATTAATACATGACTACTAGTAATACATGTGGGTGGTATTATATTTACTGTTAGATTAATACATGACTACTAGTGGTGGTTATTATATTTACTGTTAGATTAATACATGACTACTAGTGGTGGTATTATATTTACTGTTAGATTAATACATGACTACTAGTGGTGGTATTATATTTACTGTTAGATTAATACATGACTACTAGTGGTGGTATTATATTTACTGTTAGATTAATACATGACTACTAGTGGTGGTGGTATTATATTTACTGTTAGATTAATACATGACTACTAGTGGTGGTATTATATTTACTGTTAGATTAATACATGACTACTAGTGGTGGTATTATATTTACTGTTAGATTAATACATGACTACTAGTGGTGGGTGGTATTATATTTACTGTTAGATTAATACATGACTACTAGTGGTGGTATTATATTTACTGTTAGATTAATACATGACTACTAGTGGTGGTATTATATTTACTGTTAGATTAATACATGACTACTAGTGGTGGTATTATATTTACTGTTAGATTAATACATGACTACTAGTGGTGGGTGGTATTATATTTACTGTTAGATTAATACATGACTACTAGTGGTGGGTGGTATTATATTTACTGTTAGATTAATACATGACTACTAGTGGTGGTATTATATTTACTGTTAGATTAATACATGACTACTAGTGGGTGGTATTATATTTACTGTTAGATTAATACATGACTACTAGCGGTGGGTGGTATTATATTTACTGTTAGATTAATACATGACTACTAGTGGTGGGTGGTATTATATTTACTGTTAGATTAATACATGACTACTAGTGGTGGTGGTATTATATTTACTGTTAGATTAATACATGACTACTACTAGTGGTGGTATTATATTTACTGTTAGATTAATACATGACTACTAGTGGTGGTATTATATTTACTGTTAGATTAATACATGACTACTAGTGGAGGGTGGTATTATATTTACTGTTAGATTAATACATGACTACTAGTGGTGGTATATATTTATTTACTGTTAGTATTATATTTATACATGACTACTAGTGGTGGTATTATATTTACTGTTAGATTAATACATGACTACTAGTGGTGGTATTATATTTACTGTTAGATTAATACATGACTACTAGTGGTGGGTGGTATTATATTTACTGTTAGTTAATACATGACTACTGGTGGTGGTATTATATTTACTGTTAGATTAATACATGACTACTAGTGGTGGGTGGTATTATATTTACTGTTAGATTAATACATGACTACTAGTGGTGGGTGGTATTATATTTACTGTTAGATTAATACATGACTACTAGTGGTAGTGGTGGTATTATATTTACTGTTAGATTAATACATGACTACTAGTGGTGGTTATTATATTTACTGTTAGATTAATACATGACTACTAGTGGTGGGTGGTATTATATTTACTGTTAGATTAATACATGACTACTAGTGGTGGTTATTATATTTACTGTTAGATTAATACATGACTACTAGTGGTGGGTGGTATTATATTTACTGTTAGATTAATACATGACTACTAGTGGTGGGTGGTATTATATTTACTGTTAGATTAATACATGACTACTAGTGGTGGGTGGTATTATATTTACTGTTAGATTAATACATGACTACTAGTGGTGGGTGGTATTATATTTACTGTTAGATTAATACATGACTACTAGTGGTGGGTGGTATTATATTTACTGTTAGATTAATACATGACTACTAGTGGTGGGTGGTATTATATTTACTGTTAGATTAATACATGACTACTAGTGGTGGGTGGTATTATATTTACTGTTAGATTAATACATGACTACTAGTGGTGGTATTATATTTACTGTTAGATTAATACATGACTACTAGTGGTGGTATTATATTTACTGTTAGATTAATACATGACTACTAGTGGTGGTATTATATTTACTGTTAGATTAATACATGACTACTAGTGGTGGGTGGTATTATATTTACTGTTAGATTAATACATGACTACTAGTGGTGGTATTATATTTACTGTTAGATTAATACATGACTACTAGTGGTGGTATTATATTTACTGTTAGATTAATACATGACTACTAGTGGTGGTATTATATTTACTGTTAGATTAATACATGACTACTAGTGGTGGGTGGTATTATATTTACTGTTAGATTAATACATGACTACTAGTGGTGGTATTATATTTACTGTTAGATTAATACATGACTACTAGTGGTGGTATTATATTTACTGTTAGATTAATACATGACTACTAGTGGTGGTATTATATTTACTGTTAGATTAATACATGACTACTAGTGGTGGTATTATATTTACTGTTAGATTAATACATGACTACTAGTGGTGGTATTATATTTACTGTTAGATTAATACATGACTACTAGTGGTGGTATTATATTTACTGTTAGATTAATACATGACTACTAGTGGACAAAAGACAAATCACTGGATTAGGTTGCACATCAAATTATCTTGAACCATGCATTCCTACATGGACATGTTAGATGAAACAACTTATTTTTGTATTCTTTTTTAAATAGCCTACAATCTCAATAGTCTATTACACACAGTCTAAAGCACTGCAGATTACTTTCCAAGGTGAATGACAAATGTTTTCCATTGCGTGATGCCGCTTCGTTTTCTACTGGTGCGACAAAATCATGGGCTGGAGCCACAGAAACCGTTCGATCCCTGTCAAGAGTTCAGATTTATGTCTTCTTCTGCCAATTTGGCTGTTGGGGAGAAAATCATGTCAAGTCAATCAGAAAAAGATGTTGGTAGGACAAGGCTGTGTATGTTTGTGCACAAAGACTATAGATTCATGGGCCAATACAAATGTGATGTGACTAATATGTTACTAGTTGACTAAAATTTCCCGTTTGTCATTTGATAATAACTACACTTTATCAAAACGACAAAAATGTGACTTACTTCTAATTTTAGACAAAATGACTAAGATTTGTTTTTAAAGGGTGCCAAAATGAACACTGCTGTATATGCAGCCAGCCACACAAACATGCCTCTCACAAAGAACTCCCATTCACATACAAACCCCACACAAATAATGTTACGTACACAGACACACACCAATTATTTGTGCCAATTGCTGTGTAACAGATCAGTGTGTGTGTGTGTGTGTGTGTGTGTGTACACACTTACTGAAGCTGTTTTGAGGCCATTCTGGTCGTAGTATTTCTTCCTTTCGTACTTATCCCGGATGAAGAACTCTACTGCTCTGAGGTCAGGGGTTAAGGAATGACACTGTAGTACACACACACACAATCCCAGTCACACACTGCTATGTCTTACTATACAGTGGCTTCAGAAAGTATTCACACCCCTTGACTTTTTCTACATTTTGTTGTGTTACAGACTGATTAAATTGAGATTGTGTGTCACTGGCCTCCACACATTACCCCATAATATCAAAGTGGAACTATGTCTAAAGACAGTCAATAAGTATTCCTGTGTTACAGCACGCCTAAATAAGTTCAGGAGTAAAAATGTGCTGAACAAGTCACACAATAAGTTGCATGGACTTACTCTGTGTGCAATACGTGATCAACAGTAGTTCGTCCACAATACTAACCAAAATGACAGACTGAAAGAAAGGAAACCTGTACCAAATTTTTTTTTTCTCCCAAAACATGCATCCTTTTTGCAATAAAGTGACAAAGAAATTTACTGTGTGTCCTGAATAAAGTGTTATGTTTGGTACAAATCCAACACGACACATCACTCTTCATATTTTCAAGCATGGTGGTGGCTGCATCATGTTATGGGTATGCTTGTAATCAGCAAGGACTAGGAAGTTTTCCAGGATTAACAGAACTGGAATACAGCTAAGCACAGGCAAAATCCTAGACAAAAACCTGGTTCAGTCTGCTTTCCAGCAGACACTGGGAGACAAATTCACTTTTCAGCAGGACAAGAGGCTAAAACAAGGCCAAATATACACTGGAGTTGCTTACCAAGATGGCATTGAATGGTTCTGAATGGCCTAATTACAGAGGCAGGGGAGAAGCTAAAACAAGGCCAAATATACACTGGAGTTGCTTACCAAGATGGCATTGAATGTTTCTGAATGGCCTAATTACAGAGGCAGGGGAGGAAAGAAAGGGAAAGACTGACATTCACAATGCAGAAAAACAAGCGAAGGAAGGGAGGTCGCTGTCGAGGCAGGCCCAAATACCCTCAAGAAAAAGTGGTGTGTGAATATATTCGGATGCTGCTCCTGTAGGCACATCTTTATTCATGCTGGAATTTACATGGAGACGAGTCAGAGGCCAGAGCTGAAGGGGGAGGGGGAAAGAAAGACAGACAGAATGCAATGTCAGTAATATTTGCCAATATGTTTTGGCTTTCATACCATGCCATGAGGCCTTTCAGTCATATTGAGAGTTCCCTACTACTAATGATTTAGTTTATTATTATTATTTCCACAACTACGATTATTACTAATGCCTTATTGCTGTTAGTGGTAATACTATTTCCACAACTATGATTATTACTGATGTCTTATTGCTGTTGCTGTTAGTGGTAATACTATTTCCACAACTACGATTAGTACTGATGTCTTATTGAGTGATGGTACAGGGCAGCATACAGTAGATGGTATCGAGTACAGTATATACATATGAGATGAGTATGTAGACAAGTAAACAAAGTGGCATAGTTAAAGTGGCTAGTGATACATGTATTACATAAGGATGCAGTCGATGATATAGAGTACAGTATATACGTATGCATATGAGATGAATAATGTAGGGTAAGTAACATTATATAAGGTAGCATTGTTTAAAGTGGCTAGTGATATATTTACATCATTTCCCATCAATTCCCATTATTAAAGAGGCTGGTCAGTGTCAATGTCAGTGTGTTGGCAGCAGCCACTCAATGTTAGTGGTGGCTGTTTAACAGTCTGATGGCCTTGAGATAGAAGCTGTTTTTCAGTCTCTCGGTCCCAGCTTTGATGCACCTGTACTGACCTCGCCTTCTGGATGATAGCGGGGTGAACAGGCAGTGGCTCGGGTGGTTGATGTCCTTGATGATCTTTATGGCCTTCCTGTAACATTGGGTGGTGGAGGTGTCCCGGAGGGCAGGTAGTTTGCCCCCGGTGATGCGTTGTGCAGACCTCACTACCCTCTACACTGGTAAAGGTCTATTTCCAAGACCTGCAATTGTGTTTCACAACACCTGACTTCACAACAAGATGGCAGCGCTTGGAAGTAGGCATAATGGCAGGCTGTACAATTTCTCCTCTGGCCTTCACTATGGCCATGGAAGTCATCATCAGGGCATCGAGATGGGTGGTCGGCGGTGAGAGAACTAAGGAAGGGCTCCGTCTCCCACCTATCCGAGCATACATGGATGACATGACTATACTGACCACCACTGCAGCATGCACCAGGCGGCTACTTGCAAAACTGCAGGATAACATCAAGTGGGCCCGGATGAAAATCAAGCCAAGCAAATCTCGAAGCATCTCCATAGTCAAGGGACAGCTTAAAGATGTGAGGTTCTGCATTGGAGATGACCCGATACCAACGGTATCTGAGCAACCCATCAAGAGCCTGGGTAGATGGTACAACGAAAGCCTCCGGGATAAAGATCAAGTGCAGCAAGTAAGGCAGGACATCGCCGACAGTCTTGAGAACATCAACAAGACCCTACTGCCTGGGAGGCTCAAGCTTTGGTGCCTACAGTTTGGACTTCTCCCCCGGGTAATGTGGCCACTCACCGTCTATGAGGTCCCAATAACAACAGTGGAGAAGATGGAGCGAACCATTACCTCATACGTGAAGAAATGGCTGGGTGTCCCACGATGCCTGAGTAACATCGGCCTCTATGGCAAAGGGGTCCTTGAACTACCTCTTACAAGTCTAACGGAGGAGTACAAGTGCTCTAAAGTAAGACTTCAGATGACATTGAAGGACTCCAAAGACCAGACCATTAGCAAGGCTGCACCTCTTCTACAAACTGGACGGAAATGGACATCATCCAAGGCTGTGCAGCAAGCAACATCAGCCCTGAGACACCAAGACATTGTGGGGAATATCCAGCATGGAAGAGGAGGCTTTGGCCTGGCAGCAAGCAAACCAACGTTCCATAAGGCAGCAACATCTGAACGCAGGAAGCTGGTGGTCGAGGAGGTGCGCAGACAGGAGGAGACTGCAAGAAGTGCAAAGGCTGTCTCTCTTGCTAAACAAGGGCAATGGACGCGGTGGGAAGGCCTGGAGAGGAGAAAGATCAACTGGAGTGAGCTTTGGCAAATGGAGGCAAGCAACATCAGCTTCATCATAAGAGCTGTTTATGATGTGCTTCCATCACCAAAAAATCTACATCAATGGTATGGCGAGGACTCGACCTGCCCCCTCTGCCCAGCTCCAGCGACTCTCAGGCATATAATGACAGGTTGCAAGACCAGCCTCTCACAAGGCCGCTACACCTGGAGGCACAATCAGGTCCTCAAGAGCCTGGCTGCAGCACTTGAGACCAAGAGGAGTGCAACCAATTCATTACCTCCAAAAACAAGCAATCCCGTCAAAACAACAACATTCATCCGGGAGGGACAGAAAAGGCCCAAGTATCCTCCTACAAAGCCAGAAACTGGACACCTAGCCATGGCCCGGGACTGGAAGATGCTTGTCGATATTGGCCAGCATCTCATTTTTCCACCTGAGATTGCTTCTACCAACCTTAGGCCAGACATGGTACTCTGGTCCCCTTCACGAAAGGCTGTGTACATCATAGAGCTCACAGTCCCGTGGGAAAATTCTGTTGAAGAGGCCTACGAGTGTAAGAAACTGCGTTACACAGAGTTGGCAGCAGACGCAACTCAGCGTGGCTGGAATGCAAAGGTCTGGCCAGTTGAAGTGGGATGCAGAGGATTCGTGGCTTCTTCCATCATCAGGTTGCTGAAAGAACTTGGAATCCATGGACAGGCTCTGCGGCAGACCGTCAGAGCAGTTTCTCAAGCAGCTGAAAGAGGCAGCCAGTGGATCTGGATCAAACGGAAGGACCCTTGCTGGGCTATAACTTCATGACCCCCCACCCCCACCTGAGAACCCAATTCAGATCCCTCCAACTTGAGGAGGGCATATGAGGTATGCGGTCAGCTGTATGGCTGGCTCAGGGAAGAGGACGCCCCTGCCTTGCATAGTCCCGTGGGACATCTTAATTGGGCATGGGACACAAGCTAAGGCTTGATTACCCTTTAGCTGGCCACCATTGATGAGGGTGTTTAGTGATTAAAGGCCGAAACACCCACTGATTCGAAGGCACACTACTGAGGATGTGTCCCAAAATTGACATCTTACCCCAGTCTAAGAAATAAACCTCCCATTCCACTCTGTCAACATCACGGCAAATCTCATGTGAGTGCATTCCATCTATTGGCACAATGGACAGTTTTTAACATCTCGTCCCGTGTTTTATGATTCTGGAGAGCCTTACGGTTGAGGGCGGAGCAGTTGCCGTACCAGGCGGTGATACAGCCCGCCAGCATGCTCTCGATTGTGCATCTGTAGAAGTTTGTGAGTGCTTTTGGTGACAAGCCAAATTTCTTCAGCCTCCTGAGGTTGAAGAGGCGCTGCTGCGCCTTCTTCACGACGCTGTCAGTGTGAGTGGACCAATTCAGTTTGTCTGTGATGTGTATGCCGAGGAACTTAAAACTTGCTACCCTCTCCATTACTGTTCCATCGATGTGGATAGGGGGTGTTCCCTCTGCTGTTTCCTGAAGTCCACAATCATCTCCTTAGTTTTGTTGACGTTGAGTGTGAGGTTATTTTCCTGACACCACACTCCGAGGGCCCTCACCTCCTCCCTGTAGGCCGTCTCGTCGTTGTTGGTAATCAAGCCTACCACTGTTGTGTCGTCCGCAAACTTGATGATTGAGTTGGAGGCGTGCGTGGCCACGCAGTCGTGGGTGAACAGGGAGTACAGGAGAGGGCTCAGAACGCACCCTTGTGGGGCCCCCGTGTTGAGGATCAGCGGGGAGGAGATGTTGTTGCCTACCCTCACCACCTGGGGACGGCCCGTCAGGAAGTCCAGTACCCAGTTGCACAGGGCGGGGTCGAGACCCAGGGTCTCGAGCTTGATGACGAGCTTGGAGGGTACTATGGTGTTGAATGCCGAGCTGTAGTCGATGAACAGCATTCTCACATAGGTATTCCTCTTGTCCAGGTGGGTTAGGGCAGTGTGCAGTGTGGTTGAGATTGCATCGTCTGTGGACCTATTTGGGCGGTAAGCAAATTGGAGTGGGTCTAGGGTGTCAGGTAGGGTGGAGGTGATATGGTCCTTGACTAGTCTCTCAAAGCACTTCATGATGACGGAAGTGAGTGCTTCGGGACGGTAGTCGTTTAGCTCAGTTACCTTAGCTTTCTTGGGAACAGGAACAATGGTGGTCCTCTTGAAGCATGTGGGAACAGCAGACTGGTATAGGGATTGATTGAATATGTCCGTAAACACACCGGCCAGCTGGTCTGCGCATGCTCTGAGGGCGCGGCTGGGGATGCCGTCTGGGCCTGCAACCTTGCGAGGGTTAACACGTTTAAATGTCTTACTCACCTCAGCTGTCTTATTGCTGTCAGTGGTAATACTTTTTCCACAACTATGATTATTACTCATGTCTTATTGCTGTTGCTGTTAGTGGTAATACTATTTCCACAACTACGATTAGTACTGATGTCTTATTGCTGTTCATGGTAATACTTTTTCCACAACTACGATTAGTACTGATGTCTTATTGCTGTTAGTGGTAATACTATTTCCACAACTATGATTATTACTGATGTCTTATTGCTGTTTGTCACGCCCTGGTCGAAGTATTTTGTGTTTTTCTTTATGTATTTGGTCAGGCCAGGGTGTGACATGGGTTTTTGTATGTGGTGTGTAGCTTAGTGGGATTGTAGCTTAGTGGGGTGTTCTAGGAGAGTCTATGTCTGTCTGAAGTGGTTCTCAATCAGAGGCAGGTGTTTATCGTTGTCTCTGATTGGGAGCCATATTTAGGCAGCCATATTCTTTGGTTGTATTGTGGGTGATTGTCCTGAGTGTCTTGATGTCCTTGTTTGATGTTAGTTGACACATGTATAGGCTGTTTTCGTTTTGTTTATTGTTTTGTAGTGTTCGTGTTTAGTCGTGTTTACGTTTGTTTAAATAAACATGGATCGCAATCGACACGCTGCAGTTTGGTCCGACTCTCCTTCTCCATTAGAAAACCGTGACAGAATCCCCCACCGTAAACGGACCAAGCAGCGTGTCAACAGGCAGGAGCAGCCCAAAGAGGAGCTGCGTATTAAGGATTTCTGGACATGGGAGGAAATCCTTGACGGGAGAGGACCCTGGGCTAAACCAGGGGAGTGTAGCCGCCCAAAGGTGCAGCAGGAGAAGAGGAAACAGGAGCAGCCCAAAGAGGCGTACAGTATGGACTATACTTCTTGGGAGGAGATAGACAGGTGGGCGGTCGACCCAGGGAGAGTGCCGGAGCCCGCCTGGGATTCGATGGAGCAGTGCGCGGAAGGTTACAGGAGAAGGAGGTTGGCGAAGCAAGCACGACGGTGCGGACGGAAGCCCGGGAATCAGCCCCAAAAATTTATTGGGGGGGGGGGCTTACAGGGAGTATGGCAACGCCAGGTAGGAGACCTGCGCAAACTCCCTGTGCTTACCGGGGGGCTAGAGAGACCGGGCAGGCACCGTGTTATGCAGTGGTGCGCACGGTGTCCCCAATGCGGGTGCATAGCCCGGTGCGGTATATTCCAGCTCCGCGTATCGGCCGGGCTAGATTGAGCGTCGAGCCAAATGCCATGAAGCCGGCTCTACGCATCTGGTCCCTAGTGCGTCTCCTTGGGCCGGCTTACATGGCACCAGCCTTGCGCTCGGTGTCTCCGGTTCGCCTACATAGCCCAGTACGGGCTATTCCACCTCGCCGCACTGGCAGGGCGACCGAGAGTATTCAACCAGGTAAGGTTGGGCAGGCTCGGTGCTCAAGAGCTCCAGTGCGCCTGCACGGTCCGGTCTATCCAGTACCACCTCCACACCCCAGCCCTCCGGTAGCAGCTCCCCGCACCAGGCTTCCTGTGTGTGTCCTCGGCCCAGTACCACCAGTGCCAGCACCACGCATCAGGCCTACAGTGCGCCTCGCCTCTCCTGCGCTGTCGGAGCCTTTCTCCTCTCCTGCGCTGCCGGCGTCTCCCGCCTGTCCGGCGCCGCTGCCGGGGTCTCCCGCCTGTCCGGCGCCGCTGCCGGGGTCTCCCGCCTGTCCGGCGCCGCTGCCGGGGTCTCCCGCCTGTCCGGCGTCAGAGCCCCTCAGCCCAGAGGCACCAGAGCCCGTCAGCCAGGATCCGCCAGAAGTGCCCGTCGGCCAGGATCTGCCAGAAGTGCCCGTCGGCCAGGATCCGCCAGGATCTGCCAGATCTGCCAGTCAGCCAGGATCCGCCAGTCAGCCAGGATCCGCCAGTCAGCCAGGATCCGCCAGTCAGCCAGGATCCGCCAGATCTGCTAGTCAGCCAGGATCCACCAGTCAGCCAGGATCTGCCGGAACCACCAGCAAGCCAGGATCTGGTAGATCCATCAACCTGCCTGAGCTTCCTCTCACTCCCGAGCTTTCTCTCACTCCCGAGCTTTCTCTCACTCCCGAGCTTTCTCTCACTCCCGAGCTTTCTCACTCCCGAGCTTTCTCACTCCCGAGCTTCCCCTCAGTCCCGAGCTGCCTCAGTCCCGAGCTGTCCTTCAGTCCCGATCTGCTCCTCAGTCCAGTGGGGTTCTGGGTGAGGACTACTAGGCCATGGTCGGCGGCGAGGGTGGTCTATCCAGGGACGTGAGGAGAGGGGACTAAGACAATTGTGAAGTGGGGTCCACGTCCTCCGCCGGAGCCGCCACCATGGACAGACGCCCACCCGGACCCTCCCTATTGATTTGAGGTGCGTTCGGGAGTCCGCACCTTAGGGGGGGGTTCTGTCACGCCCTGGTCGAGGTATTTTGTGTTTTTCTTTATGTATTTGGTCAGGCCAGGGTGTGACATGGGTTTTTGTATGTGGTGTGTAGTTTAGTGGGATTGTAGCTTAGTGGGGTGTTCTAGGAGAGTCTATGGCTGTCTGAAGTGGTTCTCAATCAGAGGCAGGTGTTTATCGTTGTCTCTGATTGGGAGCCATATTTAGGCAGCCATATTCTTTGGTTGTATTGTGGGTGATTGTCCTGAGTGTCTTGATGTCATTGTTTGATGTTAGTTGACAATGTATAGGCTGTTTTCGGTTTTCGTTTCGTTTATTGTTTTATAGTGTTCGTGTTTACGTTTGTTTAAATAAACATGGATCCCAAATCGACACGCTGCAGTTTGGTCCGACTCTCCTTCTCCATTAGAAAACCGTGACACTGTTGCTGTTAGTGGTAATACTATTTCCACAACTACGATTAGTACTGATGCCTTATTGCTGTTAGTGGTAATACTATTTCCACAACTATGATTATTACTGATGTCTTATTGCTGTTGCTGTTAGTGGTAATACTATTTCCACAACTACGATTATTACTGATGCCTTATTGCTGTTAGTGGTAATACTATTTCCACAACTACGATTATTACTGATGTCTTATTGCTGTTAGTGGTAATACTATTTCCACAACTACAATTATTACTGATGTCTTATTGCTGTTAGTGGTAATACTATTTCCACAACTACAATTATTACTGATGTCTTATTGCTGTTAGTGGTAATACTATTTCCACAACTATAATTATTACTGATGTCTTATTGCTGTTAGTATTACCACTATTTCCACAACTACGATTATTACTGATGTCTTATTGCTGTTAGTATTACCACTATTTCCACAACTACGATTATTACTGATGTCTTATTGCTGTTAGTGGTAATACTATTTCCACAACTACGATTATTACTGATGTCTTATTGCTGTTGCTGTTAGTGGTAATACTATTTCTACAACTATGATTATTACTGATGCCTTATTGCTGTTTGTCCCACCATTGTTGTGAGTGTACTTTGACAATGTACAGTACCAGTCAAAAGTTGACAACTACTCATTCAATGTTTTTTTTATTTTTACTATTTTGTAGAATAGTGAAGACATCAAATATATGAACACATATGGAAACAAGTAGTAAAAAAGAAATAGTATTAAAACAAATCTAAATACATTTTAGACTTTAGATTATTCAAAGTAGCCACCCGTTGCCTTGATGACAGCGTTGCTCACTCTTAGCGTTCTCTCAATCAGCTTCACCTGGAATGCTTTTCCAACAGTCTTGAAGGAGTTCCTACATATTCAGAGCACTTGTTGGCTGGCTTTTCCTTCACTCTGCAGTCCAAATCATTCAAACCATCTCAAATGGGTTGAGGTCAGGTGATTGTGGAGGCCAGGTCATCTGATGCAGCACTCCATCACTCTCCTTCTTGGTCAAATAACCCTCACACAGCCTGAAGGTGTGTTGGGTATTTGTCCTGTTGAAAAACAAATGATAGTCCCACTAAGCGCAAACCAGATGGGATGGCGTATTGCTGCAGAATGCTGTGGTAGTCATGCTGGTTAAGTGTGCCTTGAACTCTAAATAAATTACTGCCAGTGTCCCCAGCAAAGCAGCCCCACACCTCCTCCTACATGATTCACGGTGGGAACCACACATGCAGAGATCATCCGTTCACCTACTCTGTGTCTCACAAAGACACGGCGGTTGTAACCAAAAATCTCAAATTTAGACACCAAAGACCAAAGGACGCACTTCCACCGGTCTAATGTCCATTACTTGTGTTTCTTGGCCGAAGCAAGTCTCTTCTTATTGGTGTCCTTCTTAGTAGTGTTTTCTTTGCAGCAATTCCACCATGAAGGTCTGATTCACACAGTCTCCTCTGAACAGTTGATGTTGAGATGTGTCTGTTACTTGAACTCTGTGAAGCATTTATTTGGGATGCAATTTCTGATTGGCTCAGACGCATTAAGGAAAGAAAGAATTTCGACAAATGAACTTAAGGCACACCTGTTAATTGAAATGCATTCCAGGTGACTACCTCATGAAGCTGGTTGAGAGACTGCCAAGAGTGTGCAAAGCTGTCATCAAGGCAAAGGGTGGCTTCTTTAAAGAATCTCAAATATATTTTGATTTGTTTACTACATGATTACATGTGTTATTTCATATTTTCGATGTCACTATTATTCTACAATGTAGAAAATAAAGAAAAACCATAGAATGAGTAAGTTTTTGACTAGTACTGTAAGTCATTTAACTTGCCATGTGAATAAGACTGAATTGAATTTGAAAAGAGAGACAGAGAGACGAGCCAACCTGACAAAGGAACCATGAAAAAGGAAAGGCACTTTAACAAAAAAGGTGAGGGGGAGAAGGACAACATGAAAGCAAAGAAGCACACCGCCTTATTTCAAATACGCCAACTCCCCACACAATGAATACGTAGGCCTACACATTTGACCTACCTACCAATTAGTCGAGCTAGCTCGACCCCTACTGCTTTGAACTACTGTCAGTACTAGCAGGAGCCATCAAAAAGGCAAAACTGATGCCCATCCCCCGAAAAGGCTAGATACCAGATGATTTATTAGACTTGAACCAGGCAGACCGTGTGAATTCAGTCCGAGTTTGAACAGGAACAGCTGTTATTAAGAACACACAGCTGTCCTGTCAGAACAGCAGGCAGCCCAGCTCCCATGCTGCCTTGCACTCTCCAATACAACCCAGGCACGCAACGGTGCCGTGTACAAATGTGTGTCTCATCACAACTGGGTCCAAAGTGACATGGGAAGAGGAACTGTGTTGTGATGGGTGCTGGTCACATGCAGATGCACACAGAGTGGTTCATTATTACTGAACACACACACACACACACACACACAGGGAGAAGAGAGGATACTGGTCGGTCTGTGGACGTCTGAAGGTGTCTGGGAGGTGGGCTTCATACAGCTGTTTGGCCTTGTTGTACCCCATGTCTACCATACTCTACACACACACACACACAGGGAGAAGAGAGGATACTGGTCGGTCTGTGGACGTCTGAAGGTGTCTGGGAGGTGGGCTTCATACAGCTGTTTGGCCTTGTTGTTCCCCATGTCTACCATACTCTACACACACAGGGGAGAGAGATAACAGCCTTCAATATATCATTAGACATCTCTAGCTTCATAATGCATCACATATTCAAGCAGAGGGCAAGGTCTTCAAAACAAATGGAATTTAAAGGAAGTGAGAAAGTGTCACCACAACTGCTTTGAAATGTTAGATTTACATTCTAGTCAGTTTGTATTTGGTAATGACACACATACACAAACAGGCAGGCAGGCAGGCAGCCCCCCCCCTCCCCACACACACACTGAAGGTAAATGCCACAGGGAGATGAGGAGAAAGATGGATTTGATAGGAGGAATGAATGATCTAAAGTTGGAATAATTACCCATTGGGAATTAATTAGCCATTAAAACAGCAATTAACATTCAGAGAGAGACGCAAGCTCCATCTACCCTGACAGACAACTCCTCAACAAACCACAGACAGGCCTACACTTTGAGTTTAATTTAACCCACCCCCATCACACCATTTTTTATTCCTCTGTCTAATTCTCACACACACACACACACACACACACACACACACACACAACCAAAACACAACACCCCAAAAACCACCCACAGACCTCATTGCCCGTCACACACCCCCATGGTACCTGGATTTGTTCTTGGGTCCATTGGTCCAGGTTGACAGATTTGACTCTGGAGATGTGGACGCCCAGGTTCCTGTGGATGCCAGCACAGCGGATACACATGAAGACCCCCAGGTTCCACGACGCCCATCTCGGTCCTACACAGAGGCAGACACACACACCGTTATTATTCTGCTACTGTACCAACTCCAGGAGTGTAATAGTTTTTGTTACAGCCCAGCACTAAAACACTGATTCATTCAATTAGGCTAAGCGTGGTCCAGACTAAAGAGCATTGATTAGCTGATTAGTCAGAACCCCCTGCCAAAGATCAGCCACTGACTGACTATAGACCTGCTCTGCCAACCTAACAAACACCCCCCCCCCACCCCACCCCTGGAGCCTCGGTGAGTGACAGTGTAGCTTTCAAACTAGTGGAGACAAGCAGCCAAGCTTGAAATTAAGGCCACTGCCGTCAAACTGAGGACAGGGCTTGGTGTGTGTGTGTGTGTGTGTGTGTGTGTGTGTGTGTGTGTGTGTGTGTAGAACAGGGAAGCTGGTGGCTGTAGAAGACAGTTCTCCAGAAGACACTGACAGGTCATCTCAGCAACTTCCTACTCCTGGACTTGTCTGTGTCACCAATGTTCAAAGCTGTTGAAAATTAAATCCACCCAATCAGTGACAAAAGTGCTTGAGGAACAAGTTGCACTCAACCACTGATTTTTTTTTTATTTGACCTTTATTTAACTAGGCAAGTCATTAAGAACAAATTCTTATTTTCAATGACTGCCTAGGAACAGTGGGTTAACTGCCTGTTCAGGGGCAGAACGACAGATTTGTACCTTGTCAGCTCGGGGATTTGAACTTGCAACCTTCCGGTTAGTCCAACGCTCTAACCACTAGGCTACCCTGCCGCACCAACAGAGTTAGGCTAGATATTTGTCACCCCCCTGACCTGATCTAAGATCAGATAGGCCTGCTAATACTAACCTTTAGGCCCTATCTGATCTTAGATTTGTGGGTAGGGGGACAACTTCTTCCTCTAGCACTGGAGAACAGCACTCTGCTGCTCCCTGGTGGTGGCTGGATGCAGTGCAGTCCAGGTTGGATTGCAAGGCTGTGGCACTAGTCCCCAGAGAAGGCCAGCCGTGTTCAGAGAAGGACTGCAGCTACTCACACAGCATACACATATTCTACAAGCATGAATGGAACATGGGTAAACACTAGGGGTGAGCATCCTCCGTTTCAAGGGTTATTCCATACGCATCTAGATAGATGGCCTCTGATATGATACAGGAACGATAAGTTTTATTTCGAAAGGGTTTCATTAGAGGAATGAAGAAAATGCATTTCGGTTCGACATGATGCGGTTCGATGTATTAACATTTGTTGCATAAAGACATTCACTTAATCCATTGCTGACGGGCCTCAGAGCTGGATCTGTCGGAGCCGACTGAGCTGTGTGTGTGTCAATGAGGTCTATGTTGAACGCAGACACCTGGTCCTGTATCCACAAAGCATCTCAGAGTACCAGAGCTGATCTAGGATCTGTCTATATTAGTCTTATTCATTATGATCTAAAAGACAAGACTCATCCTAGATCAGCACTGCTACTCAGATGCTTTGTAGATACTGGCTCTGAGCCATAGGGCCGACTGGGCATCTACCACCCCGTTATCAGATAACATTCAAATTACTAGGTTACTTCTGTCCTCTGAAGAAAATGAAGTAACACAAAGTATTGGGTTGAGAGATAATAAAATGAGGCTTCCTCTCCATCGATTCCCTGACTTTGACCCACTGAGTTATTGGGATTCTGACACCACCTATTGGTGATAAGAGGAACAGACGACAGGCCTCATGAGGACTTTTATTTATTTATTTTATTTAACCTTTATTTAACCAGGCAAGTCAGTTAAGAACAAATTCTTATTTTCAATGACTGCCTAGGAACAGTGGGGCAGAACGACAGATTGTCAGCTCAGGGGGTTTGAACTCGCAACCTTCCGGTTACTAGTCCAACGCTCTAACCACTAGGCTACCCTGCCGCCCCACAGCGAAGATGGGAGAAGTTTATATATTTATGGAGCACTTTCTCACAAATGTTGAGAGATGTTGCTAATCGCTCTTGCAGAAACACTGGATTTCCTGAATAGTGGCTCACAAAAAGGTGCTTCACAAAAACATGCAGGATATCAAATCAAATGTATTTATATAGTGCTTCTTACATCAGCTGTTATCTCAAAGTGTTGTACAGAAACCCAACCTAAAACCCCAAACAGCAAGCAATGCAGGTGTAGAAGCAGACTAGGCGTCATCGTGTGAGGCTAACATACAATATATGGGCTTTGGCTCCCACAGGCACACAGAGAGGTAGAGAGGGGTATCCGGGGGGGTCAGAACAACCCTCTGTGCCCATCTGGCCTTCTTGCCAAGCTTGCCGTGCCAACACAGAGAAAATCATGCCAGCGCAGAGAGAGTGCCTCTGCCATGCCAGATGATAGCCTACCAATAAACACATGCTACGGTCCTAGCACAAGTAGGCAAGTCTAATGATCGAAAAGGAAAGCACTCTGTTCTAGCAGAGGTTTACGTGCCTTGAGACACAGCAACAGTAGAGGTATACACTAACATTTGTTCACACACACCCTGAGAATTTAGGGCAGTGTGCACACAGTGTTTACAGGCACAGAGACACAGGCGGGCAGGGTGGAATTACAGCTGAGCAGCTCAGGTGAGTCACTCGTTACACGGCAGTAGTCAAAGCTACGGGCCAACACCCCACCTATTCACCATTATTGCAGGTCTGTCACACATAGTCCTGGCTGTCTAGAAACACACACAACCTAGCCCCCCTCTCCCCGTTTCACTGCAGAGGTGGAAATGAAACAAGAGGTATTCTTCCTGTGTGGTCTGGGTTTAGTAGGCTAGGCACAACAAAGCCAACTGATAGTGTGTGATCAGATGGAGCTTGATGATGTAACCTGAGCCACACCCACCCGGCCTGGGCCAGCCTATCAGAGGGCTGCTCTACCAGTCATGGGTTAACATGCCTTTGGGGGTGTGTGTTGAGAGAGATGCCATCTCCCTCTTGCTAATACTAACTTCAGCACTAGCACAAAGGGCAGATACGTGGTATTGAGAGACATATTGACAGAAAGAGAGACAGCGCAACACGTCTGTGCCAGCTTGCGTATTTGACTAAATAGTGAGTGAAGCGAGGATGCCTCAGGCCCTTGTTAGTCAGTAACGGGTGAAGTCAAATGACTATCAACCCTTACTGCAGCATGACAACGCAGAGGAAGAAAGCAGCTGGAAATATCTTCCTCTGATTGCAGAGAAGAGTTGACCCCTAAGCCTGATGAAGGTCTTACCACTAATTCCCAAGTGTATAGTCCAGACTCCAAACAACCCCAGCTCTGATCTCAAAGGCATGGATATTGGTAAAGCAACATGGAGACTGTCCTGAAACCTGAGTTGTAGGTGGGAAGCCATTAAAACAGAAACACACTTCTTTGCCCCATCTTGTAGGCCATGGAAGGAGAAGCAGTGAAGGGTGCTGGGTAATTTTCCTTTCCCATTGTGTGGACACTGGAGAGATAGAAACCAGAGCTTAGGCAATGAGAAGGTAGAGAGACAGAGGCAGTATGGGGAGAGGAGATAAGCAACACCCGAGTATGGAGTGAGCCCTCTCTCTCTCTCTAACACAGTGCTAACAAATGAGCTGACAGCATCATCTCACAATCATAACCCATAGGCTATGCACACACACAATTTACAGGAACAAATGCCTCACACACACACACACACAAACTCAAAGTCACATATAAAGCACCCAAGGATGCAGCTTGAGTGGAGCCTTCACTTAATAAACAAACACTGACACTTCCTTTTACCTGACTGAGCTATAATGCAGTGTTACATAAAGCAGGATTACATAGGCTAAGAATAGAAAACAAATAGAACCATTCTACAGATTAGAGCCTGTCCAGGATATTTAGCAATGGGTGGGTGTATAGTGCACAAATTGGACAACACACTCCTGGGATAATACCCATGTAGGCTATAAAATATATTGTATTCAGATGGAGGTGAATCTGGAATTTGAAAGAGCAATGTGTAGTGTGTGCCAGGTCAACGTTTGTGTCTGACAAAGGATAGTGCAAAGTTGTTGTCAGTTGTCACCTGTCCTCTTCCTGGATGTATCCCTCATTTTACAGCATCATCCATAAACTCTGCTGTTCATTGGCCCTATCTGTCAATCAAACAACCAGCATCCCCCAACCACGTGAGAACCAGTCTGGACACTCTCGGAGCTATGGCAACTACAGTCACATCTCAAAAGCCTAACTGAGACCAACCAGAGAAACTCTCGAGGGCAAAGCAGATAAGGACCCAGTTGTATGAAATATGGACACGTCATGCTGTTGACTGATCAATGCTCAACACACTTGTAGCTGATAGTGAAATGGAAATAGGGACTGTCCATAAACGAAAGGTAAATGTTAGCAAACACGTCATCATGACGCAAGAGGCATTCATTAATCACAGATGGGTGGTTCGCTGAACTGAATCAAAACCTGCTTGACAGTCACTGCTACATCAGGATTGTATGATCCGCCCTTATTGACTTGTGTGCTGTCAATACTGGAGACTGATTACCCTCCGTTATCGTAGACGGGTCTCCGACATTGTTTTTCCGCTCATAAATAAATTGGAGAGAAGGACATCGGAGCCAATACCTGCTTTTTGTGTTGCTTCCATCGTGCTAGGCTAGCAAGCTATCAACCCTGTCAAATGGAATGACCGGTGTACCTTGGCTAGCTAGCCAATGTCTGTTAGCTTGCTCATTCACACTCAGGCAGAAGTCAAACTCCCATGTGTGGCTGGGTGGGATGGCGTATATGAAACCACAACCACTTGGTGGGTTAACCCAGCTTCGCTGTCTGTATTTCAGCAGCTGAGATTACCTTTAGCCTCGCAGTCAGCGCAGTGCTTGTTGTCGTCCTCTCGGAGCATTTTGGACAGAATGGCCTGATGCTGCTCATTCAGTTTCTGGGCTTTCTCTCTCTCCGACCGCGTCGACATCTCTCAACAAGTTATGGTGCACTGTTCCTAAATAAAAACACCTACTGTACCCTTACCATCTGTGTCTAATTTACATGCATTAAAGGAAGACCATCCCTGGGTATGTGCAGCTTACTACAACCGTACTGCTCACAGCCAAGCTCAATATGGGGGCTTGTGTTCCGCTAGCAATACCACTGAGGCGTCACTAGTTACCCCAGCCATAAATATATAAACCACGCCCATTTCTACAATTTATATTCTTAAAACACTGATTTGAAACAAACATAACATTAACCCTAGCCTTCAACACATTGCTAACATTGTACCGAACCTTAAATGAATACCGAAAGGCAAATTGTTTGTATTCATGAATGTTTACGATACAGACAATTTTACTTTGTGGCTGTGTTAACTGATGGCAACCGTACAGACATGGGAACATCCGGCTTTGAATCTTTCAACTCCATTGACTTTATTTGCAATAAAGTGTAACTGCAGACATTGGCTGTGTTCGAGAGCATTAAAACCGTGATATATCATGGGTACATTGTGATTGACTGACTCATCTACAACTAATATTGAATAGTTATTTATGATGCAAGGTGATTTGTAGCTCAGTCAGTCTCACCTCTCGAACGCGCCCATCATCTCTCAGGCTCCTCACTATACTGCCACCTACTGGTGGGATAAGTTTAGACCTCATCCCTCAGGCCCCTCTCTACACTGCAAGCTACTGGTGGGTAAGTTTTAGACCATCTCTCAGGCCTATTTCTCAGGCCTCTCCAACGCCAAGACCCCTCAATGATATGACTATACTGCCACCTATTGGAGGAATGAGTTTTCGGTTTTGAATAAAATGGTCTGAATCAATCAATCAATCAATCAAATTTTATTTATATAGCCCTTCGTACATCAGCTGATATCTCAAAGTGATGTACATAAACCCAGCCTAAAACCCCAAACAGCAAGCAATGCAGGTGTAGAAGCACGGAATGAAACTTATCATAGGGTAAATCCATTTGAATTAGATCCCTTTTTGACAGAAACCCTTTTGATTTAAACAAAATGTTCCATACATGTCTGCCCATGAAAGAAGTAGTCAGAAAGTGACTTTTTGAACCTGAATGACAAAACATTCAGGAGATAAAGGTGCTCAGTTGACCCATTTTGAATACTCCACCATACCCATAAGGCATCCATTTCTTCATCACCTGAAAAGATAAACGGTTGAGTTTGATATCATTTAAAAGCTTACAAACAGTGTTGTCTCGTGATTGATAGGGTTAATTGTGCAATGTTTTATCTTAAAATTGACGTGTAATCTGTTGACGTTGGAACTGTGGGAAAACAATGCTCTGCAATAAAACAGTGGCGAGGGTGAAGGACACTGTGTACCGATGTCCTAGCCGAGCTCAGTTGTCCTAGCTCATGAGTCTCGTAGTGGGCTGTGATGATCGTAGTGGCGTCGAAGGTTCCCGTTGTAACATTAACAGACCTGACGGAAAGGTTTTCCGTGCATGCTCGGCAGGCGGGGGTGTAACATTAACAGACCTGACGGAAAATAGTGCTCGGCAGGCGGGGGCGAAGGACACTGTGTACCGATGTCCTAGCCGAGCTAGCTAGCTCCTTCCCTCGTTGTAACATTAACAGACCTGACGGAAAACAGTGCTCGGCAGGCGGGGGCGAAGGACACTGTGTACCGATGTCCTAGCCGAGCTAGCTAGCTCCTTCCCTCGTTGTAACATTAACAGACCTGACGGAAAACAGTGCTCGGCAGGCGGGGCGGGGGCGATGAAGGAGCTCCTTCCCACATTAACAGTGCACGGAAAACAGTACCGATGTCCTAGCCGAGCTAGCTAGCTCCTTCCCTCGTTGTAACATTAACAGACCTGACGGAAAACAGTGCTCGGCAGGCGGGGGCGAAGGACACTGTGTACCGATGTCCTAGCCGAGCTAGCTAGCTCCTTCCCTCGTTGTAACATTAACAGACCTGACGGAAAACAGTGCTCAGCAGGCGGGGGCGAAGGACACTGTGCACCGGTCATGGGTTCATTGTGTATTAGTTTAGATCTTGTGTGTTGTCAGTCATTTGGACACGATCCTCTATGAGGTAAAGAGAAAAAAGTATCCGCTTCATGTGTCAGGCCCAGAAGTGACGATCCTGGCTTTGGAGAGGGGCCTCAGAGATGATGGGCCATAGAGTGGTCTGCATACATAGACGTATTCAGACCTCTTGACTTTTTCCAGATTTTGTTACGTCACAGCCTTACTCCGAATTGTTTCCCCCCCCCCTCGTAAATCTACACACAATACCCTATAATGACAAAGCAAAAACAGGTTTTTAGACATTTTTGCAAATTTATATTAAAACAAAAACGGAAATATGACATTTACATAAGTATTCAGACCCTTTCCTCTGTACTTTGTTGAAGCACCTTTGGCAGCGATTAAAGCATGGATTCTTCTTCGGTATGATGCTACAAGCTTGGCACACCTGTATTTGGGGAGTTGGTCCCATTCTTCTCTGCAGATCCTCTCAAGCTCTGTCAGGTCGGATGGGGAGCGTTGCTCCACAGCTATTTCCAGGTTTCTCCAGAGATGTTCGATCGGGTCCAGGCTCTGGCTGTGCCACTCAAGGACATTGAGACTTTTCCCAAAGCCACTCCTGCATTCTGTTGTCCAAATGCTTAGGGGTGTTGTCCTGTTGGAAGGTGAACCTTTGCCCCAGTCTGAGATCCTGAGCACTCTGGAGCAGGATTCCATTAAGGATCTCTCTGTACTTTGCTCCATTAATCTTTGCCTCGATCCTGACTAGTCTCCCAGTTCCTGCCGCTGAACAACATCCCAACAGCATGATGTTGCCACCACCATGCTTCACCGTAGGGATAGTGCAAGGTTTCCTCCAGACGTGATGCTTGGCATTTAGGCCAAAGAGTTTAATCTTGGTTTCATCAGACCAGGAAATCTGGTTTCTCATGGTCTGAGAGTCTTTAGGTGCCTTTTGGCAAACTCCAAGCTGGCTGTCATGTGCCTTTTACTGAGGAGTGGTTTCCATCTGGCCACTCTACCATAAAGGCCTGATTGGTGGAGTTCTGCAGAGAGGGTTGTCCTTCTGGAAGGTTCTCCCATCTCCACAGAGGAACTCTAGAGCTCAATCAGAGTGACCATCAGGTTCTTGGTCACCTCCCTGAGCAAGGCCATTCTCCCCCGATTGCTCAGTTTGGGCGGGTGACCAGGTCTAGGAAGAGTTTTGGTGTTTCCAAACATCTTCCATTTAAGAATGATGGAGGGCACTGTGCACTTGGCGACCTACAATATTGCAGAAATGTTTTGGTACCCTTCCTCAGATCTGTGCCTCGACACAATCCTGTCTCGGAGCTCTACGGACAATTCCTTCTTCCTCATGGCTTGTTTTTTTCTCTGACATGCACTTTCAACTGTGGGACCTTATGTAGACAGTTCTGTGCCTTTCCAAATCATGTCCAATCAATAGAATTTACCACAGGTGGACTCCAATCAAGTTGTAGAAACATCTCAAGGATGATCAATGGAAACAGGATGCACCTAAGCTAAATTTCGAGTCTCATTGCAAAGGGGCTGAATACTTATATAAATAAGGTATTTCTGTTTTGAATTTGTAATACATTTGCAAAAATTCTAAAAAAAACAGGTTTTTGCTTTGTCATTATGGGGTGTTGTGTGTAGATTGCTGAGGATTTTCATTTATTTAATTCATTTTAGAATAAGGCTGCAATGTCACAACATTTGGAAAAAGTCAAGGGGTCTGAATACTTTCCGAAGGCACCGTATGCAGCTGGACCCCTCTCCTTTTCTTGAGATAGCCAGTGCTCCCAAATGCTGCTTGCAAAACACAGCAGCAAAGGACCGTTTCCAACTATAGGACCCAATCACAGTAATGGTTCCGAGACAGCTGACAAGAGCCCTGTTCAATAACATAAAAATCTTTCCTCTCCAGGAATTCAGATAATTGATAAGATGACAGCAAAGGAACCATCCTCCAGGTTTCTCCAATTCAAACTTTGAGATATTCATATTTATTCTTTTTAATAAATGAATATGCCATTTTATTACAGAATCTATACATAGTCCATATTTAAAGCACAATATAAAGAGTATAATGACACCAAGATATTGTCTGTGTCACAGATCATATCAGAATAAAAAAAATATTTTATTCTATTGAGCCATTTACTTCATGTTCGTATTCTCATCATTTATTATTTCCTGTTGTTGTTTTCATTGTCGAGAAGGAACCTGCAAGTAAGCATTTCGTTGGACAGTGTATACCATGTGTATATTCTGTAGGCTATATAAGTCTAATAAAAACTTTAAACGTAACTATAAGTCTACAAAGGGCCTAAAATGATCAAGATCTACTCAGGGTTTTCTAAAGCTAGGCTGCTTCAGTTCGCATTCCAGCTCAGGCTTCATCCGTACGACGACGGTGGACATGACTCGCTTAGCAGGCTTGTAACTGCGCATGAATGTCGCACATGGCTCGTCGAATGCGGAACTTTTTATTGAGACAGTGATGAAAGTTATCTTGAAAATGTAGCGATGCTATCGTGTGAAGTAGACTTTTAGAAGTGCCATCTTCATTTTATTACTTTGGTGTGCTTTGACGTGGTATCAATGCACAAGCACCCTTTTTCCCACTCCTATGTATCCATAAAATCGTACAGAAGTTTTACTGTGCGAGAAGTTTCAAATGCATTTGTAATAACTAAATGATTCATGTGATAGATATTTGATCATGACTATTATTTAACACACAAAACACATTTGATTAATACAATATTTAATCTTTAATTTGTCTTACTCAAATGAAGTAGAGGATGACAATCTGATTTAAGGCAGGGAATCTGATTTCATTGGTCCTCAACTGGTGGCACAGACACTTCATAGAGCCCCACAGTGGAGGTGTCACAATGTTCATGAAACCTAGTGGTCAAACAGGGACATTTTTCCAATTGTTTTTCCACCTTTAATTTTTCCCATAGGGGATTCTGGAAACACCTAAAATAAGGGCTCTGTTTCATATAGGCTTACCCTGGCGTGGTATGTAAATCTCTCTCGGACAATGTGACTTTTATAATATATTCGGCTCTATTTACTTGAAAACGCTAATTAGGATCAAAGTAGACATCATGCAAGACTACAAATCCCTGCAAGCTCCTGAATGTCATCTTTAGCTGACACCTTTGCTAACAGGTACTGTGTCAATATAAAACTTCCACAAGACAGTTCACAGAATTGTCAATTTAAAGACATTTAGCCAATTTATTCATTACTACATTTAGCCAACAGTCAATAGTTAAACCAGAGATTCTTACCTTTTGCCTCGATTTGGCAGTCTCGTCCAGATCATCATGGCATTTGTAGCTCTAGAGATTCTTACATTTTCCTCAATTTGGCAGTCTCGTCCAGATCATCATGGCATTTGTAGCTCTAGAGATTCTTACCTTTTCTTCGATTCGGCAGTCTCGTCCAGATCATCATGGCATTTGTAGTTCTAGAGATTCTTACATTTTCCTCGATTCGGCAGTCTCGTCCAGATCATCATGGCATTTGTAGTTCTAGAGATGGGGGGGGTAAATTTAGGTGACTATATTGATAAGTCACCTTGTCCGAGAGAGATTTACACGGTTATCAAAACCTCATGCCAGGGTAAACCTACACCAAACACAGCCCTTATTTTAAGTGTTTTCTAAACATTTATGGTGAAAAAACAATAGGAACCATTTCCCTGTTTGACCACTAGGTTTTATGAGTATTATGACTATTACTATTCAGCATAAATGTAGTAATGCTGCCTTCAAAACAACTGGGACCTCGGAAATCTCCGGTCATCCAACCCGGAATTCCACTCAGGCCTCTTTCTAGAGCTTCGACATTCCGTCCTGAAGATCACGGATGTCATGATTTGACCTCATCTTGAAAGCACCATAAGCTCTGAGTTAGCCTGCCCTGGAGCAGGTTAGATCTGAAGGATTCGTTGCCATATAAATGTACCTGGCTCAAAGGTGAGCCACTTTCGTGGGACAGGTTATCCCAAGTTGAACTCAGTCGACCAAGGTTACTTTGCTTACTCCTCAAACTACATTCGTAGAATATGGCTCAGGATGCATCGGTTTCCAAAATAGCACATACTGACAGATATACTGTAGGGTAAACACAGAGATACTATAGGGTATAAATATTACCAGGGCAAGCCTATGCCACATACACACAGGGTAATAATACACTGCTCCAAAAAAATAAAGGGAACACTAAAATAACACATCCTAGATCTGAATGAATGAAATATTCTTATTAAATACTTTTTTCTTTACATAGTTTAATGTGCTGACAACAAAATCACACAAAAATTATGAATGGAAATCAAATTTATCAACCCATGGAGGTCTGGATTTGGAGTCACACTCAAAATTAAAGTGGAAAACCACACTACAGGCTGATCCAACTTTGATGTAATGTCCTTAAAACAAGTCAAAATGAGGCTCAGTAGTGTGTGTGGCCTCCACGTGCCTGCCTGTATGATCTCCCTACAACGCCTGGGCATACTCCTGATGAGGTGGCGGAAGGTCTCCTGAGGGATCTCCTCCCAGACCAGGACTAAAGCATCCATCCGTCAACTCTGGACAGTCTGTGGTGCAACGTGGCGTTGGTGGATGGAGCGAGACATGATGTCCCAGATGTGCTCAATTGGATTCAGGTCTGGGGAACGGGCGGGCCAGTCCATAGCATCAATGCCTTCCTCTTGCAGGAACTGCTGACACACTCTAGCCACAAGAGGTCTAGCATTGTCTTGCATTAGGAGGAACCCAGGGCCAACCGCACCAGCATATGGTCTCACAAGGGGTCTGAGGTTCTCATCTCGGTACCTAATGGCAGTCAGGTTACCTCTGGCGAGCACATGGAGGGCTGTGCGGCCCCCCAAATAAATGCCACCTCACACCATGACTGACCCACCGCCAAACTGGTCATGCTGGAGGATGTTGCAGGCAGCAGAACATTCTCCACTGCGTCTCCAGACTCTGTCACGTCTGTCACGTGCTCAGTGTGAACCTGCTTTCATCTGTGAAGAGCACAGGGCGCCAGTGGCGAATTTGCCAATCTTGGTGTTCTCTGGCAAATGCCAAACGTCCTGCACGGTGTTGGGTTGTAAGCACAACCCCCACCTGTGGACATCGGGCCCTCATACCACACTCAGTCTGTTTCTGACTGTTTGAGCAGACGTTTGTGGCCTGCTGGAGGTCATTTTGCAGGGCTCTGACAGTGCACCTCCTTGCACAAAGGCGGAGGTAGCCGTCCTGCTGCTGGGTTGTTGCCCTCCTACGGCCTCCTCCACGTCTCCTGATGTACTGGCCTGTCTCCTGGTAGCGCCTCCATGCTCTGGACACTACGCTGACAGACACAGCAAACCTTCTTGCCACAGCTCGCATTGATGTGCCATCCTGGATGAGCTGCACTACCTGAGCCACTTGTGTGGGTTGTAGACTCCGTCTCATGCTACCACTAGAGTGAAAGCACCGCCAGCATTCAAAAGTGACCAAAACATCAGCCAGGAAGCATAGGAACTGAGAAGTGGTCTGTGGTCCCCACCTGCAGAACCACTCCTTTATTGGGGGTGTCTTGCTAATTGCCTATAATTTCCACCTGTTGTCTATTCCATTTGCACAACAGCATGTGAAATTTATTGTCAATCAGTGTTGCAGTTTGATTTCACAGAAGTGTGATTGACTTGGAGTTACATTGTGTTGTTTAAGTGTTCCCTTTGTATATACCCTCTCTGTTCGATAGGCAGTGGCAAGGCAGTGGTGAGGTACAATAAAGAAAATAATAATGACCAAACTGGTTCCTCTTTATTTCATGATAATGAATGCAATTTTTTTCTTAACATTACAGCTGAAAGTGTCAGGTAAACTCTTGTCAAGTCGGGATCAACTTCAGCACATTATTAACACTAAATGGGACCACAAACTCTTCCCTGTCAATCAATTCTTGACAATTAAAACAGCTGAGGAATGGAGCTGGAGAAACATTCCCACTTTCAAATTCATCGGCATAGCTATGGATGCAAGGACTGACCAGCCATAAGATGAAAAGCCTATACCGAGTTTGTAAACAAACATTGGTATAAAAAAAGGTTTCTGATGGGTCACGACAGTTGAACTAAGCTCATTATGCATTTATAAGTTATATTTAAGCAATAAGGCACAAGAGGGTGTGGTATATGGCCAATCCGTTCTCGTTGTCTGTGCCGTTCTCCAGGGGTAATCCTAAAACTCAGGTCCTAAACCAAACCGGTTTAGTAGACAGTGGGGGTAAGCAGACAGTCCAGGTCACAACAGGAAATCACACAGATATTTCTCTCACTCGTCACGACTCACTCTCTGCCCCTTTGTGCAGGCCGCTTCCTCTTTTATCCCCAAGTATTCCCTGACCCACAGGCTCACCTCGTTGGGGTAGGAAGTCCATATAAGGCTCGAGGGTGGAGCCAGCGGGCTGAAAGACATCTCCCTTCAATAACCACTCCCCTCACCTCACCCTGCCATCTGCCACAATATATTTCATATTTTAGATTCTTCAAAGTAGCCACCCTTTGCCTTGATGACAGATGTGCACACTCTTGGCATTCTCTCAACCAGCTTCATGAGTAATGTATTTCCAACAGTCTTGAAGGAGCACTTGTTGGCTGCTTTTCCTTCATTCTGCGGTCCAACTCATTTCAAACCATCTCAATTGGGTTGAGGTCGGGTGATTGTGGAGGCCAGGTGATCTGATTTAGCACTCCATCACTCTCCTTCTTCGTCAAATAGCCCTTACACAGCCTGGAGGTTTGTTAGGTCATTGTCCTGTTGACAAACAAATTATAGTCCCACTAAGTGCAAACCAGATGGGATGGCGCATCGCTGCAGAATGCTGTGGTAGCCATGCTGGTTAAGTTCTCCTTGAATTCTAAATAAATCATTGACAGTGTCCCCAACAAAGCACCATGACACCTCCTCCTCCATGCTTTACGGTGGGAACCACACATGCAGAGATCATCCGTTCACCTACTCTGTGTCTCACAAAGATACGGCGGTTGGAACCAAATTCTCATATTTGGACTCATTAGACCAAAGTACAGACTTACACTGGTCTAATGTTCATTGCTTGTGTTTCTTGGCCCAATCAAGTATTGTTATTGCTGTCAAATAGTAGTGGTTTCTTTGCAGCAATTCGACCATGAAGGCCTGATGCAACCGGTCCGAATTGACTGACCTTCATGTCTTAAAGTAACAATGGAATGTTGTTTCTCTTTGCTTCCTTGAGCTGTTCTTGTCATAATATGGACTTGGCCATATACCAAATAGGGCTATCTTCTGTAGACAACTCCTGCCTTGTCCACACCACAACACAACTGATTAGCTCAAATGCATTAAGAAGGAAAGAAATTCCACAAATGAATTTTTAACAAGGCACACCTGTTAATTGAAATGCATTACAGGTGACTACCTCATGAAGCTGCCAAGAATGTGCAAAGCTGTCATCAAGGCTAAAATCGAATCAAATGTAATTTGCCACATGCGCCGAATACAACCTTACAGTGAAATGCTTACTTACAAGCCCTTAACCAAAAATGCGGTTTTAAGAAAATACAAAAATATATATATTTTATAAAATAAGAGATAAGAATAACAAATAATTAAAGAGCAGCAGTAAATTACAATAGCAGAGCTATATACAGGGGGTACCAGTACCGAGGCAATGTGTGGGGGTACCTGTGTCGAGGTAATTGAGGTAATATGTGCATGTAGGTAGAGTTATTAAAGTGACTATGCATAGATAATTACAGCGAGTAGCAGCAGCGTAGAAGGGGGGGGGGCAATGCAATTAGTCTGGGTAGCCATTTGATTAGCTGTTCAGGAGTTTTATGGCTTTGGGGTAGAAGCTGTTTAGAAGCCTTTGCTGGAGTCTTTGACCATTTTTAGGGCCTTCCTCTGACATAGCCTGGTATAGTGGTCCTGGATGGCAGGTAGCTTGGCCCCGGTGATGTACTGGGGCATACGCACTACCCTCTGTAGTGCCTTGTGATAGGAGGCTGAACAGTCGCCATACCAGACAGTGATTCAACCCGTCAGGATGCTCTCGATGCTGCAGCTGTAAAACATGTTCAGGATCTGAGGACCCATGCCAAATATTTTCAGTCTCCTGAGGGGGAATAGGTTTTGCCGTGCCCTCTTCACGACTGTCTTGGTGTACTTGGACCATGTTAGTTCGTTGGTGATGTGGACACCAAGGAACTTGAAGCTCTCAACCTGCTCCACTACAGCCCCGTCGATGAGAATGGGGGCATGCTCGGTCCCCCTTTTCCTGTAGTCCACAATCATCTCCAATGTCTTGATCACGTTGAGGGAGAGGTTGTTGTCCTTGCACCACACGGTCAGGTCTCTGACCTCCTCCCTATAGACTGTCTCATCGTTGTCGGTGATCAGGCCTACCACTGTTGTGTCATCAGCAAACTAAATGATGGTGTTGGAGCCGTGCCTGGCCATGCATTAATGAGTGAACAGAGTACAGGAGGGGACTGAGCACGCACCCCTGAGTGGCCCCTGTGTTGAAGATCGGCGTGGCAGATGTGTTGTTACCTACCCTTACCACCTGGGGGCGGCTCGTCAGGAAGTCCAGAATCCAGTTGCAGAGGGAGGTGTTTAGTCCCAGGGTCCTTAGCTTAGTGATGAGATTTGAGGGCACTATAGTGTTGAACGCTGAGCTGTAGTCAATGAATAGCATTCTCATGTAGGTGTTCATTTTTTCCAGGTGTGAAAGGGCAGTGTGGAGTGCAATAGAGACTGCATCATCTGTTGATCTGTTTGGGTGGTATGCAAATTGGAGTGGGTCTAGGGTTTCTGGGATAATGGTGTTGATATGAGCCATCACCAGCCTTTCAAAGAATATCATTGCTACAGACGTGAGTGCTACGGGTTGGGCAGGTTACCTTAGTGTTCTTGGGCACAGGGAATATGAGGGTCTGCTTGAAACATGTTGGTATTATAGACTCAGACAGCGAGAGGTTGAAAATGTCAGTGAAGACACTTGCCAGTTGGTCAGCGCATGCATGGAACTGCTGATGCTCTCATGCATGTTTTAGTGTTTCTTGCCTTGAAGCGAGCATAGAAGTAATTTAGCTTGTCTGGTACGCTTGTGTCACTGAGCAGCTCTCGGCTGTGCTTCACTTTGCCTGTTCGATCGTTCGTTGGAGGGCATAGCGGGATTTCTTATAAGCTTCCGAGTTAGAGCCTTGAAAGCTGCAGCTCTACCCTTTAGCTCAGTGTGAATGTTGCCTGTAATCCATGGCTTTTGGTTGGGGTATGCACGTACAGTCACTTTTGGGGGGACGTCCTCGATGCACTTATTGATAAAGCCAGTGACTGATGTGGTGTACTCCTCAATGTCATCAGAAGAGTCCCGGAACATGTTCCAGTCTGTGATAGCAAAACAGTCCTGTAGTTTAGCATCTGCTTCATCTGACCACTTTTTTATAGACTGAGTTACTGGTTCTACCTGCTTTAATTTGTGCTTGTAAGCACGAATCAGGAGGATAGGATTATAGTCAGATTTGCCAAATGGAGGGCGAGGGAGAGCTTTGTATGTGTCTCTGTGTGTGAAGGTGGTCTAGAATGATTTTCTCTCTGGTTGCACATTTAACATGCTGATAGAAATGAGGTAAAACTGATTTAAGTTTCCCTGCACTAATGTCCCCCGACAACTAGGAGCGCCACCACTTTGAAGAATCTCAAATATAAAATATAATTTGATTTGTTTAACACTTTTTTGGTTATTACATGATTCCACATGTGTTATTTCATTATTCTACAATGTAAAAAATGGTAAAAATAAAGAAAAGCCATTGAATAAGTAGGTGTGTCCAAACTTTTGACCAGTACTGTAATTAAAGCAGTAAAAATAAATATTTTGTCATTCCTGTGGTATACGGTCTGATATACCACGGCTCTCAGCCAATCAGCATTCAGGGATCGAACCACCCAGTTTATAATCTTTAAGAAACAATGGGTATATATCACTAATTTAATAATATATATTGCTATCTCTGGCTGCAAATGATAGACAACAATTTGAGGTCTGAAAAAGCTCTATGTTGAAAATTGGTCAAAGATGAGGTTAGAGATACCTCTCTGATAATCAGTGATTGGTATGCCATGCTTATGCTATGCAGGATGTTTAACTTGTGTGGATATATCCAACTCTCCATAGATGGGTTGACAACATCACGAACACGATGTACGTACTTCCATGGGGCAGAAGTCAGTGTGTTGTTGTGATTCTAGATGGCCAGATTGCTAGCAATGACTATAATGACAAGAAACTGCCATGTGGGCATCGTAAATGGCTAGTTTTATCTTGTTATTGATAGCATGTCTTGTTTTGAGGTGTTTTGACTGATTTCCCGTCAATGCTAATATGGCTAAATTTCGCTAGCTTACCAACAACTTGTAATGATGTATTTTCAAAGTTTAATTCATGTATGTTTTCAATAAACATACAAGACGGAATACAGCTTTCATGTTGTCAACAATCTAAGCCAACCCCATCTGTTTTGCCCCATGTTAGCATGCTACTCGTTTTGGTTGCTAAACAACCAACCCATCTAATATACAAGTCATGTTTTTCTCACCACTTGGCGTCTCTCTTTACGATGACACTAGCTATTCCTATTCCGCTCCTTTCAACAGTTTCTATCTGATGTGTCAATGTAAAAAATCTGTTTCCATTCATTTATAATGCAAATTCAAACAAATGCAGTAGCCTCCTTTTGTAATTAGGCATACTCCATTAAAAACATTCCACGGCACAATCTGAAATATTTCTTGACATTCACTGTCCATCAGTGATACATGTATAATGGATTATTGAAGAATTATTATTATTGAAGCCTCATGACCATAGTACAACAATATAGAGCGTGCCAACTTGAAGTCTTAAAAGCCGGAAATGACCTCTGGTTTGTTCAGCCATTTCTATGGGGAAAATTAATGGGAAAATAATAGGGTTTTGAGATAAACACTGAAAATAAGGTATGAGGTTAATACAAGCTTAGGAGATCTTATACGTTTTGTTCTATGAGATAATATCAGTCAGTTAACATGCCCTTATGTTATAAATCCTTTATGTGCTTTTTAAAATTACATAAATGCTTCAAAATGTTTACAAAAAGTGAGCTGATGAAGATGATCTCATAGAACAAAACGTATAAGATTTCATAAGCCTGTGTTTACCACAGACCTTGTTTTCGGTGATTATCCCAAAATCCTCCAAAACCCCCATTAATTCCTACATAGGCTTTGTCCAAAGAACCATGGTGGAGTTAGCGACTGGAACGAGCTGCAACAAACACTCAAACTCGACAGTTTTATCTCAATTTCTCAATCATGGACACTCTTACTGACACTTGTGGCTGCTTTGTGTGATGTATTGTTGTCTCTACCTTCTTGCCCTTTGTTCTGTTGTCTGTGCCCAATAATGTTTGTACAATGTTTTGTGCTGCTTCCATGTTGTACTGCTGCCATGTTATGTTGCTACCATGTTGTTGTCATGTTGTGTTGCTACCATGCTGTGTTGTCATGTGTTGCTGTCATGCTATGTTGTCTTAGGTCTCGCTTTATGTAGTGTTGTGTTGTCTCTCTTGTTGTGATGTGCGTTTTGGTCCTATATTTATTTATTTATTTTTTAATGTTTTAATTGCAGGCCCTGTCCCCACAGGAGGCTTTTTGCCTTTTAGTAGGCCGTCATTGTAAATACGATTTTGTTCTTAACTGACTTGCCTGGTTAAATAAAATAACATTTAAAAAAGTTAGTGCCTACAAAAAGATTCCATTATTTAATTTAACTAGGCAAGTCAAAACAAATGTTTATTTACAATGACGGCCTAGGAACAACGGGTTAACTGCCGTGTTCAGGGGCAGAATGACAGATTTTTACCTTACTGGCCCAACACTCTAACCACTAGGCTACCTGCCCCCACAGGTAGCACGTACTATTTGTCTATTACCACAACACAATCCAAAATAACATTTTAGAAATATTACATAGGCCTATTTTGAAGCTACTGATTTGTTTTTATGACAAAAACATACATTATGAGGTTGTATAGTTTATGTTTTTGTCATTTAAAAACATCAGTAGCTTCAAAATAGGCCTATGCAATATTTACATTTAACATTTACATTTAAGTCATTTAGCAGACGCTCTTATCCAGAGCGACTTACAATATCATTTAAATCTCTGTCTGGCTGTCTGTGAAACAGGTGGACAAAGGAAGGTTCTGTTCGGCAGGAATGATCAAGCGGGGAGGTCAAGGTGGTCCAACCATAGAGGTCCAACTCAGCTGACTCCTGGGCTGAGAAGATGTCATGTCATGTTGACTGGCCATGGAAAGGTGAGATTCATTACACTCTCAACCCAGTAGGTGGGGATAGATTCACAGTCCGAAACCAGGCGGAGCTTACATTCCAATGGGATGAGTTACATCCCCCTACGTCACTCCTGAGAAAACTGCGATCACTCATTCGAACTACGCTATTAGCGGTGTTTCAGGGCTGATAGGCACCTACAGCTTCAGGAAACTATCGCGAAAAAAAAATAAAAAATACATCGTACATTGTCGTGTTATTTGATCGGTTTGGGTAATGGCAATAATTTAATAGAGTTTTGAACGCAACGCGTTTCCGAATGCGATTTACCAACTTCCAAGCGATGCAATCGCCACTGAAAACTTTCATTTCAAGGAGGCCTTGTATTTTTTTTTTTACAACAGGTCCACGGCATATGCGGAGAGACTGATTAGGCAATACAGCCTACGAAATACATGTAGTTATCTTTGGTTTATTTTACAGCCAAAGTTACTTAAGTCACTTTCAATAACAAGAAGAGACAACTCATCGACTGGTTTATCGGACAGGCTACCGGACAGGATTAGGATTAAAAAGCAATCGAACGCCTTCAGTTTTCCTCGAAACTACGAGCCAAGGAATTCCAAATCTGGTTAAATGCGGTACGAGGCTAAAATGATGCCGGTGAGACTTTCTGCTTTTAATTGCTTGAAGAAAAAAAGCCGTGACACTGTAGTATTAAAGGGCTATTTGCTTGTCATACGTTGAGTTTCTACAGCAACATAGGCTAGTTGATAGACTACGCAACATTGTAGCGCACTCCAGTTGCAGGTATTACATTGATGTACTTGCTGGTTACTTTTTTGCGATATCCATTTTCAATAAATGTGTTTTCAGCCATAAAGGAATACTCAAGTTACACTACACATTACAATATACACTTGGGGATGATGCAACCTGAGGTTTGGCTACCAAAGACTCATGAAGGAAACTATAGAATTTCAACAGATTATCAAATATTGTTTCATCTCTAAGAAACGGAGAATTTATGTTTTTTTTTGTATAGCCTCTTATAAGCTAAAATATTTTATGCCGGAAACCTTTTTAAATGTTGTATTCACTAGGTAGTAGTTGTTGTTGTTCGCATTGAATAACCCATCCTACACAGCTCTGAGGGTTTGCATAGTAGTCTAATTTGATGCCCAATCACCCCAGTGTCTACATGCATATGTCCATGTGCAAAATATTTTTTTTCAAAATATCATTATATCCTAAAATCAGATAGTTTTGACACAGAATTTGAATATTGTGGTTACTGTTTTTCCTTAAACAAGGCACCCAGCAGCTTTGAACCTGGACCCCTGCCAACATAATGAGAGGTCTAGTCCTTTTGCTGCAGTGCTGAGCTCATCTCTCAGTACTTCTTTTAAATCTAGAGAAAAAAGAGGAGCAGAGCTAGGAGCAGGAGGCGTTATAAAAAACATCTTGACATTATGTTGGGGACTGTTGTATATTTAAATGCCAGGCTAAGTTCCGAACTGACACTGACTGTATAGGTACCTAGGTTCTGGTGCCAAGTCCACGCGTGTCTGTGACCACTCTGGATGGCACCAGCAGGTAAAAATTCAGGATGAAAGGAAAGTTCTTAAGGTTGTGTTTGATTGTCCCCCAGGAGTTGTCAGGACCTGTAGTCTTACGAATGCTTCTTTTTTGATGGATTTTCCCTGAAATCCACTGCAAAACTACGTACGTGGATATCAATGCCAGAAGTAAAATGTTACTGTGATTAAGATGTTTCACCGAATCACTTTGTCATCATTTGTGTGTGTGTGTGTGTGTGTGTGTGTGTGTGTGTGTGTGTGTGTGTGTGTGTGTGTGTGTGTACCTAACACACGTACAAACACTACTGTGTTTATCTTAGTATGACTGTACATATTGGGAGCCTACAGTGTGTGCTTCTCTCCCCCTCATTTTCCAGTAACGTAACTGGATGAGTCATGTTCTCAGGCGGCAGTGACCGAGTGCTCTCAGAATGACTCCTGTCTGCGAAGATATGACCTAGCTCCACTATTCACACCCAGCCATTTGTTATCGCCAACCTCCATTCACACCTTACCATGCCATGTTTCCATGGCAGAGACCTTTGCCCTGTTGCTGTGTGTACTCAAGCGTGTGTGGTGTGTTATCTAGTCCTTTAACGTGTCTACTCCGTGCTATAACCTCTTCCATCTGCACATCCACTCGGCACCGGTACCCTGTGTACAGTCACAGTCAAAAGTCTGGACACACCTACTCTTTCAAGGTTTTTTTTTTTGTATTTTCTACATTGTAGAATAATAACATAGACGTAACAACTGTGAAATTACACATGGGATCATGTAGTAACCAAAAAGTGTTTTAGAATCTTGAAAGTAGCCACCCTTTGCCTTTGATAGATTTGCACAATCTTAGAAATCCCAGGAATGAGCGGGTGTGTCCAAACTTTTTACTGGTACTGTATATAGCCAAGTAATCGTTACTCATTGTGTATTTATTCCTCGTGTTATTATCATGTTTCTATTCTTTTTAAATATTTTTTTCTCTGCATTGTTGAGAAGGGCCTGTAAGTAAGCATTTCACAGTTAGTCGAGCATTTGTCAAATAACATCTGATTTTATCAGTACGTTTAGCACAATCGGCACAATCCCCATCACAATAGAACCACATTGGAACATGAAGTATTGTCTGTGCTTGCACAATGAATGTCCCCTGGACCTGTATGTACTGTTCAGTGCTCTGTCGTAGATATAATGTAGCAGCGTCATGGGTGGCTGGGGATGGGGGAGGGCGGTAAAAGAAGGCTCCCTGTTTTCAGAGGACAATGGGCCCAGGGACTCTTTATGACACGGTGTAGAAGAGGACATTGTGTCCTGTCTCTCTAAGATAAGAGATGCTCTCCGTTTTTTTTCTTTTCTTGTACCATTGTGGATGCAGGCTAGTTGTCTGTAGACGACGGTTTTACTATGATGTTTCCTTATCTCCTGTCCAGCCACGCTCTGTGTACAGCTAGCAGTGATTTACACATTTGGTCTTGAGCCGATGTTTACAAAGTGTTGTGATCAAAGCTAATGTTATTTTGTTGTTGTAGGGTTTCTGTTAGGGAGGTTGGTGTGATGTGAATGGATTACAACCAACCTA
Source organism: Oncorhynchus keta (assembly GCF_023373465.1). Lineage (NCBI taxonomy): Eukaryota > Metazoa > Chordata > Actinopteri > Salmoniformes > Salmonidae > Oncorhynchus > Oncorhynchus keta. The sequence goes on from NC_068456.1 coordinate 15,733,899, forward strand.
TGACAGTTTTGGAGGCCATTGAGGTGAAACTCTGGTTAGGCTATAGGCCTATCCTTTAATGGCCAAATGTCTTATTTTTTTTTAAAAGGGACAAGTATTTTGTCACAATGACTTCTTAGACCTATACACATTTGTTCCTTAACAGTAATGTGTTCAATGTTGACCTAAACATATTGTCTTAATCAATAGCAACCACACAAGACTAATGGGGTGACGTTGTGGGCAGCCCTGCTTGACTTTGCTGTGTGTCAACAGAGACCTGAAGAGATTTTTTCTCTCTGTGTGACCACTGACTGGCATTGTGTTGACTCTCTGGGAGGGCCCCTTCTTACGCAACACCTGACATTCACACCAGTCAGGTGGAGGTTGGCTCAGTTATATGAGGGAGATCCAAGGACAAGCAGTATGTCGATGTGTACACAAGGACCTCGCTTGGAATGATCGCTGGACCGTAACGAATCAACTCCTTAAGGCTAGTGGTAAGAAATGCCTTTTAATTTAAAAAATGGGCCTAGTGCTGGATGGATGTGGTTTGTAGAGGAGTGAGTTTATTAGGCCTTATATGTGGATATATTCAAATCTAAAGTCTCCAGCTGTACAGTACATGACACACTGAGATATGGCGTCAGTGATACATGTTCTGAGCGGTTGCCCTCTTTGTAGTGGCTTATTGAGAGTGGATATGGGTGTAACTTCTGAAGCAGACCCGTCAGAGGAAGAGCGAAGGCACAAGCACCATAGAATCACCTGACCTGGCGTCCTCTTACCTGCGCTAGAATCCAGAGTTGATTGACTTGCCGTCCTTGGTGGATCCAGGTGAAAAGGGGTAAGGATGTTTAGAGTGGCTGTACTGTAGAGCGATTGAGAGACAGTGAGGATATTGTGTAATGTCAGGGGCAGTAATCCTAGGCCACCCATAGGGATGAGAGAGGTCAGAGTAGAGCACTGTAGCAGCCAGGGGGGTGGGAGGATTTACCTGAAACTAGGCCTATGCTTCTGGGAAACGCATTGTGTCCCTCGCTCACTCACCTGCGCCAGTGATCTCTTTAAACTTGCCCCTGCTCATTCCAAATTGGCCCTAATAAATACATTATAACGTGTCCCTTCTAAAACATGGGATTGTGTTTGTTGCTCAGCTTAATACCAGTTTGTCAAGGATAGGAAAGGGAAGAATATGGATAGAAGTTGGCTCATTCTGCTTAATGTGGCTCCCATTTCTCTCATCTCTCACAGGAAGCTCATAGTTGGATCTCTCATCACAATACGATATGCAGGATGGAGAGACCAGGAAAGGACGAGTTTAGAGGGAAACATGGTGCAGTGCAGACCTGGATGGGAGGTTATGCTGAATTTAAGTAGGGAGTGATGTAGCCTACTGCAGACTACAGCACAAGCTGTTGCAGCGGAGTTGTGTACCACAGGCTACCGCTCTCACCAATGACATTTTCTCCTCCGCCTTCCTCTGTAGTGGAGGTAGATTAAAAGGAATAATGTATAGAGGATTCTGCCTTGTGTTTTTGAAGTACTGCCCGGCTGGAGCGGAGTCAAGTCTTCAGGCCCAGAGTTCTGCAGAGAGGACGGAAGGTAAGACGGACAGACGGACAAAGGCACGGAGATGCAGCCTGTCTTGATGCAGTCTCTTAACTTCCTTAGAGGGGGCTCGCTCAACAAGACCTAGTTGGCTCACTTGCTTACCCCAGCAATATCTGTAATGGACAGAGAAGGGTCTGTGTGTCTGTGCGTTTGCATGTGTGTGAGGCCTGGCAGCAGTCTGTAGGTATCTCTGACTACACTACATGACCAAAAGTATGTGGATGCCTGCTTGTCTAACATCTCAATCCAGAATCTTGGGCAGTAATATGGAGTTTGTCCTCCCTTTGCTGTAATAACAGCCCCCACTCTTCTGGGAAGACTTTCCGCTAGATGTCGAACATTGCTGCGGGGACTTGCTTCCATTCAGCCATGAGCCATGAGTGAGGTCGAGCACTGTTGTTGGGTGATTAGGACTGTCTTGCAGTTGGTGTTTCAATTCATCCCAAAGGTGTAAGATGAAGTTGAGGTCAGGGCTCTGTGCAGGCCAGTCAAGTTCTTCCACACCGGTCTCGACAAATACTTTCTGTATGGACCTCGCTTTGTACATGGGGGTATTGTCATGTTGGTGGTAGTGTTCTCCTCTTGTCATGCAGGTAGTGTTCTCCTGGCATCCGCCAAACCCAGATTAGTCCGCCGGACTGCCAGATGGTGAAGTGTGATTCATCACTCCAGAGAATGCATTTCCACTACTACAGAGTCCAATGGCGGTGCGTGCGCTTGGCATTGCGCATTTTGATCTTAGGCTTGTGTGCGGCTGCTCGGCCCTGGAAATCCGTTTCATGGAGCTCCTGATTGAACATTTCTTGTGCTGAAGTTGCTTCCAGATGCAGTTTGGAACTTGGTAGTGAGTTTTGTGATATTTGTAACACTAGGGCACTCGGCGGTCCCGTTCTGTGAGCTTGTGTGGCCTTCCCCTTGGCGGGTGAGCCGTTGTTGCTCGTAGATGTTTCCACTTCACAATAACAGCACTTAACAGTTGACCGAGGCAGCTCAAGCAGGGCAGAAATATGACAAACAGACTTGTTGGAAAGGTGGCGTCCTTTGACGGTGCCAGGTTGAAAGTCACTGAGGTCTTCAGTAAGGCCTTTCTACTGCCAATGTTTGTCTATGGAGATTACATGGCTGTGTGCTCGATTCTTAACACCTGTCAGCAACGGTGTGAAAGTATTCAGATCCCCTTGACTTTTTCCACATTTTGTTACGTTACAGCCTTAATCAATTTTAGAATATATAGTTTTTCCCCTCATCAATCTACACACAATACCCCAATAACAAGCAAAAACTTTTAATTTTTTTTTGCAAATGTATTAAAAATAATCTGAAATATCACGTTTACATAAGTATTCAGACCCTTCACTCAGTACTTTGTTGAAGCACTTTTGCAGTGATTACAGCCTCGAGTATTTTTGGGTATGATGCCACAAGCTTGGTACCCCTGTATTTGGGGGGGTTTCTTCCATTATTTTCTTCAGATCCTCTCAAGCTCTGTCAGGTTGGATGGGGAGTGTCGCTACACTGCTATTTTCAGGGCTCTCCAGAGATGTTTGATCGGGTTCTGGCTGGTCCACTCAAGGACAGTCAGAGACTTGTCCCAAAGCCACCCCTGCTTTGTCTTGGCTGAATGCTTAGGGTCGTTGTCATGTTGGAAAGTGAACTGTCGTCCCAGTCTGAGGACCTGAGCACTCTGGAGCAGGTTTTCATCATAGACCTCTCTGTACTTTGCTCCGTTAATTTTCCCCCTTTATCCTGACTAGTCTCCCAGTCCCTGCTGCTGAAAAACATCCCCACATCATGATGATGATGCGGCCACCACTATGCTTCACCGTAGGGATGGTGCCAGGCTTACTCCAGACGTGATGCTTGGCATTCAGGCCAAAGAGTTCAGTCTTGGTTTCATCAGACTAGAGAAACTTGTTTCTCAATCTTGTTTCTCATGCCTTTTGGCAAACTCGAAGTGGGCTGTCATGTGCCTTTTTCCTGAGGAGTGGCTTCCGTCTGGCCACTCTACCACAAAGGCCTGTTTGGTGGAGTGCTGCAGAGATGGTTGTCCTTCCGGAAGGTTCTCACATCTCCACAGATGAACTGTAGAGCTCTGTCAGAGTGACCATCGGGTTGTTGGTCACCTCCCTGACCAAGGTCCTTTTCCCCCATTTGGCTGGGTGGCCAGCTCTAGGAAGAGTCTTTGTGGTTCCAAACTTCTTAAATGTTAGAATGATGGAGGCCACTGTTTTCATGGGGGCCTTCAATTGTTTTGGTACCCTTCCCCAGATCTGTGCCTCACCACAATCCTGTCTCGGAGCTCTACGGACAATTCTTTCGACCTCATGGCTTGTTTTTTTTTCTCTGACATGCACTGTCAACTATGGGATCTCATATAGACAGGTGTGTGCCTTACCAAATCATGTCCCATCATTTGAATTTAGCACAAGTGAACTCCAATCAAGTTGTAGAAACATCTCATGGATGATCAATGGAAACAGGATGCACCTGAGATCAATTTCAAGTCTCATAGCAAAGGGTCTGAATACTTATGTAAATCAGATATTTATTTTTTGTTTTTTTTGCAAAGATCTCTGAAACCCTGTTTTTGCTTTGTCATGGGGTGTTGTGTGTAGATTGAGGGAACAAAAATTGTTAATCCATTTTAGAATAAGACTGTAACGTAACAATGTGGGATAGGGGAAGGGGTTTGAATGCTTTCCGAATGCACTGTACAGTGTATTTATGCACACACAGTGGTATTGAAGTTTGCTCTTTATGCAAGCCTTTCATTTTGCTAGTTACTTTGACATTGAAGTCTAACTCTATTACTGTGCCTCATGTTTAGCCCTGAGGATCTTATAGTGAAAACTGCCACGGGGACAGTTTTGATACCCCCATCTCGCCCTCTCTCTCTCATGCTAACTCAATAAAAGAGACATTTAATTTCGTACTAGAGGAGAATGACATGCACTGGTATTGGCCCCTACAGGTAGATGGTAGTGTGTGTGAGGAAAGGTTAAAAATGGACTGTTATAATGATATCAAATTTCTTGCGAATGCAGTTAGGCTACCCTCACCTTTTTACAAATCATGTTGTAGATCACAAATTGAGTTTGTTTCTATGTGTGTGTCTCTCTCTCTCTCCCTGTCTGTCTGTCTCCCGCGCTTCTATGTAGTAGAGCACGTGTGCGTTATCTGTTTGAGTGGCATGCACACACACTAACCTCCTACTTCCTGTAATTGTCTGTGTTGTGTGTGTGTTTAAACAGCATGCCTAAACAACTGGAGAGGCCTGATAAGCCCGTTCCCACCCAGGAACCTGCCCAAAACCACTGGTGCAGGGTCAACTCATTTCCCATTCCTTAATGGTTAATGTTAGGATTGGGGGTGAGTCAATCTGATGTTAGAGCAGGGCACTCCGTACCTCAAGCCCCTTGGTCTAGGCAACACGACAAGCTCAATGTAGTTGAAAGTTTGCACACACACACAAACACCCCCCCCCAGGGTCATGTTTGAAGGGTTACATTAGTGTCATCAGCTGTGGTTGCTCTCAGAAGTGCTTTCATAGAATGAATCCCAGATGGACAGGGTTTGATGTTGTTTTGCTACCATTGGCTTTCATCAGGCAGACCAATGCTTGTCTAATCACAACAGGATGTTGGGTGCACCTGCTATCTATTTGACTGGCAGCTGGCACTCTTAGAAACAACCCTTTTTCCTCAAGCGGGGAATGCAGCACAGCATGTGGTCTGGGTAATGCTGACGCTGCTACGCTCTCTATCTTGGGTGAAGGTGTCAAGGTTTAGACTAGTATATAGCAAGGATTTTGTGGCGTGCTTTTATATGTCTTGGGTTAATTGTTTTCTTACTGAATAGGCATATCAGTTGACTTTGGCCGACTTGTCTTAGATCTTTTTCCTGTGCTTTGTTATACAGCTGGAGTTATTGTTGCTTAATAGTCTTATCAGGTTTTTATTGACCTGTGTTTGTTTCTCTGGCTGTGGTGTTTATGACTTACAATTTTGAGTCCATACATTTTCATACTGGTCCCCCTTGGCAATCAAACCCACAACCCTGGCGTTACAACCGCCATGCTCTACCAACTGAGCTACACAGGACAATGAATATTTAATACACTCTAGGGTAGTCTCAACACCACTCTCCGTACTTTAGTTTAACATTCTCTTCTAGCGTTTGTATGAACTTGAACATGATTATAGTTAATGTTGTATAAAAGAGAAATGAGCATAATAGAAAATAGTTTTATGATATTAAGGTACATAAATTGAATATGTGCTAGCTGTTGGTAACGGCTTTCCCATTACAACAAATGGGCAATTTACTAGACATTTTATGCCAGTACAGTATATTTCTATGACCCACCCCTCCTCTCTAATCTCTCACACCTCTCCTTTACGGCTGTGGCGGACATGACGTTTTCTCAGCTGGTTATTGTCATGGAAAAGACTGCTGTTCTCACGGTAGTATCTCCAGGCTTACACACACAAAAGCTGCATACAAGCCTCTGATGCGCGCATTTGGAACTTATACATTTAAAAGGTATAATTTAATATACACCGTCACAATAAATCCGTTATTGATTTTAGTCCGGTCTAAAGAAACATTATGATAGGAAGAAAATGTATTTCAAAAGAACAGAGTATGAGTTGGCCTACTGCAGGGGTCGGCAACCTAACGCAAAAAAAATATTTAATTTTACCTTTATTTAACCAGCCAAGTCAGTTAAGACCACATTCTTATTTTCAATGACGGCCTGGGAACAGTGGGTTAACTGCCTGTTCAGGGGCAGAACAACAGATTTGTACCTTGTCAGCTCGGGGGTTTGAACTCACAACCTTCCGGTTACTAGTCCAATGCTCTAACCACTAGGCTAACCCTATAGAGTAGCAGTCAAAAGTTTAGACACCTACTCATTCCAGGGTATTTCTTTATTTGTACTATTTGCTAGAATAGTAGAATAATAGTGAAGACTTCAAAACTATGAAATAACACATGAAATCATGTAGTAACCAAAAAAGCAAGAACAGCTCAAATAAGCAAAAAGAAACGACAGTCCATCATTACTTTAAGACATGAAGGTCAATCAATCCGGAAAAGGTCAAGAACTATGAACGTTTCTTCAAGTGCAGTCGCAAAAACCAAGCGCAATGATGAAACTGGCTCCCTTGAGGACCGCCATAGGAAAGGAAGACCCCGAGTTACCTCTGCTTTAGAGGATAAGTTCATTAGAGTTACTAGCCTCAGAAATTGCCGCCCAAATAAATGCTTCACAGAGTTCAAGTAACACACATTTCAATATCAACTGTTCAGAGGAGACTGTAAAACAGGCCTCCATGGTCGAATTGCAGCAAAGAAACCACTACTAAAGGACACCGGTAAGAAGAGACTTGCTTTGGTCAAGAAACACGAGCAATGGACATTAGACCGGTGGAAATCTGTCCTTTGGTTTAATGAGTCCAAATTTGAGATTTTTGGTTCCAACCGCCATGTCTTTGTGAGACGCAGAGTAGGTGAAGGGATGATCTCCGCATGCGTGGTCTCACCATAAATCATGGATTAGGAGGTGGGATGGTGTTGAGAAAAAAAAAATTCAAGGCACACTTAACCAGCATGGCTTCCACAGTATACTGCAGCAATATGCCATCCCATCTGGTTTGCGCTTAGTCCCACTATCATTTGTTTTTCAACAGTACAATGTCCCAACACATCTTCAGGCTGTGTGAGGGTTATTTGACCAAGAAGGAGAGTAATGGAGTGCTGCATCAGATGACCTGGCCTCCACAATCACCCGACCTCAACCCAAATGAGAGGGTTTGGGATGAGTTGGACTGCAGAGTGAAGGAAAATTAGCCAACAAGTGCTCAGCTCATGTGGGAACTCCAAGACTGATGGAAATACATTACTCATGAAGCTGGTTGAGAGAATGCCAAGAGTGCAAATCTGTCAAGGCAAAGGGTGGCTACTTTGAAGAATCTAAAATATGAAATATATTTTGATTTGTTTAATACTTTTTTGCTTACTACATGATTCCATATGTGTTATTTCATAGTTTTGATGTCTTCACTATTATTCTACAATATAGAAAATAGTCCAAATAAAGGAAAATTCTTGAATGAGTAGGCTTGTCCAAAAGTTTGACTGGTACTGTATGTTCTTAACCAGTTTATATTTGCAACACGACACCTCGGGGGTTTGTGGTATATGGCCAATATGCTACAGTTAAGGGCTGTATCCAGGCACTCCGCGTTGGCCATATACCACACCCCCTCGGGCCTTATTGCTCAAATAAACTTATAAATGCCTCATGAGACTGTTGGAAAAAAATTCCAGGTGAAGCTGGTTGGGAGAATGCCAAGCGTGCGCAAAGCTGTCATCATAGCAAAGGGTGGCTACTTTGAAGAATCTTAAATATAAATAATTGTTTAAACACTTGTTTTACTACCTGATTCCATATGTGTTATTTCATAGTTTTGATGTCTTTACTATTATTCTACAGTTTGATTTTATAAACTGGAGAAAATAATTGAAATTGCATGCATTAGTTTCGAAATTGCATTGGTATTCACTGTAATGTTGTAGTTCCCAACGTATGTCAACCCTGATTAGCCAATAGGCTTTCATGATTTTGCAAGAGTTTCATATTATTCATTCAAAACCAAGGCAGCACCGAAGATGAGAGATTTGTTTTCAGGTAGCTAGCAAGCCTTTTTTTGTTAATTAAAAAAGTTCAGGGTGCAAAATGTCATCAGCAAGGAAATAAGGTAAGACACTCATTTATTGCCACTTAGACAAAGGACTATGGATTAGTTTTACTGAAGGACCGGTCTGTTTGCTCTCTCTGTTATAAAACAGTTGATTTGTTGGATATGAAGTGTACGGCATTATTTTGAAACGAGACATGAGGGAAAAGTTAAAGGATGAGGCGGACAAGGTTGAAGGAATCAAGAGGGCCGTGTCCAGGTATGAAAAGCAAAGCTTTGTGTTCACAAATCTATATGCAGTCAAAAAGCAAGCTACAGAGGGATCTACAAAGTGCATTGCATTGAATGAATCATCACCTTAGAAAGCGCTGTTCATTTTGTCACATTAGGCTTTGAAACAACATCCACAACTACCATGTTTTACTCTGTTTCAACCTGCTGTTGAACTTATTGTTTTAAAATTGATCATCACAATGAGGTGAGTTAAAAGCATGATACTGTTTTGGTGATAAGTGTTTGATATGATTTTCATTTGCATTGATGTCAGAGGGGTTAGAGGGACAATAGAGCCCCATTTTAGGACCTGATGGTCCACTTCAATGCTGAGCCCCAGAGGGTTTTACCATATGTCACAACCTCTATCTTGATCATCTCTCTCGCTCTCTTTCTCATTCTCTCATCACCTCTCGTTATTTCTCTATTGTCTCCTTTCTCTCTCTCCTAACATTAACAGGGTCCCCTGGATGTCCTACTTTCCTTTGGAGAGCGTGATGTCAGCTGCTGCGCCTATTTCTGAGTGACTTTTCTTGTCCTGCTGGGATTTAAAGCATATTTGCCCTCATGGAAAAAAGAGGCTAATCTAATGCATTAAAGCTCCATATTGAAGCGTCTGAGAACTATATGCTTGTCTTACATGATTTGTTGCCCCACTACAACAAAGCAGCCACCATCCATAAAAGCTTAAGTATCTGGGTCACTGTTATTTGAAACCTTGCTGACCAGATCTGACCAACCTCTCCTGCAAAGATAAAGCTTATACTCTGCTAGATCAGTTGAATGAGCCACACACACTAGTCCAGTGGTATATAAAGGAGTGGAGTTCTGGCTCGGGGGTTGAAGTTTCTCTATTAGGCACAGTTCTGGGTTCAGCTTTAGGCACAGATCTGGGACCGGGACAAATAAAAACCAAAACAAAAATATTGCTGCCAGCAGCCATGGCAGGTTTCAAGCTTTGGCTCCATAGCGCAACCAATAAACATCTTCTCCAGAACCGCTCGACCAATCAGCACCAACTTTGGCATGTTGCATCTATGGATGAACGTCTTTGAACGCAATACACTCATTTTGTATGACAGTTTTTTTCATGTCCAACAGTGCCGCTATGCAGCCAAACTGACAAACTCTACATGTTAACTAGAGCATGTGTGCATCTGTCAAATTCATTCACTCTGAGTCAAACAGATCAACAGATATTAACATGTATCCATTGAAGTGCCACTGTGTGGTCAATCTGAATGTGCTTGGAAATGTTGAGTGTTTTATTTTACAATGTGAATATTTAATTTAACCAGGAAGGGCTCATTTGAGATTTGAAATCTTTTTCATTACACAGTCATTACACAATTACAGACAGACAACATTAATAGCTATAATTAATCTACTAAAAACCATAGAATTCACAAGAGTATAACAAAATCATAAAACGGCAAATTAAAAACATTGACAGGTCAGGGAATCAGTCTCAAGAACATTCATCAGTGATTTAAAAACACCAATCAGGACAAGTCCTTCCAGTTTAAAAGTATTTTGTAAGGCGTTCCAAGACGATGGCGCAGAGTACATAAAAGCCCTTTTACCAAATTCAGTTCGGACATTTGGAACAGTTAGTAGGATAAAGTCCTGTGAACGAAGAGAGTACCCACCACATTTCTGAACAATACATATGTCCTAATAAAATGGAAGTAAACCCAAAATGACTTTGTAAATAAAAGTATACTAGTGACTGAGCCTGCGAGTGACTAGAGAAGGACAGCCAACCCTGGTTTACAATGTGCAGTGGTGCGTAAGGGTTATGCAGTTTCAAATAAATCTCAATGCGCCATGGTAAAGGGTATGAATTGATCTCAAACACTGAGCGGAAGCATTCCTATATCCAATATCCCCATAGTCTAGTAAAGGCATAAATGTAGCTGATACTAGCCGACTCCTGGCTTCAAAAGAAAAACTGGCCTTATTCCTCAAATAAAATCCCAACTTCAGCTTAATTTTTTTGTAAGTTGTTGAATATGCAATTTAAAAGAGGTCGTCATTAACTAAAATGCCACGATATTTATATGAGGTTACAGTCAATGTCATTGCCCTGACAGGTAGTAATAGGTGAAAAGTTCAGAGGTCTATTTCTTACTTTAGAAACACCATTAGTTTAGTTTTGTCAGTATTGAGGATACGCTTCAATTGACACAAGGTATGTTGAACAGTATGAAAAGCAGTTTGCAAGTTCTGGTAAGCTTTTGTAAGAGACTAGGCACAACAATGAACAATATCATCAGCATAAAAGTGAAGTTGTGCATTTTGGACATTTTTGTCTAAATTATTTATATAAATAGTGAATAAGAGGGGACAAGTACAGAGCCCTGGGGCACACCATTACAGACAGATAATTTTAACAGACATGAGCCCATCAAATTGAGTGCACTGAGTTCTATCAGCCAGATAGTTAGCAAACCATGCAACTGCATGCTCCAAAAGACCTCCACTTGACAATCTCTGCCTCAGTGTAGCATGATCAACTGTAGCATGATCAACACCTTAGAGAGATCTGTAAAAAGTGAGACACAGTGCTGTTTTGTCAAAGGCTTCAGTGATATCAATTAAAACCTTCATGGCTGCTGTAATTGCGCTGTGCTTCTTCCTGAAGCCCGATTGGTGCATTGATAAAATATTTTGTTTTTATATACTATTTTAGCTGTTCACTCACAAGGGTTTAGAGTATTTTCACCAGGGGTGACAGCTTTGAGATTGGCCTATAATTATTTGAAAGAGATGGATCTCCCCCTTTTAAAAGTGGTAGGACAAATGCTGATTTCCAGATCTTTGGAATTTCATTACATTCCAGGGTTGGTTAGATGGAACAGAGGGGTTCTGCTATGTAATCAGCTGCCAGATTTAAAAAGCAGGGATCAAGAAGATCAGGACCTGCAGGCTTTCTCTGATCTAAGGATTTCAGGGCTTTATGTACCTCCTGCACTGAGAATGGCAAAAAGCTAAATGTTTGACCAGCTCTCGCTGGTTAATCCACACAAGGTTGTACAGAGACCATGGACACTGAATCAAACAGCCTACCAGATGATACAAAGTGCTCATTGAAAAAATTCAGCATTTCAGTTTTGTCAGATACAGCAACAAAGTCATTCAGTACACATGACGGTAATTCCTTAACATTACTGTTTCCAGACGTAGACTTAACAGCCTTCCAAAACTGGTAACAGTTTTGTATGTTACCATCAGTGGTAACAGACACAAAATATTCAGACTTGGCCTTCCTGAGAAGAAAATAACTTGTTTTGTAACTGCCCAAAAAAAGCCAATCCGCATCAGAATATGATTTATGCATATATTTATATTTACCACACCCACATGAATGTTTATTGGTCAGTAGCATACATGTTTGAGACGCTACCCTGGAAAATAGTGTCCATAGATACTAAATATCAAGTTTTGTGCAGCGTTGTCATTTGGTGCCAGAGGAGTAGCGGTGTGGGTTTTTTTCCCACAAAATCCTAAATGCCGGAAAATTCTACATGGCGGACTTTATGGAAACTTGAAACATTTGTTCCTTGTGAGGAGAGGGACATACAGTGGGGAGAACAAGTATTTGATACACTGCTGATTTTCCTACTTACAAATCATGTAGAGGTCTATAGTTTTTATCATAGGTACACTTCGACTGTGAGAGACGGAATCTAAAACAAAAATCCACAAATCACATTGTATAATTTTAAAGTAATTAATTGGCATTTTATTGCATGACATAAGTATTTGATACATCTGAAAAGCAGAACTTAATATTTTGCACAGAAACCTTGCAATTAGAGAGATCATAAATTTCCTGTAGTTCTTGACCAGGTTTGCACACACTGCAGCAGGGATTTTGGCCCACTCCTCCATACAGACCTTCTCCAGATCCTTCAGGTTTCGGGGCTGTCGCTGGGCAATACGGACTTTCAGCTCCCTCCAAAGATTTTCTATTGGGTTCAGGTCTGGAGACTGGCTAGGCCACTCCAGGACCTTGAGATGCTTCTTACGGAGCCACTTAGTTGCCCTGGCTGTGTGTTTCGGGTCGTTGTCATGCTGGAAGACCCAGCCACGACCCATCTTCAATGCTCTTACTGAGGGAAGGAGGTTGTTGGCCAAGATCTCACGATACATGGCCCCATCCATCCTCCCCTCAATACGGTGCAGTCGTCTTGTCCCCTTTGCAGAAAAGCATCCCCAAAGAATGATGTTTCCACCTCCATGCTTCACGGTCGGGATGGTGTTCTTGGGGTTGTACACATCCTTATTCTTCCTCCAAACACGGCGAGTGGAGTTTAGACCAAAAAGCTCTATTTCTGTCTCATCAGTCCACATGACCTTCTCCCATTCCTCCTCTGGATCATCCAGATGGTCATTGACAAACTTCAGATGGCTCAGGACATGCGCTGGCTTGAGCAGGGGGACCTTGCGTGCGCTGCAGGATTTTAATCCATGGCGGCGTAGTGTGTTACTAATGGTTTTCTTTGAGACTGTGGTCCCAGCTCTCTTCAGGTCATTGACCAGGCTCTGCCGTGTAGTTCTGGGCTGATTCCTCACCTTCCTCATGATCATTGATGCCCCACGAGGTGAGATCTTGCATGGAGCCCCAGACCGAGGGTGATTAACCGTCATCTTGAACTTCTTCCATTTTCTAATAATTGCGCCAACAGATGTTGCCTTCTCACCAAGCTGCTTGCCTATTGTCCTGTAGCCCATCCCAGCCTTGTGCAGGTCTACAATTTTATCCCTGATGTCCTTACACAGCTCCCTGGTCTTGAACATTGTGGAGAGGTTGGAGTCTGTTTGATTGAGTGTGTGGACAGGTGTCTTTTATACAGGTAACGAGTTCAAACAGGTGCAGTTAATACAGGTAATGAGTGGAGAACAGGTGGACTTCTTAAAGAAAAACTAACAGATCTGTGAGAGACGGAATTCTTACTGGTTGGTAAGTGATCAAATACTTATGTCATGCAATAAAATGCAAATTAATGACTTAAAAATCATACAATGTGATTTTCTGGATTTTTGTTTTAGATTCCGTCTCTCACAGTTGAAGTGTACCTATGATAAAAATTACAGACCTCTACATGCTTTGTAAGTAGGAAACACTGCCAATTTTGCAGGTTATCAAATACTTGTTCTCCCCACTGTATGAACCAAATTTCATGACTAGGTAAAATGGGTGAGGGGTGTGACCTTTCAAAGTTTGCATTTTCAATTGTTTGTTATAGCGCCACAATGAGCCCAATTGACATGGCATTGCAGGAGAGGATGTGGCCCATGGGCTTTTACCATCATGTCAAGTTGCACCCTCCTGGGTCTTAACATTAATTTGCCATTTTTTAAACCAAATATGCGGAGAACTGGAATAATAACGGCAACAAATATGAATTTCACCCAGATTTTGTGTTTGAACCCATAACAATTCTGTATTTAGGAACTTCATTAGGTGGGATGTCCCTTTCTGAGGTGGAAGTTTGTGAATGATGGATCTGTTGTTCTTAAAACCCTTTCCCTTCATCTGGGGTGGTCCTTTTAGAGGGTGTGGCGTGAACCACTGTGACCCTTTCATACAGTGGCTTGCGAAAGTATTCGGCCCCCTTGAACTTTGCCACCTTTTGCCACATTTCAGGCTTCAAACAAAGATATAAAACTGTATTTTTTTGTGAAGAATCAACAACAAGTGGGACACAATCATGAAGTGGAACGACATTTATTGGATATATCAAACTTTTTTAACAAATCAAAAACTGAAAAATTGGGCGTGCAAAATTATTCAGCCCCCTTAAGTTAATACTTTGTAGCGCCACCTTTTGCTGCGATTTACAGCTGTAAGTCGCTTGGGGTATGTCTCTATCAGTTTTGCACATCGAGAGACTGACATTTTTTCCCATTCCTCCTTGCAAAACAGCTCGAGCTCAGTGAGGTTGGATGGAGAGCATTTGTGAACAGCAGTTTTCAGTTCTTTCCACAGATTCTCGATTGGATTCAGGTCTGGACTTTGACTTGGCCATTCTAACACCTGGATATGTTTATTTTGAACCATTCCATTGTAGATTTTGCTTTATGTTTTGGATCATTGTATTGTTGGAAGACAAATCTCTGTCCTAGTCTCTGGTCTTTTGCAGACTCCATCAGGTTTTCTTCCAGAATGGTCCTGTATTTGGCTCCATCCATCTTCCCATCAATTTTAACCATCTTCCCTGTCCCTGCTGAAGAAAAGCAGGCCCAAACCATGATGCTGCCACCACCATGTTTGACAGTGGGGATGGTGTGTTCAGGGTGATAAGCTGTGTTACTTTTACGCAAAACATAACGTTTTGCATTGTTGCCAAAAAGTTCAATTTTGGTTTCCTCTGACCAGAGCACCTTCTTCCACATGTTTGGTGTGTCTCCCAGGTGGCTTGTGGCAAACTTTAAACAACACTTTCTATGGATATCTTTAAGAAATGGCTTTCTTCTTGCCACTCTTCCATAAAGGCCAGATTTGTGCAATATACAACTGATTGTTGTCCTATGGACAGAGTCTCCCACCTCAGCTGTAGATCTCTGCAGTTCATCCAGAGTGATCATGGGCCTCTTGGCTGCATCTCTGATCAGTCTTCTCCTTGTATGAGCTGAAAGTTTAGAGGGACGGCCAGGTCTTGGTAGATTTGCAGTGGTCTGATACGCCTTCCATTTCAATATTATCGCTTGCACAGTGCTCCTTGGGATGTTTAAAGCTTGGGAAATCTTTTTGTATCCAAATCCGGCTTTAAACTTCTTCACAACAGTATCTCGGACCTGCCTGGTGTGTTCCTTGTTCTTCATGATGCTCTCTGCACTTTTAACGGACCTCTGAGACTATCACAGTGCAGGTGCATTTATACGGAGACTTGATTACACACAGGTGGATTGTATTTATCATCATTAGTCATTTAGATCAACATTGGATAATTCAGAGATCCTCACTGAACTTCTGGAGAGAGTTTGCTGCACTGAAAGTAAAGGGGCTGAATAATTTGGCACGCCCAATTTTTCAGTTTTTGATTTGTTAAAAAAGCTTGAAATATCGAATGAATTTCGTTCCACTTCATGATTGTGTCCCACTTGTTGTTGATTCTTCACAAAAAAATACAGTTTTATATCTTTATGTTTGAAGCCTGAAATGTGGCAAAAGGTCGCAAAGTTCAAGGGGGCCGAATACTTTCGCAAGGCACTGTATTACAACCCCCCATCATCATAGGACTCCTGAGTGGTGCAGCGGTCTAAGGCACTGCATCTTAGTGCTAGAGGCGTCACTACAACCATGGTTCGATCCCGGGCTGTATCACAACTAGCCGTGATTGGGAGTCCCAGAGGGTGGTGCACAATTTGGCCCAGTGTTCTCCGGTTTAGGGGAGGGTTTGACCGTGGTAGGCCTTCATTGTAAAATAATAATTTGTTCTTAACTGTCTTGCCTAGTTTAAGGTTAAATAAATCAAATCACAGGGTGAATCATGCTTTGCTTACTTACCAAGCATGATGTATGGCTAATTATTTAATAATTCAATAAAGTGTCCATTTGCGTCCGTATTTAACCAAACTACTGGTTAGGTCTGGACCACCTAGATTGCATTATTGGCGGTGATATTAACTGTGTGTATTGTGAGATTGCTTTTGATATCTTAGTCCTGAGCATTTTAAAAAAGGCCAGAAGAGAACAGTTTTATGGTTAGAACGGACTCTTTGAAGGATGGCTACTAGGGCTGTGACAATAATATTTTTCCATGGCAAAAACTTTTCTTTTAAAAACCTGCTGTATGTAAAATGTTGTATAGTATAGCTTGGAAAATAAATACATGTGACTCTGGATGGCAACATAATTTGGTTCCCGACATTAGGGCTGTTTTAACTGAAGAAGTTAAATCAGCTTTGTGTTTTGTTTCCTTGTCAAAATACTAACAAGTATAACTAACCAAATGTATGACATTTTTTAAATTGAACCTTTATTTAACAACACGGGTATCATCCAGACCCTACTGGCTACCTAGTTCGGACAATGTCAGTGTTCTGAAAATACAAGTTAAGTGAATGCAGTGTAGTTGATGCCATTTTGGAATCCGCTCTAACCTTTCTGGTGCTCTCACATCCAAGCGACAAGGAGGGGAATCCACTTTAGACCATTGAGATGCAGTGATGTGGAGCCCACTGTGCTGAACCTATACTATAGCCTGTCTTTGTTTTCACTGAGAGGGCTTTAGCTGCACTGCCCTCAGCCTTTGTGCCTGGGTGACCTGAATGACCCAATGTCCCTAATGTAGCCCTCCAAGGCATGGCTGGGCTGCGTATTCTTTACTGTGGTAAAGGGAATAGTATACTGCTTCTACATCACTCTTATAGTCTAACCAAGGGGCATGAGCTGGAGAACAAACTGGATCTATAAAGGATGTTATTCTATTTAAGTTAGCTGACATAACAGTACTAAAGTCGACGGGAATGATAGAATGATGTTCCTTGGGCCGGGTTGGGTCAACGAGGGATGACGTACACACACACACTGAGTGTATTTAGTTCACCTTGTACCATAGGTTTATCCACAGGAGACCTCGGAATGCGTTGTTTATTTGATAACAGTTTCATTTCAATCTGTCACGCCAATATCTGTGCAGATTACTGCAGAGCGCATATTCCACGAGTGGCCCAAAGCTTCTGAAACGCGCATCTGTTTATGACAACAGGGGGTTTTCAGCGTGGAGGGTCAGCATCTGTAAAGGGCTTATTGAACCAAGTTCACTGAAACATTACAATGGGATTGAGGCTGGGTTCTATTCATTCAGTGGCGTGTGTTTTTAGATTAATCCAATGGGTTTTTAGTGGCATGCTTTCTGGTAAACTATCAAAGACTTGAGTCCAATCTCGCAGTCATTCTCAGTGTTAGATCTCACCGTCTTGAGGCCAATGCAGGGGCAGCCTCGGCAACAACTTCAAATTTTCAAATTCAGTGAAATTTGTCAGATAAATGATTTTGGCTGAATAGATAGCCATTACACATTTACATTTAAGTCATTTAGCAGACGCTCTTATCCAGAGCGACTTACAAATTGGTGCATTCACCTTATGACATCCAGTGGAACAGCCACTTTACAATAGTGCATCTAAATCTTTTAAGGGGGGGTGAGAAGGATTACTTTATCCTATCCTAGGTATTCCTTAAAGAGGTGGGGTTTCAGGTGGTGATTGACTCCGCGGTCCTGGCGTCGTGAGGGAGTTTGTTCCACCATTGGGGGGCCAGAGCAGCGAACAGTTTTGACTGGGCTGAGCGGGAACTGTACTTCCTCAGTGGTAGGGAGGCGAGCAGGCCAGAGGTGGATGAACGCAGTGCTCTTGATTGGGTGTAGGGCCTGATCAGAGCCTGGAGGTACTGAGGTGCCGTTCCCCTCACAGCTCCGTAGGCAAGCACCGTGGTCTTGTAGCGGATGCGAGCTTCAACTGGAAGCCAGTGGAGAGAGCAGAGGAGCGGGGTGACGTGAGAGAACTTGGGAAGGTTGAACACCAGACGGGCTGCGGCGTTCTGGATGAGTTGTAGGGGTTTAATGGCACAGACAGGGAGCCCAGCCAACAGCGAGTTGCAGTAATCCAGACGGGAGATGACAAGTGCCTGGATTAGGACCTGCGCCGCTTCCTGTGTGAGGCAGGGTCGTACTCTGCGGATGTTGTAGAGCATGAACCTACAGGAACGGGCTACCGCCTTGATGTTAGTTGAGAACGACAGGGTGTTGTCCAGGATCACGCCAAGGTTCTTAGCGCTCTGGGAGGAGGACACAATGGAGTTGTCAACCGTGATGGCGAGATCATGGAACGGGCAGTCCTTCCCCGGGAGGAAGAGCAGCTCTGTCTTGCCGAGGTTCAGCTTGAGGTGGTGATCCGTCATCCACACTGATATGTCTGCCAGACATGCAGAGATGCGATTCGCCACCTGGTCATCAGAAGGGGGAAAGGAGAAGATTCATTGTGTGTCGTCTGCATAGCAATGATAGGAGAGACCATGTGAGGTTATGACAGAGCCAAGTGACTTGGTGTATAGCGAGAATAGGAGAGGGCCTAGAACAGAGCCCTGGGGGACACCAGTGGTGAGAGCGCGTGGTGAGGAGACAGATTCTCGCCACGCCACCTGGTAGGAGCGGCCTGTCAGGTAGGACGCAATCCAAGCGTGGGCCGCGCCGGAGATACCCAACTCGGAGAGGGTGGAGAGGAGGTTCTGATGGTTCACAGTATCGAAGGTAGCCGATAGGTCTAGAAGGATGAGAGCAGAGGAGAGAGAGTTAGCTTTAGCAGTGCGGAGCGCCTCCGTGATACAGAGAAGAGAGCAGTCTCAGTTGAATGACTAGTCTTGAAACCTGACTGATTTGGATCAAGAAGGTCATTCTGAGAGATAGCGGGAGAGCTGGCCAAGGACGGCACGTTCAAGAGTTTTGGAGAGAAAAGAAAGAAGGGATACTGGTCTGTAGTTGTTGACATCGGAGGGATCGAGTGTAGGTTTTTTCAGAAGGGGGTGCAACTCTCGCTCTCTTGAAGACGGAAGGGACGTAGCCAGCGGTCAGGGATGAGTTGATGAGCGAGGTGAGGTAAGGGAGAAGGTCTCCGGAAATGGTCTGGAGAAGAGAGGAGGGGATAGGGTCAAGCGGGCAGGTTGTTGGGCGGCCGGCCGATTTCTGGAGAGAGAGAGGTCAGAGCACAGGGTAGGGCAGTGTGAGCAGAACCAGCGGTGTCGTTTGACTTAGCAAACGAGGATCGGATGTCGTCGACCTTCTTTTCAAAATGGTTGACGAAGTCATCTGCAGAGAGGGAGGAGGGGGGGGGGGGAGGAGGATTCAGGAGGGAGGAGAAGGTGGCAAAGAGCTTCCTAGGGTTAGAGGCATATGCTTGGAATTTAGAGTGGTAGAAAGTGGCTTTAGCAGCAGAGACAGAGGAGGAAAATGTAGAGAGGAGGGAGTGAAAGGATGCCAGGTCCGCAGGGAGGCGAGTTTTCCTCCATTTCCGCTCGGCTGCCCGGAGCCCTTCAGCCAGAGCTACAGTATTTCTACCCTTCAAAGTGCTCTGCTTGTTAGCAGTAGGGCTGTCATCGTGCCGACAGCCTTGGTTAACATCAGGCCATCAGCAGGGGAAAATGCGAGATACTCTACTCCGGTTTCCATGTGGATACAGAGGAACGAGTGCACAGACTATCTGTTTTATTTTTTGTCTGTTTTTCCAGGTTTCTGTTTTTTCTAGTTTCAAATTTTCAATCTCAAAATCACAATTTATTATTTATAGAAAAACAACAAAAATGGATGTTCTAAGTCCACAACGATGCTTAAACCACATCAGGAGACCACTTTTGAGGTTTGTGAAAAATCAAAGAAATGTAGAGTCTTTGGTGTAGTTGCTCTTTAATTAAACTGTGCTCCAGCCAGAGACTATTATTTGGTTAGCTACGTTTCTGTAGCGCTCATGTGATTGCAGAGTTTGCAAACCAAATGGCTACTGGATTAATGCAAATAATCCCGATACAATTCTGCCAGGTCGGCACAGGCTACCTTGTAGTTAACATTTAATTGAGAAGGTTTTTGGCAAAGCCTTTCCATCTACCAGAAGACGGTTATCATTACATTAGCATCGCTGACGACTACCCAAAGTGGTAGATAAAAACAGACACACAGACATGCAGGCTTGTGCTGATGCCTCCAGAAAGTGAAGGGAAATGCAAATCATTGATGCAGTTTATTCATGTCATATGATCATCTTGGACAAATGAAAGCATTTTCTAATAATATCAAAACATTTGAGTTAATTTCCTACTTAAGATCAATACATTTAGTTAATTTCCTCCTAAGTTCAATACATTTGAGAATAGTGTTGAATTCCGTGTTAATGTATGGATTCCGTGATGCCGTCCGTGTTCTCCGCAGCATGTTGCTATCAGTGTCGTGCAGGCAGGTGCGGGGCTTTTGGATAACCATCACTGAGAGTTGCATATGCAGGTTTGATAGTCTTGAAGTTGTCACTGTCTTACAATATTGATTGTGTTTTTAGGATAACTATGTTTGCCATGTGTCTTATGCCTCAGTGGGCATCTCTAGCCTTCATCAACTCTGATCATAACATTTGTGAAGTTGTTTATGTGAACAGTAGACATTACAATAGGGTGCGATTTTCAAATGTTGAAGGATGTCCTCATTCTAATACCCCATGGTTTGTCTCTTCTCTGTCCCTCAGATGTTCCTGACAGTGTACCTCAGTAACAATGACCAGCATTTTACAGAGGTGCCCGTTACCCCAGAGACGCTGTGCCGGGACGTGGTGGAGCTATGTAAGGAGCCCGGAGAGACTGAATGCCACCTGGCTGAGATGTGGCGTGGATCTGGTGAGCCTTCTCCCCCTTCATGCGCGTATATGCCTGACAATTACCACCCCTATGCCTGTTATTTAGGCACCTGGACTAGTACCAATGTCTATGATCTACTGGTTACTTGGGAAAAACACATCTTGTCTTCTAAACAAACCCCAAGATGATATAGAACATAGGGAGAGTTTTGAGAGAACATACTATTTTGGAAGGGACACAGAATAAAGGCTGGCTGTGTGCCAACTGGCCAGATCTTTGTCTGTGTTTTCTCTGACGCTGACAAGCTGGGTGTATTATTTTTGTAGCCCACCACACAGATAACACATCTCTCACAAGTCTCTCTCAAGTGGAGAAATACGACTTCAGCCTTGCACAATCCCCACAGCTGCTCTCCAAGAATTCTTAGAACTCAAGTACCTGTGGTTAGAAGTGGACCGTTTCCATGGTTGTGTGTGGTTGCCATGAGAGACGAGACTGGGTGCCTGTGTTCAGGCTAGAGTACCTCTGTGTCCTTGAGGGGAAGATTTTATAAGTGCTCAAGTGAAATCAGATGAATTTTGCACCTCTTTTTACAAAGCTGTTTTATTCTTTAGGTTTAGATAATTCCAACAAGAAAAACCAGGCCGTGCGTTAATACTGTCCTGATTATTTCAAACTTTTTTGTTATAAGAGAATCAAATCAAATGTATTTATAATAGCCCTTCTTACATCAGCTGATATCTCAAAGTGCTGTACAGAAACCCCAAACAATATAAAACCCCAAACAGCAAGCAATGCAGGTGTAGAAGCACGGCTAGGAAAAACTCCCTAGAAAGGCCAAAAACCCAGGAACAGCAAGGGGACAGCAAGGAGTCATCATGTCAGGTAGTCCTGGGGCACGGTCCTAGGGCTCAGGTCCTCCGAGAGAGAGAAAGAAAGAGAGAAGGAGAGAATTAGAGAACGCACACACATAGGACAGGAGAAGTACTCCAGATATAACAAACTGACCCTAGCCCCCGACACATAAACTACTGCAGCATAAATACTGGAGGCTGAGACAGGAGGGGTCAGGAGACACTGTGGCCCCATCCGAGGACACCCCCGGACAGGGCCAAACAGGAAGGATATAACCCCGCCCACTTTGCCAAAGCACAGCTCCCACACCACTAGAGGGATATCTTCAACCACCAAGGCATGAGCAACGTGGTTGGAACGTTTTAAATACAATGGTGCACTAATCAACCATGTGTTTTAGTACTTCTGTGTAATGAAGAGAAGACGCAAGATGTGTAGCGGTTGGAGTGGTTGTGTAACGGGGTCAGCTGAAAACATCAACAACAGGTCATTGTCCTTCCCTGGGGCAGCACCTCTCAGAGAGATGAAGTGAAAACTGAAATCTTGATTTAAATGCCTCTCCTTAGACTGTAGCCTAGTCCAGTCAGTCAGTGTGGTCTGACTGGATTAACAAACCACACAACACGTCATACGACACACACCTGGAGTTTTCCTTCATTTTCGCTGCGCTTGTCACTTTCGTCCTTGTATGTAAAATGCATGAATACTGATAGGTGGGTCAAAACACATTTTTACAGGGGGTGTCCATGTCAATATTTCTGAAGCCTGGGGGGCGCACTGCTTCTGTTCTCTAACATCCAAAACCTGTGTGTTCTCTATTCTACCCCCCCCCACACACACACACACATCAGAGCGACCTGTAGGAGTCGGGGAGAGAATGCTGGACGTGCTCCAGCATTGGGGGCAGCACAGGGCAGAGGTGCGCTTCTACCTGCGCCATGACCGAGCGCCCAGCAGAGAATCTGGTGAGTTCCCAATGACCTGACATTGGCAAAGTGCGTACAGAAGAACACAAGCACAACCACACAGATACATTTGGAATTGATTTCAATTGACTGATTTTCTCAAATGAACTGTACATACATCAGACAGTGTAAGGACAATCTCAGACACGTAACAAGTTGTTAGGAAGGAGAAACTCATCCCCATAAGGTTGTTACTACTTTGTTTTTCTTCAGGGACATAAAAACTAGAGTTTTTGTCCACGAGGCGGTGTGGATCCTCTGTCCCTCGTTGCATAATTCCTAAACCCTCTACCATTCACAGTTTTTGTCTGGGATTAGATGGTCGTTTTCCTTTCTGCCCATTTTAGCCTGCACTTGTGTTCCCGTACAGTTAGCTTGTTTGTTCTGAGGCCATGTCTTCGTAGTTGGTTGCCTTGTGAAGGACTAAAATTGATTAGCTTAGCATTGTGTTCTTTCCCACAGAGTTAATTAGCCTTGTGGTACAATTAGCTAGCTAAGCAGTGTTTTCTCTCCCAATGATGGCTTAGCCTTTTTCTGTCCTGTCTATCTCATTTCTTCTTTCTCATAAAGCTTGCTTTGCTAGCTAACTATATAGACTATATTAAGTTATGGTGCTAGGAATTGCCAGGGACCTCACAATACGATATTATCACAAAACTTAGGTGCCGATACGATATTTACTGTGATTCTCACAATGCTATTATGTATTGCGATTCGATATTGCAATTTGATGTTCCAAACATATTGCTCACTATGTGTCTGCTGCAAAGACACGCACGCACACACACACACTCATTAATTCATACATACATACATACATACATACATACATACATACATACATACATACATACATACATACATACATACATACATACATACATACATACATACATACATACATACATACATACATACATACATACACACAATGGGTGTACAAAACATTAGAAATACCTTCCTAATTTTGAGCTGCACCCCCTTTTGCCCTCAGAACAGCCTCAACTCATCAGGGCATGGACACTACAAAGGGGCAATCCACAGGGATGCTGGCCCGTGTTGACCCCAATGCTTCCCACAGTTGTGTCAAGTTGGCTGGATGTCCTTTGGTGGTGGACCATTTATTGATGCACACAGGAAACTGTTGAGCGTGGAAAACCCAGCAGTTTTGCAGTTCTTGACACACTCAACCAGTGCACCTGGCACCTACTACCATACCCCGTTCAAAGGCGCTTAAATATTTTGTCTTGCCCATTCACCCTCTGAATGCTACACAAATGTCTCAGGACTTAAAAATCCTTCTGTAACCTGTCTCCTCCTCTATATATATATATATATATATAGAGAGAGAGAGAAACTGTGTGATGTGTGCATTGACTTCACGGAAGAAAAACATACAAAACAGAATTCAAATAATTGTGTGTGTGTGTGTGTGTGTGTATATATATATATATATATATATACACACACACCTACTCATTCAAGGGTTTTTCTTTATTTTTACTACTTTCTACATTGTAGAATAATAGTGAAGACATCAAAACTATGAAATAACACATGGAATCATGTAGTAACCAAAAGATGTGTTAAACAAACAAAAATATATTTTAGATTCTTCAAAGTAGCCACCCTTTGCCTTGATGACAGCTTTGCACACTTGGCATCGAGGCAAAGGGTAGCTACTTTGAATAATTTTTGTTTAACACTTTTTTGGTTACTACATGATTATATAAAATAATACCTACTCATTCAAGGGTTTAGTTATGTGGTGTTTTTACAAATCGATGTATTAATATAATATTGTCCAAAAATATTGCGATATGTAACTAGCAAAACAGTTCTCCCCATCACTATTAAGTTAGCTAAGTAGGCTATTCAGTTCATTTGTCATAGCATTACCTTATAGGCTAATTATTCATTCAGAGTTAGCTTAGCATGTTATTGTGCCCCTGAGTAGTCCCCCAGGCCTAGCCAATATTTGTAGCAGATTTTGTCCAAAACTATTATGTCAGTTGCTTGGTCACGGGCCGATGCTCGAGGGATGAAATCAGTTCTACTGGCTCCCTAAGACACCCTCAACACACAGACACAAATACACACACAGTCAATGATCAGCCCCTCAGAGACCCAGGGTACTGTAGTAAATCCTGGGATTATGACCAGTCTCTGGGCGACACTGATGTCTTTGTGCTGGCTGAGTGGCTTAGCTCGTCGCTAACGCTAGCCCGTCTGTGTTTGTGTAACCTGCTTGTGACTCCTCCCCTCCAGCCGAAGGAGCCTATTGCAGAACGTGTGTGTCTACTGTATGTGGTGTGTCAGTGTGTGGTGTATATAAGGGCGAGAGCGAGAGACGTTTGCTTCACTCATATCAGCTTTAGTTCCAATGAACACTTTGCATGAGTTTCTCATAGTTTCCTAACAGGCTTGGTGGTTTTTAATGTTACTCAGGACAACTTTTTATGCTTTAACCTTCTCTCTGACTGTTTTTGCTGAGGTTTTGGATGTATGTTTCAGGTGGCTCACGAGGATCAGACTCCAAGAGGAACGGAGTGAAGAGCACCTGGGATAGACGGATGGAGAACGGGGTGAGTTCAGAAACCAGTGACTTTAGACAAACGTCCGCTTGTTCGCCTTTTGAAACCCAGTTTCTCATTCAGTAACTGTGTAGTATAGTTGCTACACTGCTGATTGCTGAACCCCCTCTACTTTTCCTGTCCTATGAGTCATTGGATTAGTCAATTAATCAAACATTAACTTTCCCTCTGAATTGTTGTGACTCATTGATCTAGCTCTTTAAAAAAAACTTGTTTTACCATTTCCTCTGCTGCTCTTTGTATTAGTAAACTTTTAAACCTGTAACATCTAAAGCTTCCGAGGAGAGGGAGAGAGGGGAAAAACGAGTTCAGTTACTCCTGTGTCACCAATGATGTAAAAACGTCCCCATATTTGAACACGAGTGTGTGCTATTTACCCACATGCAGAGACTGTGCTTGTCCTACATGTCTTCAGGCCTGTCTTGACACAGATGCAAAACACACAACATTTGCCTTGGAGTGAGAGATGTTTGTATATGTACAATATGTATGTATGTGTCTTACTTTGCCAACTCTTTTTCTGTGTGTGGCTGACCGTCTCTCCTTGTTGTACCCTGCTCAGGTGTCGGCCCCACGGATGGACATGACTCTGGCTGAGCTGCAGGAGATGGCTGCCAGACAGCAGCAGCAGATAGACGCACAGCAACATCTCCTCGCCTCCAAGGTAACAAGGGAGGGGGGGTAGAAAGATGGAGGTGGGGGCAGTGGAAAGGAGGAGATGAGACATGGAGGAAGGAAGAAAGTGAGGGAAAGAGGGGGTGAGGGGGTGGGATGAAAGCGAGAGGGAGTTGCTAAGAGTGAGAGGAAGATGAAAGAGTGCAGGTAAAGTGATGGAAATAAATGGAGAGGATGGAAAACAGACGAGGAGGGATGAGAGAGGGGAAGATTAAAGGCGAGGGCAAAGCGATGACGAAAAGGGGAGGCAAAGGAGCACAGAAGGTGAGTTATCGGGGAGAAAAAAATATTTTATGGAATAGAAAGAGAACCCTGTTGATGTAGTGGTCTTGAGCGGGTCACTTAAGGGTGAAGGTAATACACAAGAGAGGAAATGCACAGGTAGTGCTGAGCAATTAACCGAAATGTTGGTTATTTTTTGTTTTTTAAACAACTAATTGACTGACGTTGGTTAAATTATTTGAATTCCGTTTTGTATGTTTTTATTCCATGAGGTCAATGCGAACATCACACAGTTTCTTTAGAAATAAATCAGATCCAGCCTGAACTGTGCGATGTAGTAGAGAGTTGTAGTTTCCAACGGGCCAATAATCTATATAGTTTAGTGCATAAAACGTGGTAATTAACTATACTAAACAAAAATGTCAAAGATTTGACTGAGTTACAGTTTATATAAGGAAATCAGTTGATTGAAATAAATGTATTAGGCCCTAATCTGTGGATTTCACATGACTGGGAATACAGATGCATCTGTTAGTCACAGATACCGCAAATAGGTAGTGGCGTGGATCAGAAAACCATTCAGTATCTGGTGTGTGACCACCATTTGCCTCATGCAATGCGACACATCTCCTTTGCATGTTGTTGATTGTGGTCTGTGGAATGTTGTCCCACTCCTTTTCAATGGCTGTGCGAAGTTGCTGGATATTGGCGGGAACTGGAACACGCTGTCGTACACGCTGATCCAGAGTATCCGAAACATGCTCAATGGGTGACATATCTGGTGATTTTGCAGGCCATGGAAGAACTGGGACATTTTCAGCTTCCAGGAATTGTGCACATATCCTTGCGACATGGGGCCTTGCATTATCATGCTAAAACATGAGGTGATGGCGGAGTATGACTGGCACGACAATGGGCCTCAGGATCTCGTTACAATATCTCTGTGGGCTCAAATTGCTATTGATAAAATGCAATTGTGTTCGTTGTCCTTAACTTATGCCTGCCCATACCATAACCCCACCGCCACAATAGGGCACTCTGTTCACATCGTTGACATCTGTAAACCAACCCCATACACGTGATTGATCTGGGGTTGTGAGGCCTGTTGGACGTTCTGCCAAATTATCTATAATGATGTTGGAGGCGGCTTATAGTAAAGAAATGAGCATTCAATTCTCTGGCAGCAGCTCTGGTGGACATTCCTGTTGCACGTTCCCTGAACCTGAGACATCTGGCACTGTGTTGTGTGACAAAACTGCACATTTTAGAGTGGCATTTTATTGTCCCCCAGTACAAGGTGCACCTGTGTAATGATCATGTTTTATCAGCTTCTTGATATGCCACACCTGTCAGGTGGATGGATGATCTTGGCAAAACAGAAATGCTCTCTAACAGGGATGTTAACAAATTTGTCCACAAGTTTAGAGAAATGCTCTTTTTGTGCAAATTGAACATTTTTGAGATCTTTTGTTTCAGCACATTAAACAGGGAACAAATACTTTACATTTTATGTTTATATTTTTGTTCAGTGTGCAATGACCAATGTGTATCTACTTGCCCGGTCTGCCTGGTCTGCGCAATAGAGTGCATGTATTGGAGAGTGACACTAACATTTTCGCCCGCCAAACGACGAGGGCTCGCGGGATTCTCACAATGAACGCGCCATTTGAAAGCAGGCATCGCGCTGAACACATACATACTGTTCCCAGATCGGTAGCTGCCTGGGAAGGGTGGGGGCGATGACGTCAAAGTTGACCCAACTTTTCTCTTGACAGAAGAGAGTTTGGGAGAATTCTGCTTTACATACAGACATAATTGAAACGGTTTTTAGAAACTTTAGAGTGTTTTTTCTATTCAATAATAATTATTATATGCATATATTAGCAATTTTGGGAAAAAATATTTTCAGTTTACTATGGGCACGCACTTCCTCCAAAGGGGGCAGTAATTGAGGCCTAGTCTTAAGAGGTTAAGGAGAAGTATATCTTTAATTCCATGCATAGCAGTTGTATTTTCATCAACATTTATGATGAGTATTTCTGTAAATTTAGCTCTATGCACTTTCACCGGATGTTTTGGAGGCAAAACATAACAACGCCCCAATGTAAACAGAGATTTTTGGATATAAATATGAACTTTATTGAACAAAACATACATGTATTGTGTAACATGAAGTCCTATGAGTGCCATCTGATGAAGATCATCAAAGGTTAGTGATACATTTTATTTCTATTTCTGCTTTTTGTGACTCCTCTCTTTGGCTGGAAAAATTGCTGTTTTTTGTGTCTAGGTGCAGACCTAACATAATCTCATGGTATGCTTTTTTTATATATCCTTTTTGAAATCGGACACTGGTGGGATTAAAAAGTTTGTTTTTTAAAATGGTGTCTATACATGTATGTTTGAGGATTTTTAATTATGGTATTTCTGTTTGAATTTGGCGCCCTGCACTTTCACTGGATGTTGGTCAGGTGGGACGTTAGCGTCCCACGTACCCTAGAGAGGTTAACTAGCTATAACTAGCAATGCAAATGGCTCTGAGATACGAATAATATTACTACAGAGATTATACACATAACGTTAGCTAGCTAACAGTACACTTTAACTTGAAATGAAAATGACTTTCTGACAGAATTGGAAACGTGTGATATCTGAATATGTAGATAGCTAGACTCTCTTACTAGTATACATTGATGGACCCTTCTCCCTCTCTGCCACGGATGTCATGGTTGCCCTTAGTTTGAAGATGTTATCCGGAAACAGGTGTTTTATACAACAGCCTTCTGTGTGTGTTCTCTTTTCAACTCCGTCTGCATATTTGCAATAAAACACCAGACTTTTCTCCAAAACCAAAATAGAAAACCGTGATTATTTTTTAATAATCAAACCGAACATGAACAGGCCTCAAAGAGCACTAATCGCTCGGCATTACACACATGAGGTGGAAAATAAGAGATAGTTGTGTAGATGAATTGTGGCACATGTAAGAACTGTCATGTCTTTGGCATCATTAAAAGTGAAGGCTGTTATTTTATCAAATTAATTATCTGTAATTATTATTACGTGATTAAACTAACCATGTAAATGTAATTAACTAGGAAGTCGGGGCACCAAGGAAAATCCTCAGATTACAAAGTTACAATTTTCCTAATATAACTCTTCAGATATTTTAATATCTTATCAATTAGTCTTCTTATTAATGAATTATTATTTACGTAATTCTCATTCCAAACGTCGTAAATTGTTGGTTATCTGCACAAACCCAGCCTTTACTATAAATCATCCATACACCAATTGGCTTAAACATTTATTTAGTAACTAACTAAATAATCACAGAAATGCATAAACAAACAAACAGATCTGTTACTAACAAATGATATGGAAGATTGCCTAGTGGGCTAAGCCGATATGACAGCTTGGTGGACAAAGGGAAATGGGTGTGGACTGAGCAAGAACGGGAAAGACCAGAGGGATCACAGGTAAATTACTTATTTAAACTTTAAAGGGAATTACAATTCTTTCACATTAAAGGTGTAACATCACATTACATAATTTCACAAATAGTTTAATCTTTACTCATTCATTTTATACAATAATTAGATGCAAACCTCATAACGGAGGCACCTATATAAACATAGTTAGGGTAATGTGACTGTGTTGTCTTTCATGAGGTCACAAACATGAAACAAAACGGACCGGGTCGTAGCTGGCTTCTCCACTGACCATTTACACTTTCTCCAAAAGATGGATATTCTTGCAGTCTCAAATTCTGTAATATAGTAGAATTTGGCGGGAGTTCCTTTGTTCTACTGTTGAACTCTCTCTCCATACAGCATGAAAAGGGGGAGATAGTCTCTGCCAGGAATTTACAACATGAGATAACAGAACCTGGGTGTTGGAGAGAGTGAGAAGCCATGATCTTTACACAGAAAGGGCCATGTCATCACAGGACATTATTGTAGTGCAGTAAGCCTTTGAGTTGTGTTTTCCCTCATCTCATTAACATGAGATTCTGGTCATCAATCACTATAACCATGGTTCAAACAAAGGACTTTTTTCAGATACAGAAGCTGTATTGGCTGGATGAGGGCAATAAGCTGACACATTACAGTTTGGTTGATTTGATGGGTTTCTTTCCCTCAAGGGGTCTGTAGCTGCTGAGGCATCATGAACCATAGTTTGTTTCCGCTGGTATATTTTTTTGCTTACACTTATTTATCAAGGCTCAAGTTTCATGGAGATCAATGCTCTTGTTTCAAGAGAGACCTGTCTGCACTCTCTCTCTTCCTTACAGTCTCTGGCTGAGAAGTTTTTTTTTTACTGTCCTGCCTTTGCTTGGATCAACACAGTCGGTTCCGCGCTGCCTGCCCGCCTGTGCTGCCTGCCCACCTGTGCTGCTTGCCTGTCTCTGCTCATCGTAACTGTGTTTGTCAGGGGAAGCCAGAGGATAGCACAACAGGCTTCGGAGTGTAGCCCTGAGAGAGCAGCCTTATAAGCATGCCGTCCCGTCACCACAGTTCACCTGTAAGGGAGCTTAATAAGGGCACTATTTTAGGAGATTCCTGTCACGTTTATGGCGCAACGAGTAGATCATTGTTCGACTTTCTTACCGCAGTGATATTCGGTTTGTCAAATGTTCAGTTCTAACTAATGATATGGACTGAATGCTTCACAGGATAGCATGCCAAAAGCACATTCAACTAGAAAAACTTCATAGACATTGCAGACAAATCACAATTGACGTACAGTAGTTGTACCCCATTGGCCTATTAAAATGAGCAGTTAAAATGATCCATTATGCAGTCTATGAAATTATAGTTATTCACTCTGTGCAGTGGTGGTTTCTGAAGCAAGCAGGGCTCCATAACAATCTGTCTTCTTTCTCCCCTACCCCTCCCCTCTCTCCCTCGTTAGGAGCAGCGCCTGCACTACCTGAAGCAGCAGGAGGAGAGGCAGCAGCAACAGGAGGAGAGGCAGCAGCAGCAGGCATCGGACCATGAGAAGCTGCGGCGTCTCAGGGAGAACGTGGAGAACCAGGAGACCAGGCTCAAGAAGGTCCGGGCCCTCAAGGGCCACGTGGAGCAGAAACGCCTAAGCAACGGCAAGCTGGGTGAGCACAGTGTTGCAATGAATGGGAAAGGAATTGGTTGTTCGGTCTATTGATTGAGTGGTGAATTGATTGGTGGATTTGTGTTGGATGACTGACTAATTGATTGGTTCTAACCTGTGTATCTTTATCTTTCTCTGTCTCTCTCTCTCTGTAGTGGAGGAGATAGAGCAGATGAATGGTCTGTTCCAACAGAAGCAGAGAGAGCTGGTGGTGGCTGTGTCCAAGGTTGAGGAGCTCAACAGACAGCTGGAGATGCTCAAGAATGGCAAGATGGACGGCTTCAAAGACAACCAGAGCTCTGTGGCTGAGCTGGACCACCTTTACAAGGAGCTGCAGGTGTGTTTTCTTCGAGTTTGCACTTTTGGGACTGTTGACAATTCCATTGTACCTGGAAAAGTCAATCCCAGGTGCTCAATTGTTTGATAGTATTTTACATATGCGTACAATTTGACCCATGTGTGTATTTTCAAATCACAAACGTTTAGCATGTGGCTCGAGTGGGACTCAAACCCTTAAATATTCCTACCACCGTGACCTAACTAATCAACTGAGCCGTCAGAACAACTAGTTCAAAGCCTCATATGTCCTCTACCCTGTCCTCCATCCTAGCTCAGCTGTCTGCCATGTCATCCCTTGTCCCCTCTAGCTGCGTAACAAGCTGAACCAGGAGCAGAACGCCAAGCTGCAGCATCAGAGAGAGAGTCTGAACAAGCGCAACCTGGAGGTGGCCTCTATGGACAAACGCGTCAGTGAGCTCAGAGACCGCCTCTGGAAGAAGAAGGCCGCTCTGCAGCAGAAAGAGAACCTGCCGGTGAGTGTACACACACACACACACACACGCACGCACACGCACGCACGCACGCACGCACACACACACGCACACACACACACACACACACACACACACACACACACACACACACACACACACACACACACACACACACACACACACGCACACACACGCACACGCACGCACGCACACACGCACGCACGCAGAACACTTACTTTGACATCTCAAGACTTGGTCAAAGAAATGTAAATATTTACATAGTGACTCATACCCAATCAAAAGTGATAACCTGAGCGCCCCCTATGGGCTGGAGAGTATAAACACACTGTATCTCTGTTTACCTCTGAAAGCCACAGATGCCCTGGCCCTCAGAGCCGGCCCCTATCAAAAAAGTAAGACTCCTCAACCCTGTCTCTCACTGCCTTTCTGCACTGACAAACAAATCACTGTCTCACAGGACTGAAATACCCTCTGATCTCTCCTTCCACAGTTCACTTGTTCTATCTCTCTATTTAGCGTTCTTCAATCCTGGTCCCTGGGACTCACAGAGTGGGGAGATTTCCCCCCCAGCCCACTACTATAACACTTGATTCAGTTACTTTAGTACCTGTCTGGAGCAACGTCCTGCACACATGGTGGCTCCCAAAGATCAGGATTGAAGGAGTCGATGTCACCGAGTTGATTTGCTATCTCAGTTTACACTCAACACTCCCTCTCTTCAGCCCAGCTTGGCAAAACAACTCCAGGAGAGGAGTGGAGACTAGAGCACAGGCAGGCAAACAGGAATTCCAGAGGAGATGGTTTCAGGCCTGAGCTCTGACATCACTGCCTGATATCCCTCTACCCCTCTTCCTCTGAGTTGTTTTTCACTTCTGTGGTTTCCATGGCACTTTCATAATCTATGTAAAAAATACTCGGGTTCTATCTTTGAAAGATTTTGTGAGGAAATTGTCAGGACATGTGAGATGTGCTGTAGCTATAAGTGGACAAGAACAACATTTATGGGTGAGGAGTGTTTTAAAATGGAAACTCGAGTGGTTGAGGTTGTGGAGGATTTGCTCTGGTACTGAAACTGTTACTGAATGATTTATGATTTATTATCATTTCACGTTACACGTGGCCGGCAAAATATTTTCCCAATCAGAGGTATTTTAATAGAAAAACCGAACCTCTGTCAAACGAATAGACAATCCCTGGTGATTTGGTGGTCTTATTGATTCTGACACCCTTTTCTTTCATTTTGAAACTAACTTAATGTGGGGAGTTGAGATGCATCTCTCCATTTAAGTAACTTTGTGCTTACTAATCCAAGTTGTATCATTTTAATGGGACATATCCAACATTCTTCTACTTCATATTCATCTCCAGCACCACCCCAACATCAACATATTATGTGAAAATGGCAGGTTTCTATTTTTTTTTAATCAAAAAGATGCTCACCAGATGATGATTTTTTTATTTTTATATAATTGTTTCCGGATGATGTCATCACAAAACACTTTTGACATCTGGAATGTAATCATGTGATTTTTAACTTACTACTTAAAAAGTAACCTTTTATTTAACTAGGCAAGTCAGTTAAGAACAAATTCTCATTTACGATGACGGCCTAGGAACAGTGGGTTATCTGCCTTATTCAGGGGCAGAACAACAGATTTGTACCTCGTCGGCTCAGGGATTTGATCCAGCAACCTTTCGGTTACCGGCCCAACGCTCTAACCACTAGACTACCTGCTACTAAGCTTTGACTACTCATAGTTGGTTAAAGTCACATGATGCCCACCAGATTGTCATAAGTGTCGCCGTATGGTGTCATTCGGAAACACTTATCTACCTGTTTCCTTTTGACTTCAAACATAGACACCAGCCACTTTCACTTATGTTGGTGTTGGGTGTGTTGCTGTAGATGATTAATAGGAATTTGAAAATGTTGTACATTTCCTTTTAATGTGTGTATGCCACTGTGATCACAATGTTCCCTGGTTAATATATTTGCAGAGAGAATGCCATAACGTGTAATGCTGTGTATCAGCTGTTTATGAGCAAATGAAAGTGTCTACTAAGCAAAAGTCATTCTATACCACTAGATCCCGCTCCGATCTGCAGCGCTAAAACTCACTGAATGAATAATAAAGTTGTGTAATGAATCCTTCCTTTAATATCCATACTTAATCCTTTTATATAAATGAAAACCACACGTCACAAATGGAAAAGGGATTTCGTCCAATATTGAAGAAGTCTACCTCTCTCGTTTGACGAAGGGAAGAGCTAAGATGAAGAAAGGAGACGGCTGAAGAGGTGAAGGTGTAACATGTGGAAGCAGAGGAGCTGAAGGCCGAGTAGAGCAGGACTCGCTGAGGAGGTGGTTTTAGTGACAGTCTCCCTGGAATCACGATGATGTCACCCGGCAGGCATGTTTCAACCACACTGGTCTGGAAAGGCTAGCCTGAGAGATACCAGCCTAGAATCACCTCGTCTTGCTCTGTCTAAACATATGGGAGGAACTGATCAATAGTAACTTATGTACTTGTATGGGGATTGGCTACCAGTGTGTTCAAACTGCTGTTGCCTTTTGTGTTTTTGTTTCTCAAGAATGGCTTCCCTGGTAAGGAGAGGGCTACTAAAGACACTCATCCGCAGGTACAGTAACTGATGACAGAGCCAAACCTGACATAGACACACACTGATCTCTTCTGCATGACTTGGCAGAGCAGCAAAAGGCGTAGGATTTACTGCACCCCCCCCCCCACACACATTTTGTTTCCAGTAACGGAGTGCAGTTGATTTGATCTGTTTTTAAAGGACACGGCTTGACTTATTTAATCTGCTCTGTTGCGTAAAGACCTTGTTTCACACAGCTGCTAAAGTTATTTTTTCCGAAACAGAAGAACTTTCAGATAAAGGCTCTGGCCGTGTTAGAAAGTAAATCGAGCTCGTTTGGTCCAAATGTTTTAGCGTTAGACTTGATCAGGCTTTATGTGGGGTAGTTGTGGAGTATTTTTCAACATTGTTTATCTCCCTTAAAGATTTCCTCCAGTGATTTAAAAAAAATATATTTTTTTTTTTAATCACTGGAGGAAATCCCCATACAAGTACATATATAAATATATATATATATTTATTTATTTAAAAATAAAGTTTTACTGTTGAAAAGCGATATCCCAAGTATAAATTCAGTAAAGTACACATATTAAATTAAGAGATCTTTGGTTAAGTAAATCGGGTGAAGAATAAAGTGAAAAGGAGTGAACTTTAAATGAGCTTTTATCATATTTTCATCCATAACGTCAGCCACTGTATTTTGGACTAGTGGCAAATGGAAGTTATAGTAACTGTCTAATCTACTATTAAGCTGAGGGAGATGCATAAGAAATATATTATTTTGGTCTTTGCGCTGTACTTTCCACTGTTTATGTACATCTTTGAGTGACCCTGTTATTATTTCCCTCTAATGCTCCCCCACTCATAACCAGCTTGATCTGTGTGTTTGTCTCACTCTGTACTGTCTGTCTAACTCTCTCCCATTCATCCTCTCCCTCCGCCTCTTGCCTCCTCTAGCTGCCCTCTGATGGTCCGGTGGGTCAGCAGCAGGGTCCGTCTCGTGTGGCGGCTGTCGGACCTTACATCCAGTCGTCCACCATGCCTCGTGGCCCAGTGAGACACGAGCTGCTGGTCAAACCTGCTGCCTACCCCGATGGCACCGCCACCCTGCCTGCACACCCAGAACCCCAGGACAAAGCTAACACAGGTGAGAAGGTGACCTCGACCTTTCACCTTTCCCATCTCTCTTCTTCCCTCTTAGCCCGGGCAACGTGAGCCCGCCAACTACTCTGCTGAAGTCTCCACTTCACCTCTTTTGCTCAGTCTCTTTTAACTATGGTGGGTACTCTATACCTCAGTTGAGTGATTAACAAAGTCACGATGACGAGCTTGTGAGAGGTTTGACATGTGACTGAGTTCCCCACCCTCGGCAGGAGCCAAGGTTTCTGGGATACCCCTGTTAGTACAGACGGGCTCTGGTTGTGACGTGACTCTAAGCTCAGAAGGTAGCCTACTGCCTGTGTCCTCTGGTGGGACTGTTTCTTCTACCAATGCCCCTAACCAGAGATCTAGGATCAGTTTACCCTACTGCTAATTTTAACCTAAAACATTAAAGGAGTTGAAAACATACCTGACCTTGAATAAGTGGTTAAAGTCTAATGAGGTCTCTTGACAGCCGTGACACATATATTGTGCTGCGATTGAATCGGCCATGAGGCTGTTGCTGTGTTTTTCCTCCACTCAATGGAGACTTAACTTTGACAGGGTGGAATCGCAGCCCTCATGTCGCTGTGTCAGAGGTTGAACCAGGGAAAGCTCAGTGGTATCCTCTTCAGTTTGGTAACATAGCTACTATCAATTGACCTAATCTACTGTACATTGGCACTCAGTAGTGTTCATTTAATTCTGTAATAACATATTTTATCCACCAGAGGGGGTATCGTGCAGTTTGCCTTGAGGTAGAATGATAATTTTGCCCTTTATCACATGCTTCGTAAACAACAGGTGTAGACTAACAGTGAAATGCGTACTTACGCATATTTCCCAGAGATTGATTTTTTTTAAGAACACAAAAAAAAACACAAGGAATAAATACACAGTGAGAAACGATAACTTGGCTTTAAACAGTACCAGTCAAAAGTTTGCACACACCTACTCATTCCAGGGTTTTTCTTTATTTTGCCATTTTCTACATTGTAGAATAATAATGAAGACATCAAAACTATGAAATAACACATTGAATCATGTAGTAAGCAAAAAAGTGTTAAATAAATCAAAATATACTCCATTTGAGATTCTTCGAAGTAGCCACCCTTTGCCTTGATGACAACTTTTCAGTTCTTGGCCTTCTCTCAACTAGCTTCACCTGGAATGCTTTCCCAACAGTCTTGAAGGAGTTCCCACATATGCTGAGCACTTGTTGGCTGCTTTTCCTTCACTCTGCGGTGCAACTCATCCCAAACCATCTCAATTGGGTTGAGGTCAGGTGATTGTGGAGGCCAGGTCATCTGATGCAGTACTCCAACACTTTCCCTATTTGTCAAATAGCCCTCACACAGCCTGGAGATGTGTTGGGTCATTGTCCTGTTGAAAAACAAATGATAGTCCCAATAAGTGCAAAGCAGATGGGATGGCGTATCGCTGCAGAATGCTGTGGTAGCCATGCCGGTTAAGTGTATCTTGAATTTGAAGTAAATCATGTGTCGCCAGCAAAGCACCATCACACCTCCTGCTCCATGCTTCACGGTGGGAACCACACACGCGGAGATCATCCCTTCACCTGCTCTGCGTCTCACAAAAAGACAGAGATTGGAACAAAAAATCTCACATTTGGACTCATCAGACCAAAGGACAGATTTCCACCAGTCTAATGTCTGTTGCTCGTGTTTCTTGGCCCAATCATAGCGGTTTATGGTTTTTGCGACTCTACTCGAATAAATGTTCAAAGTTCTTAATTTTCCGTATTGACTGACCTTCATGTCTTAAAGTAATGATGGACTGTCGTTTATCTTTGCTTATTTGAGCTGTTCTTGACATAATATGGACCTGATATTTTACCAAATAGGGATATCTTCTGTTTACCAACCCTACCTTGTCACAACACAACTGATTGGCTCAAACGCATTAAGATGGAAAGAAATTCCACAAATGAGCTTTTAACAAGGCACACATGTTAATTGAAATGGATTCCAGGTGACTACCTCATGAAGCTGGTTGAGAGAATGCCAAGAGTGTGTAAAGCTGTCATCAAGGCAAAGGGTGGCTACTTTGAAGAATGTCAAATATAAAATGTATTTTGACTTGTTTAACACTTTTTTTTTTGGGGGGGGATTCCGGGGGGAAATCTACATGATTCCAGGTGTTATTTCATAGTTTTTACGTCTTCACTATTATACTACAATGTAGAAAATAGTACAAATAAATAAAAACCCTTGAATGAGTAGGTGTACATTTTTGACTAGTACTGTATATACTGTACGTATAGGAACTCAGCTGGGGTCTCAATTTACTGTTGAGCGTTAGATTAAATAATACACAAGGTGCAATTTTGAAATTTGGTTGTTCATATGCAGTCACTCAATTAGCCCATGCCAGCTATTTATTTATTTGTAAGTTAGTCTAGCGGGCCAGCTATCTAAACTTGTAGTTACCGGTGTGGGGCCCATTGATCATCAGTATAAAAAAATGCAGAAATGTGTCTCTCCGCCTCAAGGCAACATGAGTAGAATTGCAGGAAATGAACTTTAAAACTAAAAAAATGTTCTCTTCACTGTCACGAGGGAACGCTGCTAAAACGCTTACACTACGGGCTTTGATTCAGTCAGATTGCATAAATACAACACTAAACACACACACACACACACACACACACACACACACACACACACACACACACACACACACACACACACACACACACACACACACACACACACACACAACCAGTGAAAGGCCATGCACAGACGTTGGCCTGTTATTATTCTCTACTCACGCACTTGTTCACTCACTCGTTCAGTCTGCCTAAAATAACTCCCCCAGTAGAAGGATTTTTTGAAAGAGGGAGAGGGGTTGACATTGAACATCAATGATATGACACCAAAGCTGGTGATTTCAACTGCTAAACACAGCACCACAAGGGACCTCCTTCCCTTTTTATCTATCCTCCTTTTCCTCTTCGGTCCATCTTTTCCTTTACACATAGTCTCCATTGGAAGCCAGGGAAACGTAGGAGTTAAAGTACCAGATTTTCCCCAGTCTGCTGTGATGTTGCATGCGATCACTTCTGCGTGATGAGCCAATATGCAGTGGGAAAGAAGAGGGGGACAGATTGGAAAGGGAAGAGGGGAATCTGCAGCCTGTCCAAACCCCTCCAGAGCTCTTCTCCATCGAGTTGTAGACTGACGGGGAGGGTCCCTGCCTGGTCCCAGATCCAGCCAGGCCATCTGAACCCCTCACCATGCCCACACTGGGCCCCCTGCTTGGGCCTGTAACGGACCGGACCTCTGGATATCTAAGGCTCCTACCTTTTCTGTCTTGTTTTTGTTTATTTTAGAAGCCATGTTCTTGCTTAAGCCTCTGAAAGACTTGCGGGCTAAGAGAAAAGGTACACACTCCCTCTGGTGCTGTGCTCTGTGTGTATGTGCTCTCTCTGTGTGTGTGTGTGTGTCTGCTTGAGCTTGCTGTGTGTTACCCTTTCAGAGGATGCAATATGGGCTTAGTTGTGTGTGCATGTTAGAGAGAGGGAGAGAGTGTGTGTGTGTGCACATGGGGGTATGTTTGTTGTGGGAGAACACGAAAATACATTCTTATTTAATGTTTTCATTGTCATCGCTTTTTCTGCCAGATCTCTGTTTGTGTTGCTGTGAGGCGATACTGCCTGTTTGTTGAATTAAACTGTGCCCGATCCCATTCTCTTTCCACGCTGGATTCCTCTGCGTTTCTAACTGGGTCAGTTGGAACAAACACATTACCTCCAGCAGAACTGACGGTCTGACAGCCATGTGGTTTCAGACTGGCCCAGTCAGCTCTAAATCAGTTATTGAGGAGATGTGGAAGATGGGAAGAACTAGATCTACCACATTTTGCCCTCCTGTACTGCAGTGCACGTTTTGGTTTTTGCCCCGGCACGACACGGTGGATTCAAATAATGAAAGCTTGCCGACGACTTTGCTATTTGAATCAGCTGTGTAGTGCAACGGCAACAAACCAAAACGTGCACCCAAGGGGAGACACAGGACCGAGTTTAGGAAACACTACTGTACGGTCTTCATTTTCCGGAGGAAAGGGAAGTCCCAGTCACAGGGGTTTTCCTGTATATTATAGCTTCGGCCAGAACTTACCATTGGTTTGAATTGAAAGTATTGTTAGAAAACACCCCTTAAACCACAACTCCCTTACCACCCCCACCCCCTCTCTCAGGTAAGCTGGCAGAGTGGGGCACTTCTGGACCAGAGTCCAACAGCAGTAGTCATGGGTCATCCTCCATACTGCCCAGAATGACCTCTGACTCCAGCGCTAACACAGAGCAAGGTAACCACCACCTCAGCCCAACCACACATAAATGTTACTCCAAGACTCGACCACACAATGACTAGGTATGTAGTGGCCAAATCATATCTGCCTGTCCACACAAACATGGCTATCTTTGAATTAGATACACAGTCCAGATAGGGTTGTGCCATTGTTTTCCCTGTTTGTGTCTAGTTGTTATGTTATGGTAACACCTGCGGTGGTGTTGTGTGTAGGTGAGACGGAGAGCATGAAGAGGGACCGGCGGGTGCGTCCGTTCTCCATGTTTGAGCCCACTGAGGTGCCCGCCTCCTCCCTCCGCAAGAACCAGAGCAGTGATGACCTGGTCAGAGACGCCCAGGTAAGAACAGTGCAACTGAACCAAAATGGTCGCTTTGCTGTTTTTACTGCGGACCCAAAATAGCTGGTGTCCAGGAAGTTGAAAACGTGAACTTCAATTGAACTGAATCCAATACCTGCCGACCTTCCTACCAGCAGCTTAGAGTAGTTTCACACGCATACAGTGCATTGGGAAAGTATTCAGACCCCTTGTCTTGTTCCACATTTTGTTACGTTACAGCCTTATTCTAAAATGGATTAAATAGAAATAAAATAATCCTCAGCAATCTACACACAACACCCCTTAATGACAAAGCGAGATTTTTTTGCAAATGTAAAATGTATTAACGTTAAAAAACAGACCTTATTTACATTAGTATTCAGACCCTTTGCTATGAGACTCGAAATTGAGCTCAAGTGCATCCTGTTTCCATTGATCATACTTGAGATGTTTCGACAACTTGGAGTCCACCTGTTTTAAATTCAATTGATTGGACATGTTTTGGAAAGGCCCACACCTGTCTATATAAGGTCCCACAGTCGACAGTGCATGTTGGAGCAAAAACCAAGCCATGATGTTGAAGGAATTGTCCTTGGAGCGCTGAGACAGGATTGTGTCGAGGCAGAGATCTGGGGAATGGTACCAAAAAATGTCTGCAGCATTGAAGAACAAGAACACAGTGGCCTCCATCATTCTTAAATGGAAGACGTTTGGAACCACCAAGTCTCTTCCTAGAGCTTGCCGCCTGGCCAAACTGAGCAATCGGGGGAGAAGGGCCTTGGTCAGGGAGGTGACCAAGAACCCCATGTTCACTCTGACAGAGCTCTAGAGTTCCTCTGCGGAGATGGGAGCACCTTTCAGAAGGCCAACCATTTCTGTAGCACTCCACCAATCAGGCCTTCACGGTATAGTGGCCATTCGGAAGTCAATCCTCAGTAAAAAGGCACATGACCACCCGCTTGGAGTTTGCCAAAAGGCATGAGAAACAAGATTGGGAAACAAGATTCTCTAGTCTGATGAAACCAAGATTGAACTCTTTGGCCTGAATGCCAAGCATCACGCCTGGAGGAAACCTGGCACCATCCCTACGGTGAAGCATAGTGGTGGCTGCATCATCATCATGATGTGGGGATGTTTTTCAGCGGCAGGGACTGGGAGACTAGTCAGGATCGAGGCAAAGATGAACGGCGCAAAGTACAGAGATCCTTGATGAAAACCTGCTCCAGAGCGCTCAGGTCCTCAGACTCGGGTGACAGTTCACCTTCCAACAGGACAACGACCCGATGCACACAGCCAAGACAGCGCAGGAGTGGCTTTGGGACAAGTCTCTGAATGTCCTTGAATAAGAGTCCGGACTTGATCCTGATCGAACATAGAGAGAGACCTAGAGACCTGAAAATAGCTGTGCAGCAACGCTTCCAATCCAACCTGACAGAACTTGAGAGGATCTGCAGAGAGGAATGGGAGAAACTCCCCAAATACAGGTGTGTCAAGCTTGTAGCGTCATACCCAAGAAGACTCCATGCTGTAATAACTTCCAAAGGTGCTTCAACAAAGTACTGAGTAAAGGGTCGGAAAACGTATGTAAATGTGATATTTATTTTCTATATATATATATATATAAATTAGCAAACATTTCAAACTGTTTTTGCCTTGCCATTATCTGGTATTATGTGTAGATTGAGGGGGGAAAACAATTCAATCAATTTTAGAATCAGGCTAACGTAACAATGTGGAAAAACTAAAGGGGTCTGAATACTTTACGAAGGCACTGTATGTACCTACCATACAAACACATGTACACAGTATACCTTCAACAGGACATTTGATCCCCAATGGGGTCTTCTATGCAGAACTTTGAGTGGAAGCCTGTGAGTAATGGGGTTAAATGATACGTTCTATTGTAATGGGTTAACTGTAATGTAGTTATCATGAACATTAGCTCTTGACATGTGTGTGTGTGTGTGTGTGTGTGTGTGTGTGTGTGTGTGTGTGTGTGTGTGTGTGTGTGTGTGTGTGCCTATCTGTCATCTAACCATCTCCTCTGTCTACTCCTTTCTCCAGTCTGCTCCTAAAGCTGCAGTCAAGGTGCCCCCACCCGTCGCCA
This sequence comes from Oncorhynchus keta, assembly GCF_023373465.1. NCBI lineage: Eukaryota > Metazoa > Chordata > Actinopteri > Salmoniformes > Salmonidae > Oncorhynchus > Oncorhynchus keta. The sequence goes on from NC_068456.1 coordinate 15,776,525, forward strand.
GCAAACCGAAAGCCCCCAGTTGCGCCCCCTATGGCAAGCCAGGCCTCAACACCGGTACATTCCCCAAGGCCAAGCCCCCCAGCCAGCAACAGCACCCCCAGGAGGCGGCCAAGGCCCGCGTCCCACTGCCCCCCTCCCAGAGCCAGACCCTGCCCCTGCCCTCCAAGCAGGACCCCCCTCTGGCAGCCACCGTAAGACCCTTCACACCAGAGCTGCCTAAGGACCTGAGCAAGCCCCAGACCCTGGCAGCCAGCTCCATCTACTCCATGTACACTCAGCAGCCCACCCCAGGCAAGCCCTACCCACCGGCCATACAGGGGTCTCTCAACAGGAGCCAGAACCGAGGCAACGGATTTGTCAGTGGTAAGACTATCTTCTGGTTCCTCTTCATTTCCTATTGACTGTATCTGGACTACCGTCTGTCTGGAGACATTTGTCTATTTCTCTAAAGAATGAATGAAGAGGATTGATTTCGCAATGTGACCTTGCCAATCAAGGCCGGTATGTGAACCATGGCTCCAAAGCATTTCACTGAACACCAGTGTACTAGAAACAGTGTTGTCTGCTCTTGTTATTTTCTTTGTTCTACACTGACTGGTAGATTAACTCCTAACAGAGACTTTAAAGCAGGCTGACGTCAGTCCTATGCTATGTACCTAGGAGAGTACAGTGATTCATTTAGCCAGCGGAGAGGGTCCTGACTCAGAACAAGCTGCAGTTAGTGAATCTAATTAAAGATAATAATCCCTGAGGCATGGCAACCGATAAAAAGCAATCCTCCTCGTCACCCTGTTAGTGTTAACAGGTTGCACATACGCAGATATGTCTGACTAAAGTGAAGCAGAGGACATGAACTCTCTGTAGTCTGCAGTGGCCAGGAAAAATTGTGTGGTCCTAGTTCTGATAAGATGATATACGTATAGGATATAACAAGAACCTAGAGTTTTTCCTGGTCAGGTCACATGATCAGAAGAAGCTCTTGGGTCTTTCTGACAGTGGCTGTGTCCTAATTTGTAAAAGTGAGGTATTTAGTGTACTTGGAGACTTCACTAAGATGTCCATAATGCCAGGTTGCACGTGTCATCCCTGCCCTGTGGATCTCCCTCAAGTCAAATCCACCAACCTGACCTGGCTGACGCATGGTGACACACACCAGTGCTCAGCCATGCAGTCAGGAGAAGCACCTTCTGTTACAGCTCTGATCCTCAAACACACTTCCTCACGTAGGCTACTCCCACTATAAACATTCTAAGCTGTGTGTTGCCTGCCTCAACAACAATAGATTGAAACGTTATATTTTCGCCAATCCTTGTCCTGGAGTGTTGTTGTGTACCAGCAGGAAAATAGGTTGTCTAGTTGATGGTATCTTCAAAGACCACTTTAAAGTCTGACCTACTCTCTGTGTGTAGTGTACGGTAAGCCTGTGATCTCCGGTGGTGGCCCCCAGCAACCAGAGAACCCATACAGCGAGCAGCGGCACTCCCCAGACCAGCCCTCAGAGGTGGACCACGGGGCACAACAAGGCCCCCCCACCGAGGGCCAGCAGGGGGAGACAGAGCGCACTCCCCGTCCCCTCAGCCCCACCAAGCTGCTGCCCTTCATCTCCAACCCCTACCGCCATCAGAGTGACGGGGACCTGGAGGCCCTCAGGAAGAAGCTGTACAATGCCCCACGGCCCCTGAAGAAACGCAGCTCCATCACAGAGCCCGAGGGCCCCGCCGGGCCCAACATCCAGAAGCTGCTTTATCAGAAGACCACGCTGGCTGCCATGGAGACCATCCTCACCACGCCCACAACACCCGAGGCTGTAAAGGATGCGGGAGGGGCGTTGCCTGGTGTTCCAGGTGCCCAGATTGTTGGGGAGAGCAGCCAACCGGGAAGTGTGAAACTGGAGGTGCGTGACGTCCCTCCTCCCACCCCTAACCACCACCTCCCACCCCCAGCAGAACAGACTACCCCACCAGCCATCCCAGAGGGAGACAGAGAGGTGTTCACGCCCCCTCCCCATCCACCCCACCCTGCCCCTCGACCTGACCAGCCCCGGTTCCCCCCACCGCCCCCTGCTGCTGCAGGCATGGAGGAGCCCAGCGCACCCAGCCTGCAACCTCCTCCAGAGAGTTTCATGGAAGAATTCCCCCCCTACCCTCCACCACCTTACCCCAGCGGGGCTGAGCAGGAGATCCTGGGGGAGGACACCTTCAGCATGCAGGCACCGGAGGTCACAGGACAGGTCACATTGCCACCGGTAAGGAACCTCATTTTAAGTACCTTCCATGACACCCATAAACACCAGCCCACAATCAGACACAACCATTCTACTTGCTGCAAATAGCTTTAACATCACAGTCCTAAGCCATATTAACAATAGCCAACTGTACAGTACATGTTCACCTCCGTTGACCTCATCTCACCCTGGCTAGCTACCCTCCACCCTCTCACAGGTTATATAAGCACAGTAATCCTGATCAAGTTTTGTAGAAAGTGGAACCTGTTCATTAGGTCCTAATCTGACATAACATGGCTGCATTTCAGTAAGCATTCACATTCCCTCGTCCAAAGCTGACATTGAAATGAGCTTTGTTTATTTTCTGCCCTGTAAGTTAACAACAAGTTGCATTCCATTGTTGATCCCATACAGGCATGTTTGTCAGTGGGGTCCTACCCTTTGGAGTGTTGATGAGTGGTCTGACCCATTTTTGTCTCCCAGTCCTTGCTCTCTGCCGCTAAACCCAATGGACAGCTGTTAAGACCCAAAAAAGAGCCCTTTCTTTCATGTGACCAGTAATAGCTTATCATCTGGTTGTGTAATAATCGGGATGTTTAGGAAAACCTCAGTTTGTTTCATGACTGGTTTGGCTCTGTTAGTCAGGTCAGTATTGGTCTAGTTGCAGAGGGAACAGGGCCCTTCAATCTTGAGTAGATGCTGTATTCATTCAAAAGATACTCTGGATGTTCATTCCAATCGTTTATGCATTGCATCCAGTTTCTTAATATTTTGTGGATTGGAACCCATTTATATGAACAGCGAGTAGATTGTTCTACGCGACATACACAGACGTGCACAAATCAAATCCATCCAGACAGAGCACTAGCGAACACCCTCAGACACTTCCTCGTGAGAGCGTGTCATCTTGGCTGTGAGATATCACCTAGGTGTGACGTTGTGTAAAAAGTGTACTCCTCTCCGTGTGTCTGTACTAGGGGAAGAGGACCAACCTGCGTAAGACCGGCTCCGAGAGGATCGACCACAGCATGAGGGTGAAGTTTAACCCCCTGGCTCTGCTCCTGGACTCCTCTCTGGAGGGAGAGTTTGATCTGGTCCAGAGGATCATCTACGAGGTAACATTTGTGGATGTATAGGCACTGTAGTGAATACCATATCATATTTCCTGAAGTGGACCACTAAGTTATTTTTATTCATTTTTTAAAGACTTTCACAGACGAACAGTATTTACAAGTGCTTGTGTGTAGTAATTGAGCAGCTGCTGAAAAATGAGCTCCTGTATATATTGAGATTTAAATGTTTTTAGAGTGAAGTACATCGAAAAAATCAAGAGAGAACTGCAAGACTCAATAGAAGACAAAACAAGGAACAAACCAAAAAGACAGGCTTTTGAAAAATTAACTATTTTTCATAAAATTGTACAGTTATCTTAGCTATCTGAATTGCTAGCAGAATTGTTTACTTGTTGCTAAGCAGTTGCTAGGGACTCTCCTGGAAGAAGCTAGCTAGCTTACAAAGAATAACAACAAAAATATCTAGTTAACAGAAGAAACGAAGACAAAATAAGGACAAAAGAAGGACAGAAGAAAAAGGAAAAGAAAGAGGACAACAAAGTGAAACAGTCAGCACTTCTATTGCAACCGTATTTCGTCGTCCTAACGTAGTCTACACTGCTATCTGCCCAGCAGCTAGCCAGCTAGCAAACGTCCACCGTCTACCGAATAGCAGCACTGTAGAAACTATTACACTCAACTGAACGACTTGATTAGTGTAGTGTTAGCTAGCTACGTAGTTGTCTTTGCTGTCTTCGTATCCAAGATAATTGTGTAGTTTAGAGCGTGTAGTCTTAGAGTGATTATCTTAATTTACCGAGGTTAGCTAGCCAGCTATTTGTCGTCCTTAACGTAGGAGACACTGCTAGCTAGCCAACAGCTAGCCAACGTCTACTGAATAGAACTTCCGCACTCAACAACCCGGTCGCATTCTGCTTCGCTCCACAGGTAGTATCACATTTTCATTTCATTTCATTACAGCACAACGGTTTGATTTGTTTGATCGTAGCTAGCTACATAGCTAGCTACATAGCCGTCTGTGTATCAAAGATAATTGTGTAGTCTAGAGCGATTTTCTAGGTTAGCTAGCCAGCTATTGTCGTTCTTTTAACGCAACGTAACGTAATCAACACTGCTAGCTAGCCAGCTAGCCCCGAATAGCAGCACTGTAGAAACTATTACACTCAACGGAACGACTTGATTAGTGTAGTGTCCAGCCTACAAAGTCAACAACGCAGCCACTGCCAGCTAGCCTACTTCAGCAGTACTGTATCATTTTAATCATTTTAGTCAATAAGATTCTTGCTACGTAAGCTTAACTTTCTGAACATTCGAGACGTGTAGTCCACTTGTCATTCCAATCTCCTTGCATTAGCGTAGCCTCTTCTGTAGCCTGTCAACTATGTGTCTGTCTATCCCTGTTATCTCCTCTCTGCACAGACCATACAAACGCTCCACACCGCGTGGCCGCGGCCACCCTAATCTGGTGGTCCCAGCGCGCACGACCCACGTGGAGTTCCAGGTCTCCGGTAGCCTCTGGAACTGCCGATCTGCGGCCAACAAGGCAGAGTTCATCTCAGCCTATGCCTCCCTCCAGTCCCTCGACTTCTTGGCACTGACGGAAACATGGATCACCACAGATAACACTGCTACTCCTACTGCTCTCTCTTCGTCCGCCCACGTGTTCTCGCACACCCCGAGAGCTTCTGGTCAGCGGGGTGGTGGCACCGGGATCCTCATCTCTCCCAAGTGGTCATTCTCTCTTTCTCCCCTTACCCATCTGTCTATCGCCTCCTTTGAATTTCATGCTGTCACAGTTACCAGCCCTTTCAAGCTTAACATCCTTATCATTTATCGCCCTCCAGGTCCCCTCGGAGAGTTCATCAATGAGCTTGATGTCTTGATAAGCTCCTTTCCTGAGGACGGCTTTCCTCTCACAGTTCTGGGCGACTTTAACCTCCCCACGTCTACCTTTGACTCATTCCTCTCTGCCTCCTTCTTTCCACTCCTTTCCTCTTTTGACCTCACCCTCTCACCTTCCCCCCTACTCACAAGGCAGGCAATACGCTCGACCTCATCTTTACTAGATGCTGTTCTTCCACTAACCTCATTGCAACTCCCCTCCAAGTCTCCGACCACTACCTTGTATCCTTTTCCCTCTCGCTCTCATCCAACACTTCCCACACTGCCCCTACTCGGATGGTATCGCGCCGTCCCAACCTTCGCTCTCTCTCCCCCGCTACTCTCTCCTCTTCCATCCTATCATCTCTTCCCTCTGCTCAAACCTTCTCCAACCTATCTCCTGATTCTGCCTCCTCAACCCTCCTCTCCTCCCTTTCTGCATCCTTTGACTCTCTATGTCCCCTATCTTCCAGGCCGGCTCGGTCCCCCTCCCCGCTCCGTGGCTCGACGACTCATTGCGAGCTCACAGAACAGGGCTCCGGGCAGCCGAGCGGAAATGGAGGAAAACTCGCCTCCCTGCGGACCTGGCATCCTTTCGCTCCCTCCTCTCTACATTTTCCTCCTCTGTCTCTGCTGCTAAAGCCACTTTCTACCACTCTAAATTCCAAGCATCTGCCTCTAACCCTAGGAAGCTCTTTGCCACCTTCTCCTCCCTCCTGAATCCTCCTCCCCCTCCCCCCCCCCCCCCCCTCTCTGCAGATGACTTCGTCAACCATTTTGAAAAGGTCGACGACATCCGATCCTCGTTTGCTAAGTCAAACGACACCGCTGGTTCTGCTCACACTGCCCTACCCTGTGCTCTGACCTCTTTCTCCCCTCTCTCTCCAGATGAAATCTCGCGTCTTGTGACGGCCGGCCGCCCAACAACCTGCCCGCTCGACCCTATCCCCTCCTCTCTTCTCCAGACCATTTCCGGAGACCTTCTCCCTTACCTCACCTCGCTCATCAACTCATCCCTGACCGCTGGCTACGTCCCTTCCGTCTTCAAGAGAGCGAGAGTTGCACCCCTTCTGAAAAAACCTACACTCGATCCCTCCGATGTCAACAACTACAGACCAGTATCCCTTCTTTCTTTTCTCTCCAAAACTCTTGAACGTGCCGTCCTTGGCCAGCTCTCCCGCTATCTCTCTCAGAATGACCTTCTTGATCCAAATCAGTCAGGTTTCAAGACTAGTCATTCAACTGAGACTGCTCTTCTCTGTATCACGGAGACGCTCCGCACTGCTAAAGCTAACTCTCTCTCCTCTGCTCTCATCCTTCTAGACCTATCGGCTGCCTTCGATACTGTGAACCATCAGATCCTCCTCTCCACCCTCTCCGAGGTTGGGCAGCCCACGCTTGGATTGCGTCCTATCTGACAGGTCGCTCCTACCAGGTGGCGTGGCGAGAATCTGTCTCCTCACCACGCGCTCTCACCACTGGTGTCCCCCAGGCTCTGTTCTAGGCCCTCTCCTATTCTCGCTATACACCAAGTCACTTGGCTCTGTCATAACCTCACATGGTCTCTCCTATCATTGCTATGCAGACGACACACAATTAATCTTCTCCTTTCCCCTTCTGATGACCAGGTGGCGAATCGCATCTCTGCATGTCTGGCAGACATATCAGTGTGGATGACGGATCACCACCTCAAGCTGAACCTCGGCAAGACGGAGCTGCTCTTCCTCCCGGGGAAGGACTGCCCGTTCCATGATCTCGCCATCACGGTTGACAACTCCATTGTGTCCTCCTCCCAGAGCGCTAAGAACCTTGGCGTGATCCTGGACAACACCCTGTCGTTCTCAACTAACATCAAGGCGGTGGCCCGTTCCTGTAGGTTCATGCTCTACAACATCCGCAGAGTACGACCCTGCCTCACACTGGAAGCGGCGCAGGTCCTAATCCAGGCACTTGTCATCTCCGTCTGGATTACTGCAACTTGCTGTTGGCTGGGCTCCCTGCCTGTGCCATTAAACCCCTACAACTCATCCAGAACGCCGCAGCCCGTCTGGTGTTCAACCTTCCCAAGTTCTCTCACGTCACCCCGCTCCTCCGCTCTCTCCACTGGCTTCCAGTTGAAGCTTGCATCCGCTACAAGACCATGGTGACGGAGCTGTGAGGGGAACGGCACCTCAGTACCTCCAGGCTCTGATCAGGCCCTACACCCAAACAATGGCACTGCGTTCATCCACCTCTGGCCTGCTCGCCTCTCTACCACTGAGGAAGTACAGTTCCTGCTCAGCCCAGTCAAAACTGCTCTGGCTCCCCAATGGTGGAACACACTCCCTCACGACGCCAGGACAGCGGAGTCAATCACCACCTTCCGGAGACACCTGAAACCCCACCTCTTTAAGGAATACCTAGGATAGGATAAAGTAATCCTTCTCACCCCCCTTTAAAAGATTTAGATGCACTATTGTAAAGTGGCTGTTCCACTGGATGTCATAAGGTGAATGCACCAATTTGTAAGTCGCTCTGGATAAGAGCGTCTGCTAAATGACTTAAATGTAATGTAATGTGAAGTGTAATGGCAGGTTAGCATGGTAGCTGGTAAACCATCGTACTCAAAAAGTTTAGTCTTAACGTTTTGTAGTCTTAGCTGTTAGCTGATGATCATTTGTACCGAGTGTGTATTGTGTACAATAATGTGTGTTTGTGAAGTGAGTTGTAAAGATCCACCTCTCTCTCCTGTCTCAGGTGGACGACCCTAGTCTGCCTAATGATGAGGGGATCACAGCCCTCCACAACGCAGTCTGTGCCGGACACACAGAGATCGTCAAGTTCCTGGTCCAGTTTGGTGTCAACGTCAACGCAGCCGACAGCGATGGCTGGTGAGTGGACGCTACCAACAGCTCTGATTCTGACTCTTAACACAAGCCAGCGAGGGAGTCTGACACGTCCATTTTTGAATGTATGCTTTTTCTTCCTTTCTCTTTCTACCTCTCTCTCTCTCTCTCTCTCTCTCTCTCTCTCTCTCTCTCTCTCTCTCAGGACTCCGCTGCACTGCGCGGCCTCCTGTAATAACGTGCAGGTGTGTAAGTTCCTGGTGGAGTCCGGAGCAGCGGTGTTTGCTATGACCTACAGTGACATGCAGACGGCAGCGGATAAGTGTGAGGAGATGGAGGAGGGATACACCCAGTGCTCCCAGTTCCTCTACGGTCAGTAGTTCAACAGCTACTGGTACAAATAGCCTCGAGTGCTATGTCAGGGGAAAGTCTCTGTTTCTCTTTGCATTGAAGAGACAGTGGGCAGTGTGGTTGTTGATGATGCTGTACTAGTGATGGTGTATTTGGATGCACACCTGTAGGTGTCATCTGCATTTGGCGTTTGTGTGTATATTTCTGTGCGTGTTCTTCCTCCGCTAACACCCGGTCTCCTCTTTCCTCCAGGTGTGCAGGAGAAGATGGGCATCATGAACAGGGGAGTGGTGTACGGCCTGTGGGACTACAGCAATGACAATTCTGATGAGCTGGCGTTCCATGAGGGAGACTGCATGACCATCGTCCGCCGAGAGGATGAGGACGAGACCGAGTGGTGGTGGGCGGGCACGGGCGACACGGAGGGGTACATCCCTCGGAACCTTCTGGGAGTGAGTCGCACTGTGTCAGAACTGCGTTTCGTCAAGTTAAACATTTTACTGAATAACTTTCCATTAAGATGTTGACTGGTTGCTAGTGTTCCAATGTATCTAATAAGGTGTTTGTGTGTCTGCTTTCTCAACAGCTTTACCCAAGAATTAAGCCCAGACAGAGAAGCCTGGCTTAGACCCCTTGTCAATCCTGAACTGTAAATATATCAGGAGGCATGGACACTGGCTGCATCTCATTGGTCCAATACCTCTCCTCATCTTGTCTCCTTCATCTGCTCTGATCTGTGAAGTAATATGGGGGAAGATTGAGATGGAGCAACAATTGAGATGCAGGTCCACACAGGCTTTATTTAATAGGACCGTACAAGTAGAGGCCAACAATCACGTGAAGAAACGTTGCGACCAAACCACATGAAGGATTTTAAACTGACCCAAGAACACTACAGACGGGCCTATGACCACTGACTTTGGCCCATCTGAGGCACTTTTACATACCAGGAGAAGAGGTTTACCACACATATTTTCCCAGACCACTGTGTGTGTATAAGACACTAAAGGCATTATGTTTCTCTACATGTTTGTCGTATTGTTTTCCGACCAAGTATCTGCATTTATGGATATTGATCAGAATGTCTGGGATAAATGTAAAATGGAACAAACAGTATTTTTATGTTGAAAGGTGATTTTTACACTTTTACATAGTTTTTAAAACTGTTATTCTTTCATTTTTAACCTCGTCAGAAAGAGCTGGAGCTGAACAATGTGTTAGTTGAGTGAATGAATGAGTGTAATACATGATGAATGTGATGAATTTTGTATGAACAGGTATTCTGTTACCTTATGTCATTTCCTGTTTTTAGTGACTGTGTCCCACTCAGTATAACTACAATAGAAGCCCATGTTTCAGCATTGACCCTACTGTACTGGCAAGGGTTAATGTCTGAGTGTGTACCACTGTTCAACTTATCAAACTGGGAATGAAATGATGAAATGTATGTTTGGTTGGTGAAACGTAGCCTATACCACTGTTGAATGAGCTATTGCTTTTGACTCTTGTTCTTCGATGATGCTAAGATAGCCTGTGGTTCAGAATATTTTCTAAGTGAGCAGATATAAGCAGCACTCGTTATATTTCTCTACACTGGCTTAATGGTGGAGATATGACAAACAGATAAGTACTACAGTTGTGCTATTATCACAATAGACATTCCTCGGAAACTATGACATCACTAGTGGAATCCACAAGTCATCTGTTTCTAAAATGGCGTCCCTGCATTTAAATGGACCATTTAGCCATGTAGGAAGAATGAGAGGGTTAACTTCAAGGAACCTTATTCACACGCTATGTAGCTTGGCTTGAAGAGTAAGAGATGGTAGAGATGAATGCTTATAATGTCAGACAAGGTGTCTTTCCTTAAAATCTCTAAAGCAAGTTTAATGAAAACTCAATCGGCTCATTCATAGTAAGGAATTCTGCATCAACTCATCAGATTCAACAGATGGATTTATTTTTTTTATGTTTTATTATCGTTCTTTTTTTGTTTTGTCCCACTATAACCTCACATGTAGAATTGTAAACATTTGCAATAAAATACGGACCTTCCGGATCCGGTGGCATGCATTGAAACGTGTGGTCTTTTCGTGGCTTTCTTTTGCAAATTATAATGACTAACAGACTTTTTTCCTAAAACTTGTCAATACTAAACATCCTATTAGGTGTGGGACAGTCATTGTGTGACTAGAAATAAGTAGCAGGTCTATGACACTCCAGCAGCTGGAAATTGTTCCTCCCCAATTCAACTCTGGGAACACGGCGGCTCTCAACACCAGACCATGGTGCATGGTTTACCAACTGATACAGAAAACGTCACCGGAATCAAAACTTTACAGTTTTTCTATTTCAATGTATGCTACAAAATCCTTGCAACCAATAGAATGGGAGGGGGTAGAGTGCAGTTGAAGTGTGTCAATGAAAATAAAATAACTAATGTAAAATATACTGTGTCCATAAAATGTGTATACAGTTGAAGTCGGAAGTTTACATACACTTAGGTTGGAGTCATTAAAACTTAAATTTATTTGGCTCAGGTGTATGTAAACTTCTGACTTCAACTGCAGGTTGAGAACTTTTGCAAAACAGCACAGTTGGAAAATATATGGCAAATATAAATCAAAACTGGATGGTCTTCAGAGATAGATGGGAGGGGTTGAGGGTAGCTGAAGGCTGGGACTAAAAACAAACAAAAGGTAACTATTGTCAAATATAATATTTCCGTAAAATGTATAAGCTTGAAGTAGAAGCCTAAAGTAGAAGTATTGTTGTCCATTAGTTTACTCCAATTAGGGGAGGGGTGGTGGGGTTAGGGGAAAATAAAGGAAAATGTATTAAAAAAAATATATATACACCACCGTTCAAAAGTTTGGGGTCAATTATAAATGTCCTTGTCCATTAAAATAACATAAATTTGATCAGAAATACAATGTAGATTTGTTAAGGTTGTACATTTCTATTGTAGCTGGAAACAGATGATTTCTAATGGGATATCTACGTAGGCGTACAGAAGCCCATTATCAGCAACCATCACTCCTGTGATCCAGTGGCACGTTGTGTTAGCTAACCCAGGTTTATCATTTTAAAAGTCTAATTGATCATTATAAAACCCTTTTGCAATTATGTTAGCACATATGAAAACTGTTTTTCTGAATAAAAGAGCAATAAAACTGTCCTTCTTTAGACAAGTTGAGTATCCTGGAGCATCATAATTTCTTTGTTCGATTACAGGCTCAAAATGGCCAAAAACAAAGACTTTTCTTCTGAAACTCGTCAGTCTATTCTTGTTCTGAGAAATGAAGGCTATTCCATGCGAGAAATTGCCAAGAAACTGAAGATCTCGTACAACGCTGTGACCTACTCCCTTCACAGAACTGCGCAAACTGGCTCTAACCAGAATAGAAAGTGAAGTGGGAGGCCCCGGTGCACAACTGAGTAAGAGGACAAGTACATTATAGTGTCTAGTTTGAGAAACAGACACCTTATATGTCCTCAACTGGCAGCTTCATTAAATAGTACTCGCAAAACACCAGTCTCAACGTCAACAGTGAAGAGGTGACTCCGGGATGCTGGCCTTCTAGGCAGAGTTGCAAAGAAAAAGCCATATCTCAGACTGGCCAACAAAAATAAAAGATTAAGATTGGCAAAAGAACACAGACACTGGGTAGAGGAACTCTGCCTAGAAGGCCAGCATCGCGGATTTCCCTCTTCACTGTTGACGCTGAGATTGGTGTTTATTGGGTACTATTTAATGAAGTTGCCAGTTAGACCCCAAACTTTTGAACGATAGTGTATATTTACAAGAAAATATGTTGGTTATTGGAAATGATGCAGACAATTACGTTGATGGAAGCCACAATCTACCTGCAGTATTAAAGCTGATATTGTTTGTGAGGAGAATACCTCTGCCCCCGATTTACAATTAAAACCGGTAAATTAATAATTTGTTGTGCTCATTGCTTAAGTGGATACCTATTCAACCAAAGTGGAAAAACTGGAAAAGACCACCAATCGAAAATCATTCCCATAGATTCAATGTGTGGTTCACAGGCTCATTATTCACAATCATGCAGCCGAGCCTGTAGCTATGATGTTGCCCTCAGCATAAGAAAATGATGAGATTACAAACTCATCTTTTTGTACAAGGAACAATATTACTGTTTTTTGCTGAGCATTGAACTTATAATTATATTGACTATGGTCCAGGACTTTTACATCGTGATGACACAATGCCAATTAATGAGCAATGGGCAATATATGGGTCCAGCAGCTATCCTATTTTTGACTGTTTAGGCATTTAGGCGTACATATGTCATATCTTTTTCGTTGAACGTTTTTCTTCATTACCCACCCGTACTCTTCAAGTCTGCTCACTTACTTGTTAAGGTCTGAATTGGTTACTTATTTTGTTTTACTGTCGTTATTATTCCATTTTTGTATACCTTAAGACCAAAAATATGCTGCTTAAGAGATTTCTTATGTACGGCTGTCACTCGCCGTTATGCTACACCCCAGTATTTATAGTGCTGGGTAGGGGGAACCTGGGAGAGACGGCTGGGGGCTAGGGAAGGGGGGCGATTTATAGAGATGGTCTTCTGGGTGTGGAGCGACCAATGGGTAGATTTCCCTGTGGATCCTGCTTTTTATTTAACATCCATGGGCTTATCAACTCTAAAGACAACAATTGCGTTTTAGAAACGCCTTAGTATTCCTATCAAGCGTTCCAGCTGTCTTGATATTCTAGAAATAACCATATTGATATAGCAGTGTTCCAATAATCACACTTACCGGTACTCCAAAAGGACACACATAGAAAAGAGAATAATTTGTACAAACTGGCTGCTTTTTCATCAGCCCCAAACAAAACTAAGGGTGTAATCATAATGAAACATAAGAAACCAAAAAGGCAGAATCACTTTCCTTAAAGGGTAGGTAGCATAAACCTAACGACATGTAACATATGGATTTGCATTAGAACGTCCCAATGCAAAAATACACCTCACTTTTCTATTTTTTGAGTTATTACATAAAACTGGTCAGAATGCCAGAGTCATAGCAGAAAAAACATTGTCGTGTGGGACGTAATAGGGAAGACCCAGAAAGCCAGCCTATTCCCTATAATGTAAACTCCACCAGAAAAAGCTTTTAATGTATAACTTTTGCACTCATGGCTACTGGTTTCAATTTTCAGCCAATTTACAAGAAAATAATTTATGAATTTATTGTTACAAATCAGCTTGCAAGGTTGCTAGCAAACTAGCCTGCCAGCGTTATCTCTACGAGCCTGCTAACGTTATCTCTACAAGCCCGCTAATGTTATCTCTACGAGCCTGCTAACGTTACGTTAGCACTGCGTGAGTCAGCCAGTTGCTTTCAACATCTAGTTTACCACTACGTCAAAATAAACCATCATTTTGGAAATACATAATGCTATCAAATGATCAAATAATGTCACCGGTACATGCAGTTATCATAGCCAGCCAGCCAGCCAGCTAAAGTTAGTTATGTTTGCCTGCTAGCTAGGCTAGCAACCTAACTAGCCTAGCTAGTCAACCACCACGGTTGACGTAGCTAAGTAGTAAGCCAGAGAAGAACTAGTCTAGTATTAATGAGGTTGTATTCAGAGAGTATATGTTGGAGGCCCTTGGTTGAGTATAGAGAGAAATAGGGTGTCTTTTATGGGAAGAGATGGTCCAGTGCATTAGGAATGAATTCAGACCCCTTGACTTTTTCCTCATGTTGTTACGTTACAACCTTATTCTAAACTGCATTAAATCGTTTTTTCCCTCATAAATCTACACACAATACCCCCATAATGACAAAGCAAAAACAGGTTGTTAGAAATGTTTGCAAATGTATTAAACATGGAAATATCACATTTACTTAAGTATTCAGGTCCTTTACTCAGTGCTTTGTTGAAGCACCTTTGGCAGTGATTACAGCCTCGAGTCTTCTTGGATATGACACTACAAGCTTGGCACACCTGTATTTGGGGAGTACCTTACATTCTTCTCTGTAGATCCTGTCAAGCTCTGTCAGGTTGGATGTGGAGCATTGCTGCACAGCTATTTTCAGGTCTCTCCAAAGATGTTCGATTGGGTTCATGTCCAGGCCCTGGCTGGGCCCCTCAAGGACACTCAAAGACTTGTCCCGAAGCCACTCCTGCGTTGTCTTGGCTGAATGCCTAGGGTCGTGATCCTGTTGGAAGTTTAACCTTCCTCCCAGTCTCAGGTCCTGAGCACTCTGGAGCAGGTTTTCATCAAGGATCTCTATGTACTTTGCTCTGTTCATCTTTGCCTCGATCGTGGCTAGTCTCCAAATCCCTACCACTGAAAAACATAATGCTGCCACCACCATGCTTCACCGTAGGGATGGTGCCAGGTTTCCTCCAGACGTAACGCTTGGCATTCAGGCCAAAGAGTTCAATCTTGATTTCATCAGACCAGAGAATATTGTTCAACAAACTAGAATGGTCCAAACACACCAAGACAGTCGTAAAGAGGGCACGACAAAGCCTATTCCCCCTCAGGAAACAAATAAGATTTGGCATGGGTCCTGATATCCTCAAAAGGTTCTACAGCTGCAACATCGAGAGCATCCTGACCGGTTGCATCACTGCCTGGTACGACAATTGCTCGGCCTCCGACCGCAAGGCACTATAGAGGGTAGTGCGTACGGCCCAGTACATCACTGACGCTAAGCTGCCTGCCATCCAGGACCTCTACACCAGACGATGTCAGAGGAAGGCCCTAAAAATTGTCAAAGACCCCAGCCACCCCAGTCATAGACTGTTCTCTCTACTACCGCATGGCAAGCGGTACCGGAGTCCCAAGTCTAGGACAAAAAGGCTTCTCAACAGTTTTTACCCCCAAGCCATAAGACTCCTGAACAGGTAACCTAATGGGTACTCGGACTATTTGCATTGTGTGCCCCCCCTCACCCAACCCCTCTTTTACACTGCTGCTACTCTCTGTTTATCTTATATGCATAGTCACTTTAACTATACATTCATGTACATACTACCTCAATTGGCCCTACCAACCAGTGCTCCCGCACATTGGCTAACCGGGCTATCTGCATTGTGTCCCACCACCCACCAACCCCTCTTTCACGCCACTGCTACTCTCTGTTCATCATATAGGCATAGTGACTTTAATCATATCTACATGTACATACTACCTCAATCAGCCTGACTAACCGGTATCTGTATGTAGCCTTGCTACTGTTATAGCCTCGCTACTGTATATAGCCTGTCTTTTTACTGTTGTTTTATTTCTTTACTTACCTATTGTTCACCTAACACCTTTTTTGCATTGTTGGTTAGAGCCTGTATGTAAGCATTTCACTGCAAGGTTTACACCTGTTGTATTCGCTGCACGTGACAAATAAACTTTGATTTGAAATCCTTTTTTCTACTGTATATTTACAACTTACGTCAGCTATGCTGGTCTATGGAGTCCCTTGGGAAACCCAACTACCGAACCATCCAATGATGGGATATATAAATCAATTATCTTAGCTTCAGAAATGACTGATCTCTATTATATATAAACAACTTTTGGAAAACTAATATTCTGAGCTAACAATTAAAAGAGTATTGTCCACAGATCTAATTGAATCTGAAAACCCTTTAACTGGAACAGAATATGAAAAGATATGACCTTAGCATCCTGTAATCCGAGCATCAATTTATACATTTTAAGTCAGTTGACAGACTGCATTTAAGACCAAGGAAACATTTTACGATGAAGTTATCCCCAACTCCCAGCTGTTCATTATGTCTCCTAAATCAGGTAGGCACATTCCTCCATATGATGTGGGAATGCCCTACAGTTAAATACTTTTGGGGCAAAGTTACAAAATTCCTTTTGAAGTGCATGAATCTAAATATTCAATGCTTTGCATCTATTATGTTACTTAACGATGATAGCTCCTCGAATCTCTCAATCAAGCAACGATTACTGCTGGCAGGCATCATTTCCGAAAAATGGAATGGCACTTACCTCACTCTCTGCCAATTCACCAGTGGATACAGTTACTGTTAGAAGTTATAACATTAGAATTATCAACAGCGAGACTGAATGGTGCTAGTCAAGGAACAATTGAGGCCTGGACAAATATACTCAGAAGAGAATAATCTCAGCTAAAGCCCAACACATACAAGTAAACAATACATACATGGTTGGGGCTGTAAGGCCCACTTCTTTTTTGTCTTCTGTTCCTCATTACATTGAATTTATTATCATTTAAACTCTATATGTATTTCTTACTGTTTTTTGAGTGGCAGCTTACATGTACGTTTGAAATGGATAATGTACCTGTACCCCCCAACAAAAACCAACAAAACAAATAAAAATGTGGTCCTCCAAAAAGTAATATATCACATAGTAACGGCTGTGACTGTGTCTTGTAGACCTGGGCCATATGTATCAAGAGCCTCAGAGTAGGATTGCTGATATGGGATAAGTTTAGCCTTTTAGATGACAATAAATAAGATTACCTGGCCAGGGGGGACCTGATCCTAGAACAGCACTGCTACTCTGAGACACTCGATATGGTCCCTGATAATTATGTTTCTTGGCATTAGAATTTAGCCTACCCTCACGTTGTGAAATGAAATTGTGCTCTGCATCTAGGAAAATACTGTATGTAAGTATTTTAATCCCCTGTTAATGATGTTGTACATGCATTCATTTCAGGTAAGTTTCTCGTTAAAGTAGTTTATTTCAGATATGAAGCACTGAAATACACAGGATCAGTGTGGACATTAAACAACAGAAAATCTCAAATTACACTCAATTAATCTGCCTTTGTCTAGAATACACAATCACTGGCATAATTAAGCCAGCAGAGCCTGCTAAATGGAAAAGAACAAGACTGTGATAGACAGGCATTAGTCTTATTCAGTCCTTCCAGATCAGTAACCCCCAAAGAGGTGAGAGCTAGGGAGCAAAATGGAACAATTTGGAGGGACTTCACGCAGTCTCTGTTGTTCTGTTGCCTCCTGCTGGGAGAAAGTGAACCTTCAGTTATCGGTGAACATACCAGTCGTATAGGTTACTAATGGACAACGATCCGTTAGTCAGAAGGTGCAGATAAAATGTCAAGTGCACCAACGGAAAGGAAATAGCAAACATGAAGGTTGGCAGTGATCACACTGACCTATCTCTGGTGTTGGGCCACTGTGCTGTAGACCACATCACCTGGTTCTGCTTCCTGTAAGAGAGGAGGAACACACACAGATTGATAGCTATAATGGTGATTTACAGAGCCTATATACATATAAGCTTCTGCCAGTACAAACACATACAGGTATGAATAAGTTAAGCAAGTCATCAACACAGTAGAGCAGCTTTTTATGCAGGCTTTAGTCTTGGTGACCACAGTGTTGTATGTCACTGCATCATCAGGTAATGGGTCCTGATGGTAGACGGTTCGATAGAGTTATTCAGATAACATTTACATCCATTTTGTATTTATTGTACATTCTACAGTACATCAGGGCTGTCAATTCACGTTCTGCTTCTCAAGACAGAAAAATACTATACAAGACCAGCAGTGTGTATGTGTTTATTTAGTTTAATGTTTACCCTTTGTGCTGTCCTGTGCTGCATAGGAATCACAGTGCTGTATAAGTCACCATGTCTCTCAGGGTTTAGGCCCTGTGTGATGGAGGAGAGAGAGCAACATGATCTCATCCACTCAGAGAGGGGGTTAGTTGGGTTGCAGAGGGTTTAGGCTGGGTTGGAGGGGGGGTTGGGTCAAAATATGAGGTTTTTACCTGTTGTGCTGTTCCTCTGGTGTGACTCACAGTGCTGTAGGTTATGTTCTGCTCAGAGTCAGCAGACTGCTGAAAGAATGAAACACAAACCTTGTTAACATCAAACTTTTTTTTTTACGACATAAGGCTGTTGTACACGTGTAATTTGACACATGCATTTGCAGTTTCAATGTATTCTAATGAATGTACAAAATGTGTTGTCATTCAAGTGTCAGGAGTTGTGGTGAGGGATTTGAGGAAGTCAAATATGCATACTCAGTGCATGACTACATTGAGAAACCCAGTTCTCTTTAAACTGTTTAACTTAATATTCTTGAGTCCAGTAAATCTAAGATATCGGGTTGATAATTGATGCCTTTTATGACTATCAACCAAAGAGAGCCCTAGAATATCAAGAAGTGAAAGGAACAGATGTGTGAGAAGATAACTCATAGCTTACTACTGTGGTGTTTGCAGGTTGGTCCTTTGCCTTCTTGTCCTCTGAAATAAACAAAAGAGGATGTTGGTACTAGTGATCTTTGATGTCAAACTTTTCATTTATAGTATCAACTGTCCTGTATTTATTATATTCTGCAAATGACATTATTCATTATTATTACAAACACTTTTTAATCCATTTTTATTAAAACAAATACTTACTTTGTTTTCTCAACTTCTTCAATGTGACCAAGGTAACAGCTATCACCACCACCAACAGGCTCAGAGGAATGAGCAGGACAACCAGCAAACTGGAATTTAAAATGCAATTAAATAGAATATATAGATAATCACAGTCATTGATCTACATGTCATAGGCATAATTTTTGTTGCACTGTTGCGACAGAGTAGAAATACTTTGTAGCCTATCATGGTCCGAACACATTAGCTTTAGGAAGTAAGGA
This sequence comes from Oncorhynchus keta, assembly GCF_023373465.1. Lineage (NCBI taxonomy): Eukaryota > Metazoa > Chordata > Actinopteri > Salmoniformes > Salmonidae > Oncorhynchus > Oncorhynchus keta. The sequence goes on from NC_068456.1 coordinate 15,795,544, forward strand.
ATAAGGAACTTCACCAAAAGAGGGAGGAGAAGAGAATGCCACAAATGCTTAAGTATGTCACAATACACACACAAAGAATGTCGAACCATGGGGAAGTGGTAAAGGAAGGTGTTTTTCATTTTGTATCCACTTTCATCCATTGCCCCCACACCCTTACAGTATCACCAACCATTTGGATGACTATTACATGTTTGTCGTTGAGCAGATGCTCCTATCCAGAGCGACAATTAGGGTTAAGTGCCTTTGCTCAAGGGCACATCAACAGATTTTTCTGATAAGTGGATTTGAACCGCCGTCCTTACGTTTGTACTGGCCCAAAGCTCTTAACCATTAGGCTACCTGCCGCCAATGTTCCATATAAGCTGTGCACAGCTCCCCCGCAGAAGAAATATCAGCCTCCACAGAGAAGCACGAGATTGAACTTCACTCAACTTTCACAAGATTTCTTTGTTAGTTAACACTATAAACATTTCCCTTCACTGTGGGAATTAAATCGAATCAATGCAATATTAGCCAATTTCATTGCAACAAATGAACAAAACGAACTATGCAATACTTAGTATGCAAAACTAACTATGCAAGAGATTTTCATGTAGGCAGAAGCCAGGCCCATACTCTACAGACCGGTGCACCATAACCAATAAGATCTGCAGTAGATCTGCAGTAGGCCTATATGCAAATTGACCATTGCCATATATAGATTTGTGCCATTCACTTTGAACTGGACTGTTTTACAGCATGAGCTATTATTATGTGTTTTGAGATCAAACCAAGAGCTGCATGTAGCCATGTGTTCACATTTGTTCAAATTATTTTCTAGTAAGTGAGTTACTAGCCTAGCTATAGATCATTTGTATTCGGCAATGTGGGAGTGACTGCTTCCTACAATAGCACAAAACGTGTACATTTCTAGCCATCTTTGAAAAACAAGTCAGGTAAAGAGCTTTTTTTATGTCTTAAAAGAGCAGTATTGTATTTTGAGAGAGACTTGAATAAGTTAAGTTGCCAACATGCAGAGGGTAGCATCATTTGTCTGATTCTCTGTAATAATGGTATGGGAATAATAATGAATTGTATTTTGTAAAGTGGTTTCTTGCATCAAACAACACAACAAAATGATCAGTCACCTCCTTGTCTGAAGGACAGATGGATAATTCATTGTCAAGCCTTGCATGTTTTTTTTTCAAAATTCTCATGGAATGTAGGCCTACATTGAACACCACACATTGGATGCTACTGTAGGCTGAAGGAAGTAACTGCTATTTCCATGTTAAAATGTTATCTGAGCCATAGTTTTTGATGGTCGGCCACTCTGGTAGGCCTACAGTATGATCAAATAGCCACAGTAACCTACGTGGCCCCTGTTTAAACAGTAAATTAAAGCAGGTACAGCCTCAGTGTTCACAGTAAACGTACGCCGGAAGTAGCACAGAATTTTCACAAGGTTCAAGTTTGCACTCAGCAGACCAGACATTTTCTCAGTGCTTAAACATTTTTAGAGGGAACATTGCCTGCTGCCCCTGTTAAAGTGAGGAGACTGAATACTGACCTCTGGATCCTTTCCTGTCGCTTCTCGTCAGTTCCCCCATTGTTCTGGTCTGTAACAGAAGGGGTGAATGTTGCCTGAGAAGTGTTACTCAGCACCTGTTAGGGAGCTTTTGTCGCTGTGAGAAGCTACAATAAATAGCTCCAATAAACTGACTGGTGTAAAATGTACATTTATATGATTACAACCAGGTAACTGGAAGGTTGATTAGCTAATCTATATAATGCTTTCTTAGCTTGTGTTTCACACATGCGTTAAAATTAAATTCCTTGAATTTTCAGTATTAATTTCAAATCTAGGTGGTAGATATGATGAACAGTTTTATAAAGATTGTTCAATTTCTTAATGAACTTTAACATGACTGACAGGATAATCTCAAGAGAATGTGTGGTCAAAAGATTTCCGTTTTGGGGGCTCCTGAGTGGCGCAGCGGTCTAAGGCACTGCTAGAGGCGATGATACAGACCCAGGTTTATTCCCTGGCTGTGCCACAACCAACCGTGGCCGGAAGTCCCATAGTACGGTGCACAATTGACCTAGCATCGTCCGGGTTAGGGAAGGGTTTGGCCACGGGGGCTTTACTTGGCTCATCGCACCTTAGCAACTCCTTGTGGCGGTCCGGGTGCCTGCAGGCTGACCCCGGTCGCCAGATGAGCGGTGTTTCCTCCAACACATTGGTGCGGCTGGCTTCCGGGTTAAGCTGGCAGGTGTTAAGAAGCGCGGTTAGGCGGGTCATGTTTCGGAGGACGCATGACTCCACATTCACCTCCACATTCGAGCCCTTTGGGGAGTTGCAGCGATGAGACAAGTTCGAAATTGTGAAGAAAAATGTCAAAGTACAAAATATATTTATTTCCACTTTGCTTCAGAAATGTTCCTTAATCTCTAACACTGGATGAATAAACGGGACTCATACATGGTTATATGGGATTGCTCTGTACTTACTTGTGGTGGTTGTGTTACTCTGTGTTGTGGTTGATTGGTTAACAGTGATATGAACAGGTATCTGTAGATCTCCAACTGCACACCAGTACCAGCCAGTGTTCTTCATTTTTAGTTGACTCATCGTTACGATCATTACTTTTTTTCCATTGGCAAGAATCCGCTTTAATTCTACTGATGCTCCATCTAAATTCCCAACAGTCCTCTCCACGCAAGAGCCACCCAGCCTGCACCAGCAGAAATCTCCAGAGTTACTATAGTTACAATTGACAGTGACACTCTGTCCTTCAACTCCAGTCACATGTTGTTGGTCCACATAGAGTCCTGCAGTACCTGCACATGAATGGATTTGAAAGGTCAACATTGGTGTGAATGTCAAATAATCCCCACACAGAGTACATGTTCGGTCATTTTAAAAAGGTACATCTAGATCAGAAAACACAAATGGTTTAAACAGAATTATGAGGCCAGATGCTCATCTAAACTATTCAATTTGACATGGTATTACAAAACTCCGTAGATGGTATTTTAATGATCAGAAAGGTAAGGATCTCACCTGTGGCAACTGACAGATATAGATGTGTGGTGTCACCGTTCTCCACAGCACACCAGAAATATCCAGAGACCCCTAGTTGCAGATTCTTCATGGTCACAGTGAAGACTCTTGTAGTAACATTATCAACGATGGACAACCAATTAGATGCACTCTGAGAGTGAGTACGTATTAGAGTAGAGCAAAAATTGAAAAAATATCCACTACACCAGTATTTCACATGTTTTTCAGAGCCATGATGATAGAGACATGGGATGGTGATGGAGCCTCCTTCACTTACAGACACATGACTCACTGTGGACACACCGTGAATACCTGTAGACACAACAGAAAATACATATATAGATACTTTAATTTCACCCAGCTGCTCAAGAGTCCCACCAGATGATCAGCCAAACCACTTGACAAAATGTATACATTTGTGACCTCTAGAGAAAAATGAGTGATACACATTGTCACATTATGTGTTTGTGACACCAGAGAAGACTGAGACATGTTAGTGCTGATGTTGTCACACCCAAATCCAGCCATGAGAACATAACGTAACACATAACATATTTAGCTTTGACACCCCTAAACTATGGAGACAAATCTCTAGTTTCAATCAGATACAATTTGAAGTTAATGAAATAGTTATGAAATACTATAACTTTGACTGGATGGTTGTTCTGATACCTACTGTAGTACAATGTTGGCAAAAAATGTTTGTGCAAAATATGTTACTGACACTTTTGTTATTAGGTCAATAGTTGCACACCATCCCTCAGCTGGGGCTCAGTCAACTGGGGCCCAGAGAGGGGAGAGGTCAGGCTTGTCATTTACATGTCCCTGGTGCTATACCGAATATCAGAAAGGGAAGAGAACAGGAGGGAACATTGTCTTCATATGTGAATGTGTCTTTACCTATTCTAAACCATGTGAAGGGATGGTGTGATTAATGGGGAACAAAAATAGAACTGTTTGGCCATAATGACCATTCTTATGTTTGGAGGAGAAAGGGGGAGGCTTGCAAGCCGAAGAACACCGTCCCAACCGTGAAACACGGGGTGGCAGCATCATGTTATGGGGGTGCTTCGCTGCAGGAGGGACTGGTGCACTTCACAAAATAGATGGCATCATTAGGGAGGAAAATTATGTGGATATATTGAATCAACCTCTCAAGACATTAGTCAGGAAGTTAAAGCTTGGTCGCAAATGAGTCTTCCAAATGGACAATGACCCCAAGCATACTTCCAAAGTTGTGGCAAAATGGCTTACGGACAACAAAGTCAAGGTATTGGAGTGGCCATCACAAAGCCCTGACCTCAATCCCATAGAAAATGTGTGGGTAGAACTGGAAAAGTGTGTGAGCAATCAGGCCTACAAACCTGACTCAGTTACTCTGTCAGGACGAATGGGCCAAAATTCACCCAATTTATTGTAGGAAGCTTGTGGAAATCTACCGGAAACATTTGACCCAAGTTAAACAATTTAAATGCAATGCTACCAAATACTAATTGAGTGTATGTAAGCTTCTGGCCCGCTGAGAATGTGATGAAAGAAATAAAATCTGAAATAAATAATTATCTCTACTATTATTCTGACATTTCACATTCTTAAAATAAAGTGGTGATCCTAACTAACCCCAAAAAATGAGTTTTTACTAGGATTAGATGTCAGGAATTGTGAAACTGAGTTTAAATTAATTTGGCTAAGTATGTAGTGTACTTTTCTAGGATATCTTAAGTATACAAAACATATACTATCATAAAACTTCACACTTAAAGAACACTTTAAATTAATTGTTTTTTCAGTCTTTGTAGTATACAACAGGTGGGTAGCAGGTAGCCTTGTGGTTAGGAGTGTTGGGCCAGTAACTGAAAGGTTGCTGGTTCAAATCCCTGAGCTGACAAAGTGAAACATCTGTTGATGGGCCTTTGAGCAAGGCACTGTCATGTCTTTACTATCATTAAATTGAAAACTTCATTTTTTTATCAAAGATTCTCTGTAATTAGTATTACGCAATCAAACTGATAAATCATGTAACCGTAATTAACTATGAATTCGGGGCACCAAGGAAAATATTCAGATTACAAAGTTATAATTTCCCAATATAACCTTTCAGATATTTTCATATCTGATCAACAGTCTTCTGATTAAGGAATTATTTATTTTACCTCACGTTAGTCTCATTCCAAACGTCGTAAATTGTTGGTTATCTGCACGCACCCAGTCTTCACTATGAGTCATCCATACATCAATTGTCTTAAATCATGTATTTATTACTAACTAAATAATTCACAGAAATGCATAAACAAGACAACAAATTAAATATGGTTACAAGAAATGATAGGAGAAGGTGCCCTAGTTGGCTAAACCGGCATGGCGGCTTGTTAGACAAAAGGGAAGAGGGGGTCGACTAAGAAGTCACTACAAAGTTAATGATTATAACAATTGAAATGCTAATCCTTTACACATGAACGCTCACTCTTTCGGGAACAATTGCAATCAATATATATATTTACGCTCAGTGTGTCGTCTTGATCTTTGCTGAAAATTGTATTTATTTTTTTGTCCTCTCTCGCTCTCTCTCTCTGTTAGAGTGAATTGTTCAAAGCGACATTCATTCATGTTGTTGTAGATTGGATGTTTCGGCGGTTGTCGTTCTTCGCGTTCAATGATACCGAATTCCTAGCTGCAGACAGTAGTAATTAATATCAAAGACTTGTTCTTATTCTGTCGGTATCGATAGTCTCAGAGTTTAACCACGTGGTATGGTTAAAATATTCAGCATGGTCTGCAACCTTTGTCCTCCCGTGATTGAGAGAAACATGGTCTACTTAGAATTTCTCAAAGTTGGGTTTTATTCGGAATTGCAAAAAAGGGGCTGTCCCAGGATGCCTGACCCTAACTGGGCTCATGGGCGGTCCTCTGATTTAGTTCAACTCAAAAGGGAATTGGAGTTTCCTTCATTAAACAGTCCAAAATCACATTACACAATTCTACAAACAGTATCATCCTCACTCATTCATCTTATACAGCAATTAGATGTAAACCTCATATCTGAGGCTATTATATAAACAGCATTATGGTAATGCGGCCACACCGTCTCCCATGAGCTTCCCCAATTTGTAACAACGGACCAGTTTGTAGCTGGATTCTTTACCGATCTTTTATACCTTCTCTGGAACCCTAAACGTTGTTCGGACCTCAAGTTCTGTGAGGTGGAAGAAATTCCTTTGTTCTCTATGAATCTTCACTTTATTTCTATACTGTGTGGCCATGAGGCAAGGTCTTCCCTAGGAATTTAGGACCTCACTCTGACCACAGCAGTCTGGTTGTAGAAGCAGAGAGCGGGGGATGGTGTTCGCTGTACCCAAAGAGGGTAACGTCATGACAGCACATAACCCTAATTTACCCAGGGTCGCTGACATTGATCCCTGGCACTGAACCCACTCTCAGGGGGAGTGGGATATGCACAAACTAATTTACGATTCACTCTTGTACATGTGTGAAATAGGACAAATTTAAGCGCCCAACTAATTATCTTATAAATATACTATCAACCTGCAATACACTTTTTAAAAGTGTAATTTAAATGCATTGTATTTAATTTTTTAATTATACTATATGTTCGCTATCATTACACTTAAACATACTCATTTAAAGTTGACTTCAATTTCATATGCTTTAATTGTAATTGAGTATATTAATTCAAAATACACTTGGAGTTGTTTTTAAGTTGAAGCATCGATTTTATTTTATGGAACTCTGCTTATGAGTTATAAAGTACTATACGGGCACGAGGCGAGACCCAGATGTAGACACAGGAGGCAGATGGTTTGAGTCTTTGATATTTATTGGTTATCCAAAAGGGGTAGGCAAGAGAATAATTGTGGACAGGCAAAAAGGTCAAAACCAGTTTAGAGTCCAGGAGGTACATTGTGGCAGACAGGCTTGAGGTCAGGGCAGGTGGGTACAGAGTCCAGAAAACAAGCAAGGGTCAAAACCGGGAGGACTAGCAAAAGAGAAAAGGCAGGAACATGGGAAAAACACACTGGTTGACTTGGAACATACAAGACAAATAGACCCAGACAGAAAACACCGGATTAAATCCCCAGAGGATAATGGGGAAGATGGGAAACACCTGGAGGGGGTCTTGACAAGCACAAGGACAGGTGAAACAGATCAGGATGTGACAGTAAGTCCAGGGAGATATGGGACCAGGGACAGGCAGTGGCTGAAGGAGGCCGGAAGGGGCTTGCCGCGGAGACTTATTCTAAGCACAAACAGTGCATGCGACGACGAAGGCAGATGCATCAGGAACCATTGTGGGCCACCAGAAACGTTGTCGGAGGAAGGCCAGGGTTCGACGGTAACCCGGATGACAGGTAAGCCAGATGACATGAGCCCATTCCAGGACCGGACTGAATAAGGGATGAACAAATGGTTAGCCGTTCCCCCTCCAGGGGCAGGATGGGAACGTTGTGCCTTGCGGACCAGGGTCTCAATACCCCAGCCCAAAGCAGCTGCAAGGAATGTGGTAGAGAGGATGGTCTCGGAGTCAGAGGATGTGGTAGGGTGACTGTACAGGTGAGAGAGGGTGTCAGGTTTAACATTCTTGGACTCAGGTGATAGGAAATGGTGAAGTTGAACCTGTTGAATAACAGAGCCCACCGGGCCTGCCTGGAGTTAAGGCGCTTGGCTGTGCGGAGATATTCCAAATTCTTGTGGCCGGTCCAAAACAAAAACTTATGTTCTGCTCCTCCCAGCCAGTTTCTCCACTCCTCCAGTGCCATCTTGACCACCAGGAGTTCTCGGTTACCCACGTTGTAGTTTCTTTCTGAGACGATGGGACAGGAAGGTGCAGGTCCTGGAGCTTTTGGTCCTGGACGGAATGCTGGGACAGGATAGTCCCCATTCCAATGTCAAAAGCATCGACCTCAACCACAAACTGACGGGACAGGTCCAGATCGATGAGGATGGGAGCCATAGTGAACCGGCGCTTCAGGTCCACAAAGGCTCTTTCAACCTCTGGGGACCATGTGAATGGTACCTTGGGAGAAGTGAGTGCCGAGAGGGGGGCCGCCAGGGTGCTGTAGCCTCGAATGAAACGTAGAAATGGTCAAATCCCAGGAAACGTTGTAGCTGCACCCTGGACGTAGGTTGGGGCCAATCCACTACTACTTTCACCTTTTCCGGGTCCATCTGGACATTTACTTCACCGATGACATATCCCAGAAAGGAGAGGGTAGAACTCGCATTTCTCCACTTTCACAAATAACTGCTTCTCCAGGAGGTGCTGAAGGACTTGTCGAACATGGAGGATGTGTTCTTGGGCACAATGGGGAAAAAAACAGGATGTTGTCAAGGTAGATGAACACAAAACGTTTTAACATGTCCCGGAGCACATTGTTTACCAGGGCCTGGAAGACCACGGGAGCGTTGGTGAGTCCAAACGGCATGACCAGGTACTCATAGTGTCCACTGGCAGTGTTGAAGGCTGTCTTCCACTCATCCCCTTCGCATATCCGAACCAGGTGGTAGGCATTCCGAAGGTCCAGCATAAAGAAGATGGTAGCCCCCTGGAGAGGTTCGAAAGCCGAGGAAAGGAGTGGTAAGGTGTAACGATTCTTGATCGTTATGTCATTAAGGCCCCGGTAGTCAATGCATGTACACAGGGTCTTGTCCTTCTTTTCCACAAAGAAAAAGCCCCAGCAGCCAGAGAGTCCTCAATATACTCCTACATGGCCTTGGTCGCCGGGCCAGATAGGGAATATAGCCGACCACGAGGCGGTGTGGTGCCTGGGAGAAAGTCAGTGGCACAATCATAGGGACGATGTGGGGGAAGAGAAGTAGCCCGTGCCTGGCTGAAGACATCCAGGAGGACATGGTACTCTGCGGGGATGGCAGATAAATCCGAGGCTTGATTTAAGCCCTGAGGAGACCATCTCGGGGAAGGCTGCCCTGCTTTGAGGCAATGAGAATGGCAGAACGGACTCCAACCCAGGATTGAACTCATGGTCCAATCAATAATGGGTTGTCTTTTTGGAGCCAAGAAAATCCCTACACAACAGGAACATGGGGGGACTCAATGAAGAGAAGATGTATAGCCTCACTGTGATTTCCTGAAACCCACAGACTAACAGGAACAGTGCTGTGGGTAACTCGACCAATGGATCGGAGTTGAGTGGGGATACCTAATTCAGAAACTAGGGGAGCGTCCATAAAACTCTCATCCGCCCCAGAGTCAATGAGCACCCGGAGAGACTTAGACTGGTCTCCCCATAGCAGTTTCACAAAAAAGGAGTGTGGTTGATGGGAATTGGAGGATTCTCAGTCTGGCTCACCAGAGTGCTTGTACCTACTAACAAAATATTTATCTTAACCAGGCAGGTGGCTATATAATGTCCCGCAGCCCCACAGTACAGACAACTGTTAGAACTTAGTCTAGGTGAACGTTTCCTAAGCAACAATCTACAGTAGCTCTGCCCAGTTGCATAGGTTCCGGTGTATCTGACTCACCTGTCACCGATGATAATGCTGTACTTTTATTTACACATTACATAATAAACATTACAGATAAAACATATTGAGATACTAAAGTGTGAAATGCAACTGGTGCACACTTATAAAAAACAATGACTTGTCACTGAGAGACTAGTCAGGATCGAGGGAAAGATGAACGGAGCAAAGTACAAAGAGATGAAAACCTGCTCCAGAGTGCTCAGGACCTCAGACTGAGGCGAAGTTTCACCTACCAACAGGACAACGACCCTAAGCACACAGCCAAGACAATGCAGAAGTGGCTTCGGGACAAGTCTCTGAAAGTCCTTGAGTGGCCCAGCCAGAGATTGAACATCTCTAGAGAAACCTGAAAATAGCTGTGCAGCAACACTCCCCATCCAACCTTACAGAGCTTGGGAGAAACTCCCCAAATACAGGTGTGCCAAGCTTGTAGCGTCATACCCAAAAAGACTTGAGGCTGTAATCGCTGCCGAAGGTGCTTCAGCAAAATACTGAGTAAAGTGTCTGAATACTTATGTAAAAGTAATATTTCAGTATTTTATTTTTTATACTTTTGCAAAAATAAAAAAATAAACATTTTTTGCTTTGTCATTATGGGGTATTGAATATAGACTGATGAAGGGGAGGGAAAGCAATTTAATCAATTTTAGAATAAGAATGTAACATAACAAAATGTGGTAAAAGTCTGTCTGTCTACCCCTATTCTTTGTCCCCCTGATAAAGGCTCTTGTAGCGGCAACGCGCCAGTAATCTTTTAAATTGTTGCTATAAAGCTGCAAACAATAAAGGATTTTACATTTTATTTCTGGAAGTTGGTTTGCAAAAAGGCTTTTTTGGCATTGTTTAATATCCAGCATTAACTTATTTTTGTTCTGTATTATTTCATGCCATGATCAAAGAGCACCTCATGGTATACAACTGTAACCAAATAAGTGCTTTATTCCTGTCTCTCTTCTTAATATGTTAGATCTTGATTACTGGAGGTTGTATTTAAATGTGTTATTTAAAAACTAGCTAGCTGCTGAAAAATACAAATGTTTCACAAATTAAAACAGCACTCATCAATACATCTGAGCACAACATAAAGAAGATCTTTAATGTGACTTCAATGTCTATGGACAAAGTAGAACGAATATTATAGTGTTATACATTTCATTATGTACTCAGTCTCAATGTCTGACATCGAGGAACTGAGCCTAATAATATCAAATAAAGAAATGACTTCCCTCACTTACCTGACAGTCCAGTGAGGAAGAAAATAATGTGCAGGACAAGGAGGAGATATGGAGCCATGATTGGATGAGAGAGAAATGCTCTGGTAGCTTTTATGTTTGAATGGACGCACTGGTGTGTGTCAGGGACCAGGGCACCCAGGCAACTAACTCTACTTCCTGATCTTCATGGATATCACTTATTTAACTCTTCCTGTTTTAATGACATTGCAACCATGTGCCCTGTGCAAGACCTTGTGTAGTCAATGGATTTCGCCAATGGTTTAAATGGGGAATTGACCCCTCGCTAAGCCCTGCCCCAGAATTTTGGGCAACCAATCAAATCAAATCGAATCAAACCGTCTTTATTTTTCACATGCCCCGAATACAAGAAGTGTAGACTTTACCGTGAAATGCTTACTTACAGGACCTTAACCAACAGTGCAGTTCAAGAAGAGTTAAGATATTTGCCATGTAAACTATGAGAAAAAGTCATTTAAAAAATGTACACAATAAGAATAACAATAATGAGGGGGTACGGTTACCAAGACAGTGTGTGGGGGTACATGTTAGATGAGGTCATTTGCACATGTATGTGGGGGTGAAGTCACTATACATAGATAATAAGATTCCTTAGTTTAATGAGATTCCTTAGTTTAATGATGAGCTTCATGTGCACTATGGTGTTCAACGCTGAGCTGTCGTCAATGAACAGCATTCTCACATATGTGTTCCATTAGTCCAGGTGAGAAAGGGCAGTGTGGATTGCGATTGATATTGCATCATCTGTGGATCTATTTGGGGCGGTATGGAAATTGGAGTGGGTCTAGGGTGTCCGGGAGGATGCTGTTGATGTGAGCCATGACCTGCCTTACAAAGCACTACATGGCTACCGACGTGAGTGCCACGGGGCGGTAATAATTTAGGCAGGTTACCTTCGCTTCCTTGGACACAGGGACAATGATGGTCTGGTTGAAACATATTGGTATTAGATTCAGTCAGGGAGAGGTTGAAAACGTCAGTGAAGACACTTGCCAGTTGGTCACACACCCTTTGAGTACACTTCCTGGTAATCTGTCTGGCCCAGGGGCTTTGTGAATTTTGACCTGTTTAAAGGTTTTGTTCACATCGGCTACCGATAGCGTTATCACACAGTCATCCAGAACAGCTGGTGCTCTCGTGCATGCTTCAGTGTTGCTTGGCTCGACTCGAGCATAAAAGGCATTTTGCTCATCTGGTAGGCTCACATCACTGGGCAGCTCGTGTCTGGGTTTACCTTTGTAGTCCGTAATAGTTTTCAAGACCTGCCACATCCGACAAGTGTCAGAGCCGGTGTAGTAGGATTCAATCTTAATCCTGAATTGACTCTTTGCTTGTTTGATGGTTTGTCTGAGGGCATAGCGGGATTTCTTATAAGCATCCAGATTTGTCTCCCGGTCCTTGAAAGTGACAGCTCTAGCCTTTAGCTCGATGCGGATGTTGCCTGTAATCCATGGCTTCTGGTTGGGATATGTACGTACAGTCACTGTGGGGATGACGTCGTCGGTGCACTTATTGATGAAGCCGATGACTGAGGTGGTGTACTCCTCAATGCCTTTGGATGAATACCGGAACATATTCCAGTCTGTGCTAGCAAAAGAGTCCTATGGTGTAGCATCCGCGTCATCTGACCACTTCTGTATTGAGTGAGTCACTGGTACTTCCTGTTTTAGTTTTTGCTTGTAAGCAAGAATCAGGAAGAGAGAATTATGGTCAGATTTGACAAATGGAGGGCGGGTGGAGAGCTTTGTATGCATCTCTTTGTGTGGAGCAATGGCGGTCTGGGATTTTACTCTGGTTGCACATGTCACATGCTGGTAAAAATGAGGTCAAACTTATTGAAGTTTGCCTGCATTAACCTCTCTTGGGTAGGGGGCTGTCACGCCTTGGTCTTAGTATTTTGTGTTTTCTTTATTTATTTGGTCAGGCCAGGGTGTGACATGGGTTTATTTTGTGGTGTGTTTTTGTATTGGGGTTTTAGTAGGTATTGGGATTGTGGCTGAGTAGGGTTGTCGAGGAAAGTCTATGGTTGCCTGAGGCGGTTCTTAATCAGGTGATTTTCGTTGTCTCTGATTGGGAACCATATTTAGGCAGCCATATTTTTTGAGTGTTTCGTGGGTGATTGTTCCTGTCTCTGTGTTTGTAGTCACCAGATAGGTTGTATAGGTTTTCTCATTCCGTTTGTTGTTTTGTATTGTTCGTGTTTTTTTCGTCATTAAAGATGTATCGAACTAACCACGCTGCATTTTGGTCCGACTCTCTTTCGACGGAAGAAAACCGTAACAGAATCACCCACCACACCAGGACCAAGCAGCGTGGTGACAGTCAGCGACAGCAGAAGCAACAAAGAGAGGAATGGACATGGGAGGATGAATTGTTCGGAGAAGGACCCTGGGATCAGCCTGGAGAATATCGCCGCCCCAAAGAAGAACTGGAGGCGGCGAGAGCTGAGAGGCACTGGTATGAGGAGAAGCAACAGCGGCAGCAGGAGCAACAATATCGGGACAACACTACTTGGGAGGAAATAGACAGGTGGGCGGTCGTCCCAGAGAGAGTGCCGGAGCCCGCCTGGGATTCGCTGGAGCAGTGCGAAGCAGGTTATCGGAGAATGGAATTGGCGAAGCAAGCATGGCGGCACGGACGGAAGACCGAGAGTCAGCCCCAAAAATGTATTGGGGGGCTCAGGGAGAGTGTGGCAGAGTCAGGGTTCAGACCTGAGCCAACTCCCCCTTATCGTGAGGAGCCAAGTAGGAGACCAGAACCAGAGCCGGTGTTGGAGGTGAGTGAAACAGAGACTGTGAAGGAGTTAATGGGGAAAGTGGAGGAGAGAGTTATGAGGGAGTTGCTGGTTTGGTGCTTTAAATACGATATTTGCCCGACGGAGCATGTCGGGGATTTAATGGCACCTGGGTCAGCGCTCCATACTCGTCCTGAGGTGCGTGTTAGTCGTCTGGTGAAAATTGTGCCAGCCTTACGCACTAGGCCTCCTGTGTACCTACCTAGCCTTGCACGTCCTGTGCCAGTCATGCTCTCAGGCTCTCCAGTACGCCTTCACGGTCCGGTCCATCCTGTGCCACCTTCACACACCAGTCCTCCGGTGGCAGCTCCCCGCACCAGGCTTCCTGTGCGTGTCCTCGGTCCAGTACCACCAGTGCCAGCACCACGCACAAGGATTTCAGTGCGCCTCGCCTGTTTAGCGCAGCCAGAGCCTTCCTCCTCTACAGCGCTGCCTGAGTCTCCCGCCTGTTCAGCGCAGCCAGAGCCTTCCTCTTCTACAGCGCTGCTGGAGTCTCCCGCCTGTTCAGCGCAGCCAGAGCCTTCGTCCTCTACAGCGCTGCTGGAGTCTCCCGCCTGTTTAGCGCAGCCAGAGCCTACCTCCTTTCCAGTGCTGCCGGAGTCTCCCGCCTGTCTAGCGCTATCAGAGCCTTCCTTCTCTTCAGCGCAGCCAGAGCTGCTAGTCTGCATGGAGAAGCTAGAGCTGCCAGTCAGCATGGAGCAGCCAGAGCCTCCAGTCTGCATGGAGCAACCAGAGCTGCCAGTCTGCATGGATCAGCCAGAGCTGCCAGTCTGCATGGAGCAGCCAGAGCTGCCAGTCTGCATGGATCAGCCAGAGCTGCCAGTCTGCATGGAGCAGCCAGAGCTGCCAGTCTGCATGGAGCTGCCAGAGCTGCCAGTCTGCATAGAGCTGCCAGTCTGCATGGAGCTGCCAGAGCAGCTAGAGCCGCCAGTCAGCCAGGATCCACCAGTCGGCCAGGATCCGCCAGTCAGCCATGATCTTCCAGATCCGCCAGTCAGCCAGGATCCGCCAGTCAGCCATGATCTTCCAGATCCGCCAGTCAGCCAGGATCCGCCAGTCAGCCATGATCTTCCAGATCCGCCAGTCAACCAGGATCCGCCAGTCAGCCAGGATCTGCCAGAACCACCAGCTAGCCAGGATCTGCCAGAGCCAACTACCTGCCTGAGCTTCCTCTCAGTACTGTGCTTCCCCTCAGTCCCGAGCTTCCCCTCAGTCCCGAGCTTCCCCTCAGCCCCGAGCTTCCCCTCAGTCCCGAGCTTCTACCTCAGTCCCGAGCTGCCCCTCAGTCCAGTGGGGTCCTTGGTGAGGGTTATTAGGCCAAGGTCAGCGGCGAGGGTCGCCAATCATAGGACACGTTACAGGGGGACTAAGACTTGGTTGGAGTGGGGTCCCAGTCCCGAGCCGGAGCCGCCACCGTGGACAGACGCCCACCCGGACACTCTCCTATGGGTTTAGGTGTGCGGCCGGGAGTCCGCACCTTGGGGGGGGGGTTCTGTCACGCCTTGGTCTTAGTATTTTGTGGTCAGGCCAGGGTGTGACATGGGTTTATTTTGTGGTGTGTTTTTGTATTGGGGTTTAGTAGGTATTGGGATTGTGGCTGAGTAGGGTTGTCGAGGAAAGTCTATGGTTGCCTGAGGCGGTTCTTAATCAGAGGCAGGTTTTTTTCGTTGTCTCTGATTGGGAACCATATTTAGGCAGCCATATTCTTTGAGTGTTTTGTGGGTGATTGTTCCTGTCTCTGTGTTTGTAGTCACCAGATAGGCTGTATAGGTTCTCATTCCGTTTGTTGTTTTGTATTGTTCGTGTTTTTTTCGTCATTAAAGATGTATCGAACTAACCACGCTGCATTTTGGTCCGACTCTCTTTCGACGGAAGAAAACCGTAACAGGGGCAGTATTTTCACGTCCAGATGAAAAGCGTGCCCAAAGGAAACTTCCTGTTACTCAGGCCCAGAAGCTAGGATATGCATATAATTAGTAGATTTGGATAGAAAGCACTCTAAAGTTTCTAAAACTGTTAAAATTATGTCTGTGAGTATAACATAACTGATATGGCAGGTGAAACCCCGAAGGACAAATCATACCCCCCCCCCCCCAAAAAAAATACAGCCTACCTGTAACGGTTTTCTTCTGGGGAAAGAGAGGCAGACGAAAATGCAGCGTGGTTATTTTTGTAATAAAGATGAAAATACAACAATCTACAAAACAAGAAACGTGAAGAAAAAAAAAACAGTCCTATCTGGTGCCACATACACAAAGACAGGAACAATCACCCACAAAACCCAACACAAAACAAGCTACCTAAATATGGTTCCCAATCAGAGACAATGACTAACACCTGCCTCTGATTGAGAACCATATCAGGCCAAACATAGAAATAGACAAACCAGACAAACATAGAATGCCACCCAGCTCACGTCCTGACCAACACTAAAACAAGGAAAACACACACGAACGATGGTCAGAACGTGACACTACCACTGTTTTCAATGGCTGTCACGTTTATTATAAGGCAACATCCTCCCAGATTGCAGCTCCTAGGACTTCCACTAGATGTCAAGACTCTTTAGAAAGAGTTCCATCCTGGTTTTGGGAAAAATGAGCCAGAAATGGTAGTTTTTCTAGGTGGCTCCTATTTTGGCTGTAGTGTTTCCAAGTGTGTGAAAGAGAGAGTGTTCTTTGGTATTTTTCTCCGGTAAAGACAATAACGATTCTCCATCTTAAATGTTATCGTTTATTTACGTATTAGGGTACCTAAGGTTTGATTATAAACAGAGTTTGACCTGTTTGGAAAAGTTTATTACTAATGTTTGGGATTCATTTTGTATGCCTTTTGATGGAGGGAAACTGGGTGGATTATTGACTGAAGCGCACCAGCTAAACTGAGTTTTTATGGATATACAGAAGGACATTATCGAACAAAAGGACCATTTGTGATGTATCTGAGACCTTTTGGAGTGCCAACAGAAAAAGATCATCAAAGGTAAGGCATTTATTATTTCGCTATTTCTGACTTTCGTGGCGCACCTGCCTGGTTGAAATATGTTTTTCATGCTTTTGTATGCGGGGCGCTGTCCTCAGATAATTGCATAGTGTGCTTTCCCCGTAAAGCCTTATTGAAATCTGACACAGCAGCTGGATTAACAAGAAGTTAAGCTTTATTGTGATGTATTACACTTGTGATTTTATAAAAGTTAAATATTTATTATTCTGTAGTTTGAATTTCATTCTGCAATTTCACCGGATGTTGGCCAGGTGGGACGCTACCATCCCACCTGCCCATAAGAAGTTAAAGTCATCAGCCACTAAAAGCGCCGCTTCTGGGTGAGCATTTTCTTCTTTGCTTGGTTTGCTTGGTTGAGAACGGTCTTAGTGCCAGCTTCATTCTGTGGTGCTAAATAGACAGCTAGGAATAATGTAGATGAGAACTCTCTTGGTAGATAATGTGGTCTACTGCTTATCATTAGGGACTCTACCTCAGGCGAGCAATACTTCGAGACTTCTTTAATATTAGACATCATGAACCAGCTGTTATTGATAAACACACACGCCCACCCCTCATCTTACCAGAGGTAGTGTCTCTGTTCTGCTGGTGCATGGAATTTCCCGCTAGCTCTATATTGTCTGTATCTTCGTTCAGCCACGTCTCGGTGAAACATAAGATGTTACCATTTTTAATATCCCGTTGATAGGATAATCTTAATCGTAGGTCATCAATTGTATTATCCAATGATTGCACATTAGCAAGAAGAACGGTTGGCAGTGGGAGTTTACTCGCTGGCATATGGATCTTCAGATGGATGCCCGATCTGCGGCCCCTGCGTCTTTTCTTCACGCAAAAGGTGGGGGATCTGGCCCTGTTCCAGTGAAAGCATATCCTTTTTGTCGGACTCGTTAAAGGAAAAGGTTTCTTCCAGTCCGCGGTGAATAATCGCTGTTCTGATGTCCAGAAGATCTTTTTGGTCATAAGAGATGGTAGCAGCAACATTATTTACACAATAAGTAAAAAAATAAGTAGGTCTAAAACTTCAGTCACCTGCCAACATAGCGTTCATGTTTATTGCCTGTTACAACTGTTTTATTGACCAGTTGGCCAGGTGTCAATGTTTCAAAAGCCTTACCTATTCATTCAACCAGTTTGAATACAAAAGAAGCCATCCACCCTTGATGGGCGATCAGCAGAACAATAGAATCTGAGAGCATGTGAGAAGTTTTGATGACAGAAATGATGACTAACATTTATCACATTTTTATTTTGATATTAAATGAAGTAATCCCAAATGTAATCAACTGTTTTAAAGAATGTAACTGTAATATGGAGTGATATCAGTACGAACAGCAATTATATTTGAATACCATAAATTAGCATTTGTATTAGTATATTTTTGAATTTGTAATGCACAGATTGAATCATATAATTCATAATTTGAACTTATATTTCATGATTTGAAACTGAATTGAATGAATATTGCAGTCAGTTATAACATTCTATATCATTTCAATTTAATTCTAATTCAATATATTTATATTCAGTTTCAATATAGTAAATATTGCATTCATTGTCTGTGTATCAAGTTTACAAACTATTATTTGATCAAAGTTTCATATTGAACTTTCAGTTTTCACATTCAGTTCATTCAGGAGACAACATCCTGGTACAACAGACAGAGTGAAATGCTCTCTGTGGTAAACAGAAACTTCTGGCGGTCTCTGAAGACAATGTGGCATGTTGAATTTATTTACTTCCTTTGAATTTGGCTTGAGGGTTTGAACCGTTTTGGCTGTCAGCTACCCTATTCCTGAAGCCTAGACTCTCTGGAACATGGACGTGCCTCCTGTTCCCCTCTATGCTGATCTCAGGCCGTGCAGGACTCGTTAGAATGGAGTGTCACAAAAACCGCAATTTGGCCCCCATAAGAAGATAGTTGAATGGCCCTAACATAGCCCTTCTAAGGATATCCTTTCACTCCCTATTTAATCTTGCTCTTGTGACTTGACTGGGTTTGAACCAGGCCTCCTGCATGTCACAATACTGTGTTAGCCCACTTAGCTGAAGTCCATAGGTATGAGTTCATGAAACTAACACAAGTCTTCAAGTCTCCAGCAAGGTTGCTCATCAAAAGAGCATGGTTCATCAAACCACCTCAGTTACATTTCACCCCCCTTTGACCTCATACATCACAACACCAATTTAACTGTGTGCTCCTCTACCTTTCCTGTCTGGCAAAGTATCAGGAGGTTGTCTATGGTTTTGAATCTGAATTTAGATAACTGAATCTGAATTTAGATAACTGAATCTGAATTTAGATAACTGAATCTGAATTTAGATAACTGAATCTGAATTTAGATAACTGAATCTAAATGAAGAAGTTGAATAAAATGTAATGGTTCATCTCAATCTCACAATCTCACTTGGCAGTGAAGGGACAATGTTTTTGATCTGCATTAATACTAATAATTTAAAAAAAGATCTAATCAGAGTCAGTTGTTCAAAGACACCTTCTCACTGACCCAGGGCATGGAAAACAGCAAGTGCCTTGGAATAGGCTTATTAGGCCTTAATAGGTACAGTCAATATATACTGTATGTAAGATATCATAAGGCAGTTTTTAAAGTGTTTTTTTTGCTGGTTATTAAACGCAGATGTAACATTAAAACCTCTACTGGATCAGTGTCCTGAAATCGGGACAGTTGTTGTTCAAAATGCGATAATGTGACTTGAATGATGCTGTAAACAACAGCCAACTTTCCGGGTCATTGAAATGTCTTATGTGGGCAGAAAGCTTAAATTATTGTTAATCTAACTGCAGTATCCAATTTACAGTAGCTATTACACCGAAAAAATACCATGCTATTGTTTGAGGATACAACAACAAAACACTATTATAAAGGCAACTGGTTTGATACACTCACCTCTGAAGGTAAATAATGTACATACATTCAGTAATCTTGCTCTGATTTGTCATCCTTACAGTCCCAGAGATAAAATGTAGTGTAGTTTTGTTTAATAAAATACATTTTTATATCCTAACATGATCAATGTTGTGTACAGCATTTTGCATGAATTCCAACTCTTTCAACTTGCAACAAAACAATCTATGAAATATGACCGCTTAACCTTGTTTCACCCAGTCAATTTCAGTTTCTGTGCAATCCTCAGACACTCTGGAAGGCAACCAAACTTTGTTTCATCATTCCATATTACGAATTGGCTACACAACACCTCTTTTAGCCCACGAAGGACAGACATCATTACGCACCAATGAGATGGGCTGTGTTCACTTGATTGACAGTCTCTTAGTCCAATGACCACCTATCGTTTTGAAACAAAGCTAGCTAGATAGCCAACTTTCCTGTAGAATGTGAATGCCCTTTGTCTGACAAGCAGCCATTATGCTTGAGCTGTGTGTAACGGTGATCATTCCTTACATTTTTGTGGAATATAATATATTAGTATAACCTATGTGTATGTTATTTTGGCTATGACATTGTGTGGCTGTGCATTTTTTAAATGTCTTATTGACTATTGATCCACATATTTCATTATATTGATTGTGTTCCCAATACTTTATAAAATATATATGTTTGTAGATATGTGTTGTTTATTTGATGTATTGATGCAGGGCTCATCCATAAAATGATTGATGCAGGGCTCATCCGTAAAATGATTGATGCAGGGCTCATCCATAAAATGATTGATGCAGGGCTCATCCATAAAATGATTGATGCAGGGCTCATCCGTAAAATGATTGATGCAGGGCTCATCCATAAAACGATTGATGCAGGGCTCATCCATAAAATGATTGATGCAGGGCTCATCCATAAAATGATTGATGCAGGGCTCATCCGTAAAATGATTGATGCAGGGCTCATCCATAAAACGATTGATGCAGGGCTCATCCATAAAATGATTGATGCAGGGCTCATCCATAAAATGATTGATGCAGGGCTCATCCATAAAACGATTGATGCAGGGCTCATCCATAAAATGATTGATGCAGGGCTCATCCATAAAATGATTGATGCAGGGCTCATCCATAAAATGATTGATGCAGGGCTCATCCATAAAATGATTGATGCAGGGCTCATCCATAAAATGAATGATGCAGGGCTCATCCATAAAATGATTGATGCAGGGCTCATCCATAAAATGATTGATGCAGGGCTCATCCATAAAATGATTGATGCAGGGCTCATCCATAAAATGATTGATGCAGGGCTCATCCATAAAATGATTGATGCAGGGCTCATCCATAAAATGATTGATGCAGGGCTCATCCATAAAATGATTGATGCAGGGCTCACCCCCTGCTAAAATAAAGGTTAAATCAAATAAGTAATAGTAAACTTGAGTTCTGACTGAATAAAAATAGTGGTAGACTCCACCATCCCCCACCTATTCAAACATAGGACCTGGATCCTCCAGTCTGACCCCTTGGCTTTCTCTGGCTCCACACCCACCCCACTCGGCCATCTAGGTGTGTGAAGGTCAGTGTCTTCTATATAGGGAAGCTAATGATCCATCGTGTATGACGTTCCTGGGAGTATGTAAACTTAAATGTTTTATTACCATAATATTCTTTGTATATTCTCTATAGTTATGTACTTGGGAATGTATTAGTTGACCAATTCGGCCACTTGGGTACATTTGGGCAAACTCATGAGGGACGCCTGGGAGACTTGATACAAAATATTATGTAGAGCTCTCATCCAGTCTGAAACTTTGCACACCCACTGCTGCCCCTCTTGTGGACAACATCTAAATATTTTAGATGTTTTACAGGATTTATGTAATAAAAAAAGCATTATTTTCTCATTAATTCTCCCCATGGGAATGGCGAACCAGGGGTTATTCACCAAAGGTAAGTCAAGCACCAAACATTCTTCAAGAGTTTCATTTCACAACACATACATATTTGAGTAGAATAATGATTATAAAATGAAACAAACATAATGTACAGATAAATACACACATCAAGTATTTGTTATTGGTATAGTGTGGTATTTAGACACATTTTGGATATAGAAAAATACAATGTGTTGTTGGGAATAGAATCTGATACCCACATTTACAGCATGGCATACTGTACGTAGATCTAAGAAGGAAGATGTATAGCTCTTACTCCCAGAAGGAATTAAATATTGAAAGTATACAAAAATGTAGAATGAAGGTTACAATAAAGAAAAATACATTTAAAACTAATGGCAGCTGCATGTTTGAGTAACTTTGCATTTAGTGCAAACTGTTGGTAAACTGGACCCTTTGATGGCTCCAGAAACAACTCTCTGGTTTCGATGCATCCTTGGTATCATCTTGATTTTGGTTTTCCCTGAACTTCACCACAGAAACGATGGTGCACAGGAGGAACAGCAGTGCATTACCAACTTTCACCAGGTAGAAGAATGTGTTCCAATCTGTAGAAGAATACAATTATTTTGTCATGTCATTATGAAAATTGCAGTCAGACAGAGACAGGTGTCCAGGGGGCACTTCCTGTATTTAACAAGAGGTAACATAAGCTATCATACTGTACTGTCCTTCTTCAGAATACTTCTTGCATATCTATTTATTTCTTAACCACTCAACATCTTAGTTTTCACATGTGTCAAAATTTGCTGTAAAGTCATCCAAAGGCCTCCCTTAGGCAAGTCACAGGACACACGCAAAGATATTGAACCATGGTGAAGTGGTAAATGTTTCAGCAAGAACATTTAAGGAAGGTGTTTCATTTTGTATACACTCTATAGCTGAAAATGAAAAATACAGATTTCTTTGTAATTTGGGCAATATAAAGTATTATTGTTAACCCAGACACTTGTCTCTGCTCTGATCAGCCTTTCTAGTCAGGTGATCCACACCCGTACAGTATAAACAACTGTTTGGATGGCTATTAACTCTAGGATAGGGGGACAGTCGCGTCTCACTTGGCCAAAAGCCAGGGAAAATGCAGAGCGGCAAAGTCAAATAAAATTATATAAAAATCAAACTTTCATTAAATCACACATGTAAGATACTAAATTAAAGCTACACTCGTTGTGAATCCAGCCAATATGTCCGATTTTAAAAAGGCTTTTCGGCGAAAGCATAAGATGCTACTATCTGATGATAGCACAACAGTAAACAAAGAGAGTAGCATATTTCAACCCTGCAGGCGCTACACAAAACGCAGAAATAAAATATGAATCATGCCTTACCTTTGACGAGCTTCTTTTGTTGGCGCTCCAATATGTCCCATAAACATCACAAATGGTCCTTTTGTTCGAATAATTCCGTCCAGGGTAGCCTAGTGGTTAGAGCGTTGGACTAGTAGCCGGAAGGTTGCAAGTTTAAATCCCTGAGCTGACAAGGTACAAATCTGTCGTTCTGCCCCTGAACAGGCAGTTAACCCACTGTTTCAAGGCCGTCATTGAAAATAAGAACTTGTACTTAAAATTAAAATAAATACATCCAAAATGTCAATTTGTTTGGCGTGTTTGATCCAGAAAAAAACAGCTTCTAATTTGTGCAAAATCACTACAAAATATCTCAAAAGTTACCTGTAAACTTTGCCAAAACATTTCAAAATACTTTTGTAATACAACTTTAGGTATTTTTAAACGTTAATAATCAATCAAATTGAAGACGGGTCTATCTATCTGTTTTCAATAGAGGACGAGAGGAAACTAACGCTACTTTTCTAGTCTTGCCCAACTCTCAACAGTGTTACCCTATTCCAATATGACCGTACTTCTTCATTGCACAAAGGAATAACCTCTACCAAATTCCAAAGACTGGTGACATCCAGTGGAAGCGGTAAGAAGTGCAAACAAGTGCCTAATTAATATCGTTTCCCCATGAGAAGTCATTGAACAGACAGTGACCTCAAAAATAAATCATTCTGAATGGTTAGTCCTCGGGGTTTTGCCTGCTACATAAGTTGTGTTATACTCACAGACATGATTCAAACAGTTTTAGAAACTTCAGAGTATTTTCTATCCAAATCTACTAATACTATGCATATCTTATATTCTTGGCATGAGTAGCAGGAAGTTGAAATTGGGCACGCTATTTATCCAAAAGTGAAAATGCTGCCCCCTATCCCAAAGAGGTTTTAAAGTTATGTGATATGCAGCAGACTGAATACTGACCTCTGGTTCTTCTCTTGTTGCATCTCGTCAGTTCCCCCATTGTTCTGGTCTGTAGGAACAGAAAGGGTGACTGTGGGCTGAGAAGTGTCAAATCTGGTTAGTGAGGTTTGGTGAGTGGCTTTGAGCTTGTGTTACTGTGAGAGGCAGTAATGATAAAGTAGCTTGAATAAACTGACTGGTGTATCATTAAGAAAGAAGACAACAAGGAACTGAGGAGAAAAGCGTCTTCTCGAGAAGAAAAAGTGAAATCCCTTGAAAGTCAACTACTGGAAAAGATGACCACGAGTCCACCACCAAATTCTACACCCGTCTGTGTTTTGTTAACACCCCTTGGCCTCTTGCCACCATTATCTTTCTGTCTCAATTCTTGCTTTGTTTACTGATTCTATTCGTGGCGTATCCACACACAAATGCAGGTGTCTGTCCAATGATACTCATAAGACTATACAATGGCTCTCCCCAAGCCTGTAATGGCACAGACATACATATACAATACAATCACATGCCTTAAAGCTAGTAACAGGACCAGGCAATGACTTCCCTCAGGCCTACAACAGCACAGGCATACATACATAATGCAATTGCATGTCTCAATGCTAGTCACAGGACCAGGCAATGACTTCCCTCAGGCATATAACAACTGCACAGGCATACATTTTCTGCTTACGTTCTGTTTTTGGATGTCTAGTGATTAACTCCATGCTGACCCAGTCTGTACATTCACCTGAGCTCAGCCCTTAGTCTGCTTACACATGTCTATTAATTAAAACTATGTTTTCTGTGTCAATTCTTCTGGGAGAACAGTTTAGATACTGGAAAATAACCATGGTCATGAATTTTCACCTACAATACACATTTAAAAAATCTTGTTTATCTTATTTTCTATAACTAGCTATTAATATTTGTAGTAATGTAGGCAATGTATGCAAAGGATTTTTACCTCTAACCAGTCTCGCCATTACCAAAATAACATTATGGCAAGGAATTATTATATTAGCAAACAATTATTGTGAATCATCCTATATTGTCCCTAACATCTTTTACTCCGTCACAACAGTTGTGGGATACACACAAACCCACACACTCATACATACACACTCATACACACTCAACCCCTTTCCCCAACAACAACCATAGACTCATATTCAGTTGCACCATCCCAAAGCCCAACTCAAGAAAGGTCTTGATTTACGAATGCATATACAGTTGCAGCTGTATGAGAAGGCCTGCAAAACTGTGTCAAAACAATGGGCAGAAATGGGGAAATTTGATTAACCATTGTCACATCCTAGATGATGGAGGTCAGACATACCCCCTTTCCCTGAAACACCCACAACATGGCCCTCCGTATTGACCATTTCCTTGTATATGATGCTCTCCCTTCTGGGGGCTTTGGCTTTGCAGGACCAACCCTGCCAAGCAGGCTCAGAATCTTGAAGGGGCGGTGCTGCTCTAGGTCTCTGATCCGTGTACTTAGGAATATGTCCTTTCCATCTATCACCAAGCATGTCCCTGAGAAAAAGACTTACGGAAAAGCCATGATGCGTGCGCGGGTGTGCGTGTGCCGGGCCAGGAGGAGTGTGTGTTTCAAAAACAAAAAGGGTATGTGGGGTGTGTGTTCAACAATACCCAGGCATCTGCATTCAAGGCCCTTTCTCTCTGTAGGGGATTGTTTGAAACCAAGATTTGCACTATCATGCATACAGTATGTCCAGATATCTGCCTACCCCCCCATCAAAAAGTGTGATGGCGTCTCTTAAAATATGCGCTTTCGATTCATTAACACACAGGTCTTTCATATCCGGGGGCTAAAAAGTGGGGGCTAAAAAGTCAAACTGTCCCCAAAAAGAATACAATATGTCTAGACCAAACAAGAAGAAAAAAACACTCCCAGATGCTTCCCTTAGGTGAGACGTCATTCTGTAACGATGTGCAGTGAGAGCCAGGAAGCAAATTCAGGGACTGAGTGATTTAATCAATAAATGAAACATAAAACAAAACAAGAAACACGAACGATGCACAGACATGAAACGGAAACAATGACGCCTGTGGAAGGAATCCAAGGGAGTGACATATACAGTGGGGAGAACAAGTATTTGATACACTGACGATTTTGAAGGTTTTCCTACTTACAAAGCATGTAGAGGTCTATCATTTTTTATCATAGGTACACTTCAACTGTGAGAGACGGAATCTTAAACAAAAATCCAGAAAATCACATTGTATGCTTTTTAAGTAATTAATTAGCATTTTATGACATGACACAAGTATTTGATCACCTACCAACCAGTAAGAATTCCAGCTCTCACAGACCTGTTAGTGTCTCATTAAGAAGCCCTCCTGTTCTCCACTCATTACCTGTATTAACTGCACCTGTTTGAACTCGTTACCTGTATAAAAGACACCTGTCCACACACTCAATCAAACAGACTCCAACCTCTCCACAATGGCCAAGACCAGAGAGCTGTGTAAGGACATCAGGGGTAAAATTGTAGACCTGCATAAGGCTGGGATGGGCTATAGGACAATAGGCAAGCAGCTTG
Organism: Oncorhynchus keta; assembly: GCF_023373465.1. NCBI lineage: Eukaryota > Metazoa > Chordata > Actinopteri > Salmoniformes > Salmonidae > Oncorhynchus > Oncorhynchus keta. The sequence continues at coordinate 15,821,808 of NC_068456.1, forward strand.
GTGAGTTGGCAACAACTGTTGGCGCAATTATTAGAAAATGCATGAAGTGCAAGATCTCACCTTGTGGGGCATCAATGATCATGAGGAAGGTGAGGGATCAGCCCAGAACTACACGGCAGGACCAGGTCAATGACCTGAAGAGAGCTGGGACAACAGTCTCAAAGAAAACCATTAGTAACACATTACGCCGTCATGGATTAAAATCCTGCAGAGCACGCAAGGTCCCCCTGCTCAAGCCAGCGCATGTCCAGGCCCGTCTGAAGTTTGCCATTGACCACCTGGATGATCCAGAGTAGGAATGGGGGAAGGTCATGTGGTCTGATGAGACAAAAATAGAGCTTTTTGGTCTAAACTCCCCTCGCCGTGTTTGGAGGAAGAAGAAGGATGAGTACAACCCCAAGAACACAATCTCAACCATGAAGCATGGAAGCATGGAGGTGGAAACTCATTCTTTGGGGATGCTTTTCTGCAAAGGGGACAGGACGACTGCCCGTATTGAGGAGAGGATGGATGGGGCCATGTATCGCGAGATTTTGGCCAACAACCTCCTTCCCTCAGTAAGAGCATTGAAGATGGGTCGTGGCTGGGTCTTTCAGCATGACAATGGCCCGAAACACACAGCCAGGGCAACTAAGGAGTGGCTCCGTAAGAAGCACCTCAAGGTCCTGGAGTGGCCTCTCCAGACCTGAACCCAATAGAAAATCTTTGGAGGGAGCTGAAAGTCTGCATTGCCCAGCGACAGCCCCGAAACCTGAAGGATCTGGAGAAGGTCTGAATGGAGGAGTGGGCCAAAATCCCTGCTGCAGTGTGTGCAAACCTGGTCAAGAACTACAGGAAAGGTATGATCTCTGTAATTTAAAACAAAGGTTTCTGTACCAAATATTAAGTTCTGCTTTTCTGATGTATCAAATACTTATGTCATGCAATAAAATGCAAATTATTTACTTAACCTCTCTAGGGTATGTGGGATGCTAGCTTCCCGTCTGGCCAACATCCAGTGAGGTTGCAGAGCGCCAAATTCAAATACAGAAATGCTCATTATAAAAATTCAGAAAACAAAACATATTTTACATAGGTTTAAAGATTAACTTCTTGTTAAACCAACCACAGTGACATATTTATAAAATGCTTTTCGGCGAAAGCATACCTAGCCCAGAACATACCTAGCCCAGAACATAGCCCAGTTGACAAATTATTACAAACGGTTACCAGCCAAGCAGAAGCGTTACAAAACTCAGAAATAGAGAAAATTAATCCCTTACATTTGATGATCTTCATATGGTGGCAATCAGAAGACATTCATTTACTCAATAAATGTTCCTTTTGTTCGATGAAGTCTCTTTATATCCAAAACCTCCATTTTGTTAGCGCGTTTCTTCAGTAATCCACAGGCTTAAACTCAGTCAAAACAATCAGACAAAAAAAATCCAAATTGTATCCGTAAAGTTCATAGAAACATGTCAAACGATGTTTATATTCAATCCTCATGTTGTTTTTTTAGCCTAAATGATTTATATAATTTCAACCGGACAATAACGTTGTCAATATAAAAGGTAAACAAGAAATGCACATGCGCCTGAACTCTGCGTCACATTTGGGTCCACTCGTTCAGACTGGTCTTACTCCCTCATTTATAAGAATACAAGCCTGAAACGATTTCTAAAGACTGTTGACATCTAGTGGAGTTCTAAGTCAATGGATACTCTAATGGCATTGAATAGAAAACTACAAAACCCCCAAAAACAACTTCCTGAATGGATTTTTCTCAGGTTTTTGCCTGCGAAATCAGTTCTGTTATACTCAGACACTATTTTAAAAGTTTTGGAAACTTTAGTGTTTTCTATCCAAATCTACCAGTTATATGCATATCATATCTTCTGGGCCTGAGTAGCAGGCCGTTTAATTTGGGCATGCTTTTCATCCAAAATTCCGAATGCTGCCCCCTACCCTAGAGAGGTTAAAAATCATACAATGTCATTTTCTAGATTTTTGTTTTAGATTCCATCTTTCACAGTTGAAGTGTATCTATGATAAAATTGTTGTAGTTGGGGATGGAAACTTCAGAATTTTTGGTGGTCTTCCTAAATCAGGATTCAAACACAGCTAGGACATCATTGGTTGGCGGAGTGTGCTAAAGCAGTGAATAAAACAAACTTAGGGAGGAGGCTTCTGATGTTAACATGCATAAAACCAAAGCTTTTACGGTTACAGAAGATAACAAATGATAACGCCTGGGGAATAGGAGTGGAACTGGGGGCTCCAGGGCCTGTGTTAACATCTACATCACCAGAGGAACAAAGGAGGAGTAGGGTAAGGGTACAGCTAACGGCTATAAGAACTGGTCGTCTAGTGCATTGGGGACAGAGAATAAAAGGAGCAGATTTCTGGACATGGTAGAATAGATTCAAGGCATAATGTACAGACATGGGTATGGTAGGATGTGAGTAAAGTGGAGGTAAACCTATGCGTTGATGAGAGAGGTTTCAGGTCAATTAGGTACATGCAGGACCTGAGTTCGAGGCTGGGGCCAACAGGTAAACAAAACGAGGTACTGTGTTATTGAAGCAGTCCAGGGGGCATCAGCTATGTAGCAGAGTGATCATAGGGTCATAAGAGCAGCAACAGGTGTGTCAGGGTGCTGCTCGGTAGTCGGGACAAAGGCGTTAGCTAACAGTAGCCACTCGTTTGCAGCTTTCTAGCGGCAATGGTCTGGAGTAATGATTCAGTGTAATAATCCAGAGCGGCAGGAATCCAGTGATATTTGTTTTTGTGATATTTGCTTTTGTTTGGGTCCCAATGCCCCCCTCAGCTGCAGATAGCAACAATTGCATTTAATGGGCTAGTTTTGACACAAGGCTCTTATTCTATATTTATATAAAGGAAAACATTCAGGTTTATTCTGTTTATTTATTTGATATCCTTTATTGAAAAACACATGTACAGTTAAGTGTCAACATGGGCACAGTTTATTACAAGTACAAGACGTTGAGTCTTTAAAATATGCAGATTAACAAGATAGAACAATAAAGTAATGAGGACAAAGGGTTGGGGCAGGTGACAAATAAAACAACTTTATATGTTACTCAATCTGGAGACTTTTGTTCTGATGCCCTAGTTCACTGAGATCCTCCAGTATTTCCCCCAACATCTCGTCTGGTTCTTTGCGACCTACTGTATCTCTGGTGTTGGGCCACTGTGCTGTAGACCACATCATCTGGTTCTGCTGCCTGTAAGAGAGGAGGAAAATAAACACACACACACGCACAAATAACTTAGTCAAATCATCAACACAGTAGAGCAGCTTTTTATGTATGTGCCAATGCAAGTTCTGCTTTTCTGCTTTTCAAGACAGAAAACGTTTTCTATAAGACTAGCTGTGGTTATGTGTTTATTTAGTTTAATGTTTACCCTTTGTGCTGTCCTGTGCTGCTTAGGAATCACAGTGTTGTATAAGTCACCATGTCTCTCAGGGTTTAGGTCCTGTGTGATGGAGGAGGGAGAGCAACATGATCACATGAACTCAGTGAGAGACAGACAATGTTAACTTTCACTTTGAGTTGGGTTGGAGTGGGTTTAGGTTGGGTCAAAGGGGGGTTGGGTCAAAAGGGTTTGGTTTAACCTGTTTTGCTGTTCCTCTGGTGTGACTCACAGTACTGTAGGTAATGTCATTCTCAGGGTCAGCAGGCTGCTGAAGGAATGAAACACTAACCTTGTTAACATTTAACAGTTTTACAATACGCCATAGAAGGATGTTGTACCTCATGCATAGTGACATAAATTAGAAAATGTTTTGATGTTTAATTTTTCTCCAATGATAACACAAAATGTGTTATTGTTCAAGTGTCAGTAGTTGTGGTGAGTGATTTGAGGAAGTCTGTTCTGGTCAAAGATGTACACTTAGTGCAGGACTAAACAAAACAATTAAATGATCTTTGAACTCTTTATTTTTAATACTACACATAAGCGATCGGGTTGATTTAAAATGCTTGTTATGACTAACTACTTACCAAAGAGAGCCCTAGAATATCAAGAAGTGAAAGGAACAGATGAGTGAGAAGATAACATTATCATAGCTTACTACTGTGGTGTTTGGTGGTTGGTCCTTTGCTTTCTTGTCCTCTGAAGTATAGAAAAGAGGATGTTGGTACTAATGATCTTTCATGTCAAACCTTTCATTTGTAGAAGCAACAACCCTTCTGTATTTATAATATTCTACAAATGACATTAGTCATAAACATTATACATTTTAAATAGAATTTCAAAAATACTTACTATGTTTTCTCAACATCGTCAATGTGACCAAGGTAACAGCTATCAACACCACCAACAGGCTCAGAGGAATGAACAGGAATTCCAGCCAACTGGAATATAAAATACAATCAAATTGAATATATAGATAACCACAGGCATGGTGGTAAATGCTTAAGCAAGAACATTTAAGGAAGATGTTTAATTTTGTATAGATTTTTCTTTGTCTGAAAATGAAACAGACAGATAGTTTTGTAATGTGGGGAACTACAGTTATTATTGTTAACCCAGACACTGGTCTCTGGTTTGATCAGCCTTGCTAGTCACAGGTGTCTCCACCATGGTTATTATAGTTTTGTGTTTTGATATATTTTTTTTTATTTCTATTGGTTTTAATATTTTTATTTGAAATTCAGTTTAGTTTCAGGAAGTTTTACTATTTACTATTTTTATTTAGTTTAATGTTGATAAAAACATTCATATTTCGTTTTTTATATTATTCAGTTTCATTTGTAGCTTTAGTGTTAGGGACAGAATGTAGCTAATGCATGGGAGGTTAGGAGACGTTTATGTATAGTGTTGTGGTTTTTTGGGGATGTCACTTTTCTTGCAACTGTGGGGCAGTAATGCACAAGGTGAAGGGACAGGTCATAGGTTAGATTGGATTTAAAGGTAGACTCAGCGAGATGACGTAGCTGCACAAAGGTAGTGTCAATAGCCACAACAACCAGGTATGTTGAAGTGCTAAACTTCTCTGTTTGTTGACACATGCAACAATTTAGTGGGGGAACGCGGTGGCAACAACATCTCGCCGAGTATACCTTTAAAGGCTACCCTGGGGAGGCAGGTTAGCCTAGTGGTTAGAGCGTTGGACTAGTAATCGGAAGGTGGCAAGTTCAAACCCCCGAGCTGACAATGGTACAAGGTACAAATCTGCCATTCTGCCCCTGAACAGGCAGTTAACCCACTGTTCCTAGGCTGTCATTGAAAATAAGAATTTGTTCTTAACTGACTTGCCTAGTTAAATAAAGGTCAGTCTCAATGTGACCTGTCAGAAGCTGTCCTTTCCAGAATGGCGCAGAAGCTATAAAACAACATTAAAAATACAGTTACATTTTTTGCCCCAAAACAAAAACTGAACATAATCATAATGGTTTCTATTATATTTTAGTTCGCTTTGGAGTCAAAGAAAATAGTTTCAGCATAGAATACATTTTTCAAACAGGTGTGTTTATTTTATTTCAGAAGATCACTAAATAGTTTCTTCATTATTAGTTTGTATTTACTATAATAACCTTATCCCCAACACCCTTACACCCTTACACTATCACCAACTATTTGGATGACTGTAGAAGTGAGGGAAATAGTGAAGAATGAATACTGACCTCTGGTGCTTCTCATCTGTGTTCTCGTTAGTTTCAACATTGTCCCTGTTTGTAACAGAAGGGGTAACTGTGGGAGGAGAAGTGTTAGACTTAGCACTGGTTAGTGACGCTTGGTGAGTGGATGGAGCTTGTGTTGCTGTGAGAGGCAGAAATGATTAAGTATCTTCAATAAACTGACTGTTGTATCATTAACATTTATATTATTAAAACCAGGCCATTGTGATGTTGATTGAAACTAATCACTATCATCCTTCTTATCTAATATGTGACATGCATTAAAATCCAATTCTTAGAATTTTCAGTATTAATGTCCAATATAAGTGGTCGATATGATGAAAGGTTGAATAAACAATGTTCATTTTCTTAATGATATTTAACATGAATGACCAGAAACTCAAGAGAATGTGTTGTCCAGAGATTTCCACTTTGTTTCAGAAAAGGCCTTTCAATGTTCCTTAATCTCTAACAACACTGGATGAATAAAAAGAGAATCAGACTTGGTTATGTGGGATTGCTCTGTACTTACTTGTGGTGGTGCTCTGCGTTGTGGTTGGTTGATTGACAGTGATATGAACAGGCATCTGTAGGTCTCCCTTTTCGCACCAGTACCAGCCAGTGTTCTTCATCATCAATCCACTCATAGTCACCATTAAGACATAACCATTGGTGGTTCGGCTCTGGTCCTGCACTAACTTCACACATGTTCCATCTAAAACCCTAGAATGTCCCACAGCCACACAGGAGCCTCCCATCCTGCACCACCTCCCACTGCTTCCTTGTGAACTATAGTAACAGAGCACAGTGACACTCCCTCCTACAACTCCAGTCATCTGTTGTTGGTCCACATACAGTTCTGGAGTACCTGAACACAATGATAGAGGCTGTGAATGGATGAGTCTGACAAAGAATACACCAATATATATATTGGCTACTACCTAGCCACTACCTAGTAAGTTGAAACACTGGTTCAGTCACTGATAGTATGTACAATAGATGTCAACTAGAGCATACAGTGTGTTTGACGATGAAACAGCAACTTGTGATTCTATCAAACACATAGTCTGTTCTGACCCAGGAGGTGCACATAGATGTTTGTAATCTGCCAGAATAATATCCTCTATGGATTTAATTTGGTGAAAATATGTATGACTGCTTTGTAGAGGGAATAGTAAAACACTCATCAACAGAACAATTATGGTTCATTACTTTATGAGATATTACTGAGCACTACTGTTAATTCTGCTTTCATGGACACAGCAGTGTTTGGATCTTACCTGGAGGAACAGATATCTGCAGTCTAACCCCATTATCTGCCTCCTTCCTCTCCACATTACACCAGTAATAATCAGAATCACTAGGACTAAGACTTGTCATGGTCACAGTAAAGATTCGCTGGTTGATGTCATCAGAGATTGAGGTCTTTCCACTGGTCTTAGGATGGTCAGTGCGTACTACAGTAGAGCAACCAAACCAATTATATCCCCTACACCCGTATTTCACATTGTTTCTATATCTCTGATTATAGAGACATGGGATGATGATGGAGCCTCCTTGCTTTACAGCCACATGACTCACTGTGGACACACTCTGTGCATCTGTAGACACAACAACAGAGAACACATTTAAATATTTACATTTTATCCAGCTGCTCATAAGTCCCATCAGATGATCAACCAAACAATTTGACACACAGTGGGCAAAAAAGTATTTAGTCAGCCACCAATTGTGCAAGTTCTCCCACTTAAAAAATCCAGAAAATCACATTGTAGGATTTTTTTATGAATTTATTTGCAAATTATGGTGGAAAATAAGTATTTGGTCACCTACAAACAAGCAAGATTTCTGGCTCTCACAGACCTGTAACTTATTTTTTAAGAGGCTCCTCTGTCCTCCACCTGTATTAATGGCACCTGTTTGAACTTGTTATCAGTATAAAAGACACGTGTCCACTACCTCAAAAAGTCACACTCCAAACTCCACTATGGCCAAGACCAAAGAGCTGTCAAAGGACACCAGAAACAAAATTGTAGACCTGCACCAGGCTGGGAAGACTGAATCTGCAATAGGTAAGCAGCTTGGTTTGAAGAAATCAACTGTGGGAGCAATTATTAGGAAATGGAAGACATACAAGACCACTGATAATCTCCCTCGATCTGGGGCTCCACGCAAGTTCTCACCCCGTGGGGTCAAAATGATCACAAGAACGGTGAGCAAAAATCCCAGAACCACACGGGGGGACCTAGTGAATGACCTGCGGAAAGCTGGGACCAAAGTAAGAAAGCCTACCATCAGTAGCACACTGCCGTCAGGGACTCAAATCCTGCAGTGCCAGACATGTCCCTCTGCTTAAGCCAGTACATGTCAGGGCCCGTCTGAAGTTTCCTAGAGGGCATTTGGATGATCCAGAAGAAGATTGGGAGAATGTCATATGGTCATTTTTTGTAAAAACACAACTCGACGTGTTTGGAGGACAAAGAATTCTGAGTTGCATCCAAAGAACATCACACCTACTGTGAAGCATGGGGTGGAAACATCATGCTTTGGGACTGTTTTTCTGCAAAGGGACCAGGACGACTGATCTGTGTAAAGGAAAGACTGAATGGGGCCATGTATCGTGAGATTTTGAAGATAAAACAGGGCTGGGTCTTTCAGCATGACAATGATCCCAAACACACAGCCCGGGCAACGAAGGAGTGGCTTCATAAGAGGCATTTCAAGGTCCTGGAGTGGCCTAGCCAGTCTCCAGATCTCAACCCTATAGAAAATCTTTGGAGGGAGTTGAAAGTCCGTGTTGCCCAGCAACAGCCCCAAAACATCACTGCTCTAGAGGACATCTGCATGGGGGAATGGGCCAAAATACCAGAAACAGTGTGTGAAAATCTTGTGAAGACTTACAGAAAACGTTTGACCTCTGTCATTGCCAACAAAGGGTATATAACAAAGTATTGAGAAACTTTTGTTATTGACCAAATACTTGTTTTCCACCATAATTTGCAAATAAATTCATAAAAAATCCTACAATCTGATTTTCTGGATTTTCTTTTCTCATTTTGTCTGTCATAGTCTACCTATGATGAAAATTACAGGCCTCTCTCATCTTTTTAAGTGGGAGAACTTGCACAATTGGTGGTTGACTAAATACTTTTTTCCCCCACTGTAATTCTTGAAGTTGTAGAAAAATTTGGCAAACTGTGGTTGTAACACCACGTGTTTCAGACAACAGACAGTAATTGATACATGTAAGTGCTGATGTTGTCATGCCAAAGTCCAGCCATGAGGCAGCAATTAAAGTAGCTTTGACATGGAAATTACTACACCCCTAAACTATGGAGACAATCTATGGTTTCAATGAACATTTCTGTTTAATACATTTGTATATCGTAAAACATTTGACTGAAATGTTCTTGATATCTACTGTATGTTTGTGCAAAATAAGTTACAAGCACATTTGTTAATTGATATTGATAATAATATGTTAGTTCTCTTTTACTTGAAGTCTTCCTTAAATGTGTTTCGCAACAACTAGAAATGTAGAACTGTTGAAAGGTATAACTGTTTCACAAGATAAATCATTAAAAACAGCACCCATCAATCACAAATTGTAACCTTTATTTTACTTGGCAAGTCAGATAAGAACAAATTCTTATTTACAATGACGGCATAGGAACAGTGGGTAAACTGCCTTGTTCAGGGGGAGAACAACCAATATTTAACTTGTCAGCTCAGGGATTTTATCTAGCAACCTTTCAGTTACTGGCCCAACGGTCTAACCACTAGTCCACCTGCCACCCTAATACTGAAATCCATAATGTGACTATAATGTCTATGGACAAAGTAAACAGAACATGACAAGTGTTATGACTTTCAGCATGTAATCAGTCTCAGTATCTGACTTGGAGGAACTAAGCCCAATAATATCAAACAACAAAATGTCTTCCCTCACTTACCTGAGAGTCCGGTGAGGAAGAAAAGGATGCGCAGGACAAGGAGGAGATGTGGAGCCATGAGTGGATGAGAGAGAACGACTCTGGTAGTATTTATGTTTGTACGGGCAAACTGCTGTCAGGGACCAAGGCACCCAGGCAACTGACAACTTCCTTATCCACATAGACATCACTTCTTCAAATCTCTTGTTTTAAAGACATAATGCAACCAGTGCCCTGTGCAAGACCTTGTGTGTTCACTGATGTTTAACAGTTGAAAACCTGACCAAAGCTGAAATGGTCAAAAGATTGTAAAAAGTCTGCTAATACATACAGCATGCTTGTTTATACGATGATTATTTGTAGTTTATTCCCCGTCCTCAATACACTGATCATCTAATGTATTAACTCCTGAGTCCTGTGTTGGTCTGTTCCTGTCTGATAGTTATGAGCTACGAATGCAGCCTTCACTGGTGTTACTGCTAAGAAGAACCTGTCAATATTACTGATCCATACTCTCACAGATGTTTATAAATAGTGTATGTCATATTGCTTGATTCAACCCATTACATCCTTGCTATAGCCATCGAATTAGTTACAATGGTACAGATATATGTAAAAATTAAATTTTGCTGGTTGGGTCATTCCTATATTGTGGTGCCTTTTCTGTCCTCAGGAAAAATCACTTTTTATTCAGTGTTAAACAGTGTAAAATGTGGATTCCAAAAGGCTTTAAACAGAAAGGCAGGTGTCCTTTACCTTAAAAACACAAAAATGCATTTACATGTTTTTATTTATTTTGAAGTAGAAGTTTTTACCATGTCCCAGAGTGTTATTAATCAAGCAATAAAATAATAACATATAAAAAAAATCTTAATTATTTCATAGTCCTAGTTAAATTCTCTCATCAATTATGTTTTTTGCAGGATTATAGTATGTAATCTTATTTCAGATTTTCTCTATCACTGATATCAAATCAATTTATATAGAACATTTTAGACATGAATGCAATTGTCACATGGAATGACGCTGGATAGACGAAGCAGGTGCGGGGAGTAAAACATTTAATGAATAACGGACATGGAACGAGACAGGAACAGCGTCAACAAACTAGTAATACAAACCAATCAATGCAGCAGCAGGGAACAGAGCAGGGGACCTGACAAATATAGGGGAGGAAATAAACAGATGATGAATGAGTCAAGGTGAGTCCAATAACGCTGATGCCTGTGACGAGGGAAGGCAGGTGTGCGTAATGGATAGCAGGAGTGCATGATGCAGGGCAGCCTGGCACCTTCAAGCGCCAGGGGGGGAGAGCGGGAGCAGACGTGACAGTACCACCCCTGCCTTGAGGGAAATACCCTGCATCCCACCTGGGCAAACCGGCCGAGACGTGGGCGCTGGGCTAGCCGGTTGGGGAGTGGAAGCCCGACGAACCGGTAGGAGCGTGAGAGCCGGCTGAGGCACGGGAGCCTGACGATACGGCTGAGGCAAGACACCTGTCAATCCCGCTGCAGAGAGGGAGCCCGATGATCTGGTGGAGAGTGATGTGGGATGGGGAGCCACCGAGCCAACCGAACAGACCATCTGGGGAAGGTTACTAAAAATGTCTGTAGAATTGAAGGTCCCCAAGAACACAGTGGCTTCCATCATTCTTAAATTGAAGAATTTTGGAAACCACTAAGACTCTTCCTAGATCTGGCTGCCCGGCCAAACTAAGCAATCGGTGGAGAACGGCCTTGGTCAGGGAGAAGAGTACTCTGACAGAGCTCCATGGTTCCTCTGTGGAGATGGGAGAACCTTCCAGATGCAGCACTCCACCAATCGGTACTTTATGGTAGAGTGGCCAGACAGAAGCCACTCCTGAGTAAATGGCACATGACAGCCCGCTTGGAGTTTGCCAAAAGGCACATAAAGGACCCTGACCATGAAAATTCAAGATTCTCTGGTCTAATAAAACCAAGATGGAACTCTCTGGCCTGAATGCCAAGCGTCACGTCTGGAGGGAACCAGGCATCATACCTATGATGAAGCAAGTTAGTGGCAGCATCATGTTGTGGGGATGTTTTCAGCGGCAGGGACTGGGAGACTGGTCAGGATCAAGAGAAAGATGAACGGAGCAAAGTATAGAGAGATCCTTGATGAAAATCTCAGACTGGGGCAAAGGTTCACCTTCCAACTGGACAACAACCCTAAGCACACAGCCAGGACAACACAGTAGTGGTTTCTAGACAAGTCTCTGAATGTCCTAACCAGAGCCCGGACTTGAACCCAATCAAACATCTCTGGACAGACCTGAAAATAGCTGTGCAGCAACACTCCCCATCCAACCTGGGAGACCTTGAGAGGATCTGCAGAGAATAATGGGAGAAACTCCACAAAAACAGGTTTGCCAAGCTTGTAGCGTCATACCCAAGAAGACTCAAGGCTGTAATCGCTGCTAAAAGGGCTTCAACAAAGTAATGAGTAAAATGTCGGAATACTTATGTAAATGTGATATTTATGTTTAAAATGTTTAATACATTTTGTAAAATATCTAAACTGTTTTTGCTTAGTCAATATGGGGAATTGTGTGTAGGTTGAAGATTTATTTCATCCATTTTAGAATAAGGCTGTAACATGATAAAAAGGGAATAGGTCTGAATTGTTGCAGAATGCACTATAAAATAACAAAGACATTTCTGATCTCATAACAGCAATATTCAACTGTAAATGGATTTAAATCTTTGATACAAAAGGGACAAGTAACATGCAACAGGTGGTCCATGCAACTTTACTGACCACTATTCATTCTCCATTACTGGATATGCAAGTAGTGAAATCTTACCTTTAGTAACAGATAGCTGCAGTTGAACCCCTTCATCTTTCCTTCTCTTCTCCACAATACACCAGAAATAATCATCTCCAAGAGGACTTATACTCGTCAATGTCACAGTGAAGATTTGCCGGTTGATGTCAGAGATTGAGGTCTTACCACTGGTCTTAGGATGGTCAGTGCGTATTACAATAGAGCAACAAAGCAAACTACCCTACACCACTATCTCACAGGGTTTCTACATCTCTGATCATAGAGACATGGGATGGCGATGGAGCCTCCTTGCTTTACAGACACATGGCTCACTGTGGACGCACTCTGTGCACCTGTAGACACAACAGCAACAGCAACAACACAAATATTTTACACAAGTCACACCAGCTGATCAGCCAAATTACGTTGCAATGTCAAAAATAAAAACAATTTGGCAAAATGTGGTTTTGACAGCAGATAATGACTGAGATATCCACTTTAAGTGCTGATGTTGTCACACCCAAGTCTAGCCATGATCAGAGGCAACACTTTGACCGTTAAAATCATACTTATCTTTGACATGCTACACCCCTAAACTAAAAAGATCATCTCTAATTTCAAGTAATTAATAGTGCTGTTAGAAAATAACTAATTTGAAGTTATTGGAATATTGTTTTAATTGAAACATACTCTGAATGGTTGTTCTGATACTGTACTGCTGTAGTACAACCTTGAACATGTCAAAACATGTATCCTGCATAAAATGTTTGCATAAAATTAATCCTGCATAAACCATTTGTCATTAAACATATACAGTACCAGTCAACGGTTTGGACACACCTACTCATTCAAGGGTTTTTCTTTATTTGTCATATTTTCTACATTGTAGAATAATAGTGAAGACATCAAAACTATGAAATAACACAATGGAATCATGTAGGAACCAAAAAAGTGTTAAACAAACCCAAATATATTTTAGATTTTAGATTATTCAAAGTAGCCACCCTTTGCCTTGATGACAACTTTGCAAACTCTTGGCATTCTCTCAACCAGCTTCATCTGGAATGCTTTTCCAACAGTTTTGAAGGAGTCCCCATATATGCTGAGCACTTGTTGGCCTCTTTTCCTTCACTCTGCTGTCCAACTCATCACAAACCATCTCAATTCGGTTGAGGTCGGGTGAGGCCAGGTCATCTGATGCAGCACTCCATCTCTCTCCTTCTTGGTCAAATAGCCCTTACACAGCCTGGAGGTGTGATAGGTAACTGTCCTCTTGAAATACAAATGATAGTCCTCCTAAGTGTAAACCAAATGGAATGGCTTATAGCTGCAGAATGCTGTGGTAGCCATGCTGGTTAAGTGTGCCTTGAATTCTAAATAAATCACAGACAGTGTCACAAGCAAAGCACCCCCACACCATCACACCTCCTCCTCCATTCTTCACGGTGGGAACCACACATGCGGAGATCATCCATTCACCTACTCTTGCATCTCAAAAAGAGACGGCAGTTGATACAACTTTTAAATTGTATTATTTCCTTGGGAAAGTAAAGCGGACATAGTATGAGAAAGGAAAATACGTTTTATGGAGTTACCTGTTTGGAAGGTGACATGACTAAGGCCCCAGAATTGGGGGATGGTAGGAAAAGGTGGCCGGTAAAAATGGGATGGCAATTGTATATTGGTCAGGATGCCCTATCCAAGGTGGATTGTGTCTGGTCCTGCCATATGATGGTAGACAGAGTCACATCCTCTGGAGAGGGTAAGGGTGAGCAAAAAGGAGATGTAACTCCTTCAGGAGGGTTTAAGGAGAAAATCAGAAATCTCTTTAGAAAACCCCCCTCTGGCCCCCAAGGAAATAAACCAGGCCCTGGATAGGGCACAAGTAGACAACAGAGCACAGGAAAGAGCAGGTCACCAATATGGAAAACAGCCACCCTGATAAAAAGAAAGAAAGAATATATGTTCTAACCTCCAGCCTCCCCTGTTTCCACAGGACACATGAGACTGGGGGAATATAGGACCAAGCACCGAGAAAAAAATTGGCTGGTGCCGGTGGGTATGTGCCCTTTCCACTATAGTCCTAGTACCATTAGCTATATTTTTTTAGGACTGGTACTAAATGTAGTACACTTACAAGAGGAACAAGCAGATAGACCAGGCTTAGAGGTGTTTCAACAAGAATGTGAATCCTGCCTAACGGTATTTAGAGCTCTTATAAGACATAAGGGGGAACCAATAAGCTGTGACACAGGTCAAAGCAATACTGTATGCCCTGGGTTCCCAACGGAAAAATTGAGACAAAGGTTTAACTACACCTATTGGAATAATGCTGAGGCAAATATAACAGAACCGGTTGCTATTTTGTGGAAATTATAAAAAAATGGGACCCTGTATGGATGGGCAGTAAACCTTACCAGAGGGCCCCAATTAGTAAATCAGACATGTAGGGATGGCCAAATACACCAACTCCTATAAAGGGGAAAAGTGGAGAGGTATGCTAAGTGGTAACCTAACTGAGATAAAATGTATATTTGATCAAGACACCTTGGCCAGTACATGGGAGGATATAGTGTGCCACAACCCAAGTGATGTTGATAGAAACAACACGACCTGGCCACGGAACACTAGCGCCCTAAATTTGACCCGACAAGGAAATAGCTCAACCACGGTCACAGCGTCTACTCAGACACCCACAACCCTCCGAAGTGACAGTTTGTCTGAGAATATGACCCAGCCGAGAGAACAGGATGTGCTGTGTCCAAAAAATAGCAGAGCAAAGCTTAAAGTATGTAGAAGCACTTCAAAGGATAAAGCATCCAAACTAAAGAAGTCCACGGGTAATAAAGAAGAAACCTGACTGAAAGATATAGTACTATACTTACAGGAAATAAAGAAGAAACCTGGCTGAAATATATAGTACTATTCTTACACACAGGAAATAAAGAAGAAACCTGGCTGAAAGATATAGTACTATACTTACACACGGGAAATAAAGAAGAAACCTGGCTGAAAGATATAGTACCATTCTTACACACAGGAAATAAAGAAGAAACCTGGATGAAAGATATAGTACTATTCTTACACACAGGAAATAAAGAAGAAACCTGAATGAAAGATATAGTACTATTCTTACACACAGGAAATAAAGAAGAAACCTGGCTGAAAGATATAGTACTATTCTTACACACAGGAAATAAAGAAGAAACCTGGCTGAAAGATATAGTACTATTCTTACACACAGGAAATAAAGAAGAAACCTGGATGAAATATATAGTACTATTCTTACACACATGAAATAAAGAAGAAACCTGGATGAAAGATATAGTACTATTCTTACACACAGGAAATAAAGAAGAAACCTGGATGAAAGATATGGTACTATTCTTACACACAGGAAATAAAGAAGAAACCTGGATGAAAGATATAGTACTATACTTACACACAGGAAATAAAGAAGAAACCTGGATGAAAGATATAGTACTATACTTACACATGGGGAATTTGTCTGCATGGGATAGAAGGATATTTGGAAATTATACCCATGGTATATTGTTACCCTACCAAAGGAAGAGGACATATAGATACTATAGATATATCTCAGGACCTCAGGATAGGTTCCATAGACTGGAGTATGGGGAACAGGGGAAACAAGTACCCCATGCCAAAGATGAAAATGGCAAGCCTTTGTATTACACAGCCACAGGTTGGACCTGTTACACAATACATAACAGAACAACTACTCCTATGACCGTACCAAGGGATACACCCTGGACAGTCATAGACCTTAGAAGCTTAGGGACAAACCTGACTCAAGAGAATGGAATGTACCAAGCTAGTTTGCACCTGGCCCAAAGAATGTGTGGGTCCAAACCAGCATGGAACTGGGGGCAAGAACTAAATAATGCCTTCCATCGCAAAAAGCCAAAAACAGTTAATGATTATAACACCATCTGGCCAAAGCCGCCCAGTAATAAAACAGAATCATGGGCTAGGTATCATTGCTTAAAGTGCGCATGGGAAAAAGTATCTTTTATGCATAAGTGGTCTGGAGGTCATTATCCCTCCCCAGGGATTCTAGGAGTAGCTCCTACTCTCGCGGTGCAGAGCAAATATCAATATCAAGATTCTGGAGTTAGAGAAAGAAATGCTTGTCCTAGGAGCCAGTATGCAGACCATGTGTCTAGGCCAGGCATTAGGCCCAAAGATGAACTAACTCCCGTACATCACTTTGGATACAGCCTGAGCCCAATTGGTTACAGGGGAAATACGCTTTTTTGGTTCCATGGCCTTATGCTACAAAAGTGGACTACTAGTCAGGACACCATGTGATGTGGGGAACTGGAACTGAACGAGACAGTGACCACCAACATGACCCTGGTAAGTATAAATCATGCAGGGGTAAGAATCTCAAAATCCTATGATCCCAAAGCAATGGGATGGGGAAAAAGACCCTTAGACCCCACTCCTTTGTCACAGGGGTATGTACAGTTGGCCTGTTATGGTGGCCTAAAGTACCATTACAATCCAGGGGACATAGGGGGAACTAGAGACCAACTACCCAGGACATCATATCAATTACTCCCCTGGGCAAGATACATGCTAAAACCAGGAGCCAGAACCTGGGTGGGAGAAGTATTTAAAGACTGGGCAATACACTTAATGTGGCCAGCCGATAAGCCCCAATGGAATGAAAGTTGGGAAGTAAATAGCACCTGGTTGATGAACAGATTGGGACTGCAGTAGAATACCATTTAACTCATCCAGCCAAAATGTTATGAGTTGACTGCAAGGTGCTAAAATTACTCTTTGAGGCTAGCCAAAATAACTACTGTAACCTCTTGGAAGATAAAGGAGTTGGGGACAATACCTACTGGTATTTAGATGGAAACCTCAAGTCGGACCAAACTAGAGGAAACTGGTATGGAACAGGATGGGGAAGTTTTACCACAGGTCTAGAGACCATGTGGAATGAAGTAGTAGTTAACCCAGTTACAGCAGTTACAGAAGTAATAGGAAAAGAAATAGCAAAAGTAACTAAGTGGTGAGATACAGTTAAAGCCACATTTTGGATGGGTCTATGGATAACCATAGCCATCCTAATATTTCTGGCCCTGATGTTAACAATAGGATGGGCAAAGAAAATGGGACTGCCAGTAGATCAAGTACTGAATCAATTCTGGAAAGGAATTAAAATATTAAAATATTAAAGTTACATTTACATTTAAGTCATTTAGCAGACGCTCTTATCCAGAGCGACTTACAAATTGGTGCATACACCTTATGACAACCAGTGGAACAGCCACTTGCATCTAAATCTTGTTGGGGGGGGGGGGGTGAGAAGGATTACTTACCCTTACTTACCCTATCCTAGGTATTCCTTGAAGAGGTGGGGTTTCAGGTGTCTCCGGAAGGTGGTGATTGACTCCGCTGTCCTGGCGTCGTGAGGGAGTTTGTTCCACCATTGGGGGGCCAGAGCAGCGAACAGTTTTGACTGGGCTGAGCGGGAACTGTACTTCCTCAGTGGTAGGGAGGCGAGCAGGCCAGAGGTGGATGAACGCAGTGCCCTTGTTTGGGTGTAGGGCCTGATCAGAGCCTGGAGGTACTGAGGTGCCGTTCCCCTCACAGCTCCGTAGGCGAGCACCATGGTCTTGTAGCGGATGCGAGCTTCAACTGGAAGCCAGTGGAGAGAGCGGAGGAGCGGGGTGACGTGAGAGAACTTGGGAAGGTTGAACACCAGACGGGCTGCGGCGTTCTGGATGAGTTGTAGGGGTTTAATGGCACAGGCAGGGAGCCCAGCCAACAGCGAGTTGCAGTAATCAAGACGGGAGATGACAAGTGCCTGGATTAGGACCTGCGCCGCTTCCTGTGTGAGGCAGGGTCGTACTCTGCGGATGTTGTAGAGCATGAACCTACAGGAACGGGACACCGCCTTGATGTTAGTTGAGAACGTCAGGGTGTTGTCCAGGATCACGCCAAGGTTCTTAGCGCTCTGGGAGGAGGACACAATGGAGTTGTCAACCGTGATGGCGAGATCATGGAACGGGCAGTCCTTCCCGGGAGGAAGAGGAGCTCCGTCTTGCTGAGGTTCAGCTTGAGGTGGTGATCCGTCATCCACACTGATATGTCTGCCAGACATGCAGAGATGCGATTCGCCACCTGGTCATCAGAAGGGGGAAAGGAGAAGATTAATTGTGTGTCGTCTGTATAGCAATGATAGGAGAGACCATGTGAGGTTATGACAGAGCCAAGTGACTTGGTGTATAGCGAGAATAAGAGAGGGCCTAGAACAGAGCCCTGGGGGACACCAGTGGTGAGAGCGCGTGGTGAGGAGACAGATTCTCGCCACGCCACCTGGTAGGAGCGACCTGTCAGGTAGGACGCAATCCAAGCATAAGCATCTTATGGGTAATGAGAACCATAATAAAAATAATGTGGAAATTGTTAAAAGGCTTAGTGATCTGGAGTATGGTGTACGAACGGATCCATAGACATCCGCCTGTGCCATCACCCACAGATGGCCCTGTCAGTCAGGAAACTATAATGGTGCGACAGAAGCAGAGGTCGCTGCGATACCGAGATGAACATGCAGTATAAATAGGACTAAAAACTACAAACAAGTAAGGTGTCTGGCTTAAAGTGAGATACGGTGAAAAGGAGGGAGTAGAAAGGGGATATAAATAAAGACCCTTGGTTGATATAAAGCCATTGTGGCTGAATAGCTGAGACTCGACCACGACAGAACTAGAACTATCTGCTAGACGACCACTACAGAGTTAAGCAGACTAGCTAGATTTAAATTCAATAAAATGGCCTCAAACTACTCCATGACTGACAACGAGACTGATGGACAGCTGAACCCTGAAACCGGCCTGATGGTAAATAACTGTCTTTGCGAAATTCTACAAGTAATAATATGGTGTGTATTGGCCTATAAGAATAGACAGGGCCATGGGGTAGATACAAGCCTAACTATGTTACTAACGGTAACCTGTGCCTGTATAAGATTTGGGTTAAATAAAGGAAAGACAATTATGCTAACAATGGTAATGCAGCAAATGTGTATCATACTTGGGAAACATTATGAGTCGATACTTCTGGGACAAAGTTTAGCCGCGGTTTCGGGACTAATAGGCAAAATTGGAGCCTACCCTAGAGTTCATGCTGCAACTAATCAAACAAAGTCCCTTTGCCCTACTATAGAAGGATTTAAATGTGCGAACTGGGCACTAGAAGGTTTAGTGGTGATAGTAGTGGTATGGCAATTGATCAAAACATGGAATCAGTTGAAAAACGCTAGCACACGATTCAGGGCGGCTCATGGGTCATTGGGATTTGTGCTATGGGCAATAGTGGCCATCATGGCAGGGGCCCTTAAAAACAAATGGCCAGCCCTGAATGGATTCTGTCAAATAGTTGTATTAATGTTACCGATATTCCTTCACCCACCCACCAGGCGACGACCAGGGGGGAGCATCACAGGGTAAAAGAGGAACAGGGATCAACCACCTCCAGGGTAAGCCAACCTAAAAAATTATAGGGGACATACTAATGATAGGAGGCCAATTTTTGGGAGAGTAACTACCCTCCATGGCACAAATTGGGAAGAGTTAAGGCTTAAATAAGAACCCCTGGAGGATGTAGAACTGTCAGATGGGAGAATTTTAGTTAACCTTAGAGAGAGTAAAATGTGCACCACCTATCCCGGAGGAAAGCTGTTAGTGAGCTGTGGAAATTGTGGATCATTGGCACCACAGCTGTTAAAAGACTATGGGGTGGACGCCGTGGTCTTATCCCAGAGCACCTGGGTATGCCTGAACTGCATAAAACCAGAGCAAGCGTATCAGATAAATAGACAAGATAGAATAGGCAATAGAAATAGTTACCCAGGGGTAATCACCAGCTACGGACCAGGGAGACAGGTACTGGGGAGAGAGAATGTAGCCACAGTATGGCTCAGGGGAGACCCGGCAAAACAAATAGTGTATCAAGCTGATGACGATTGGCCAGTACATAAGGCCAGTTTTAGATACGGACCTCTAGGGCTTGAGATGGGGGGGACACGGGAGATAACTACTGATAATCAGAATCACCTGTCAACACAGGCTGTCTTAGACTTAGAGTCAAACACAGAGAACCTTTGGTCTAAAAAAAAAGTAAGGAGGAGTTACTTAGACAGGAGGGATTTAAAAAACCAAAAGGATGGCAGATTTACCAGACACTCACTGGCAAGGGGAGAGAAGGAATGGGTACGACTAGACTGTAACAGGTGGGAGTTAGTAAACACAGAGGAATGTCCAGTGGAAGGACTCAGAAGACATCAGTCTGTCTCAAGGGTGAGGCTTCATGTTCTAACCCCGGATATGACCTGTGTAGAACAGAGAATGTGTCAAAAGGCAGAGATACTCAGGGTAGAAGGATGGTTGGGAGGTGAATGGCACCTGCTGGAGGCCTCTGCTAGCACTCCAGGGCAGAACAAGGGAAGAAGCAAGAGACTCTCCCAGAGGGAGAGGCTCAGAATCCAAAGGTAGAGAGAAAGGCTAGGGATTATGAGAAGGACCAGCACAGAGGGAGAAAGAAGAGGGGTGATGAAGTTCTGTCCAAAAGAGTGGAAGAAGCAGTATTGCTGGCTGAAGAGCTAAGTAAAGTATGTTTTAATCTACAGAAAGGCTAAGACCCAAAGACCCGAGAAACAGAAGGGAAATAAAGCAAAAAGGGGGCCTAGTGTAGACAGTCAGGAACAGGAAGACTTGGAGAAAAAGTAGAGACTAACCCCCTTCTTCCCCAAAACATGACATGAAGAAGAAAGAGTGGAGGATGAAGAAGGGAGTAGTGGAAATCAGATATGCCCATATCTAGAAGATATAGGGGATCAAACCTGTTTCAAATTAGAGACCTTTTACGGGGAACACCCCTCATGCAGAGGATGGGTTAGACCATCAGGGGATATGTATCAGGGGGAAGTGTTGTTGTGGAAAAGCATGGGGGAGTAGGTTAGATAAGTGCAGTAGTTGTGGGGTAAGAGTAGCGGGATACTTACATGGACACCTTAGTTTAAGGGGAAACACAACAGAAAGCTGTTACTGGAGGTGTTTGACCAGGGCCCAAAGCTGGCCAATGCAAAATGTGTTTGTTAATCAAAATGGGGTATTAATGAAGGACGTAATACCCATGGAATTAACGCTCAGACATAATGGAGCAGTAGTTCCCTGGGATGCGTTTACTGGGAAAGTAGTATGAAGTATGAAGGGTTTAAGGGGAGGAGTGTATTATACAGGCTGGACCTTCCCAAGAGATGGCAGCAGGCCACTTCAACGCATGTAGTAAAGGTATGAGAATAACCACTGAAGTAATTAGCCACCCAGGTGGGGGAGCTCGAGGAAGGAAACCATTGTGTACAACTTGCTTTTGTAAATTGCCTGGACACAGAGCAGGTGGGGAAATGTTTTGGTGTAGTCCCATGGAGCCATGGAGATAAGATGTAGAGTTTATAGAGATAGCAAAAATGGGACGCTCAGTGACAAACAGTAATGAAGAATAGTATGCATGTGCTTCAGAGATATGTTTATCAAGCTGATCTAAAATGGTTAATAGGAGTGGTGTTAAATTGGGATGGATTCATGTTAGGGTCAGTTGTCATTAGTGAAACAAGCAAATATGACAAAAAGGCAAAGAAAAGGGACCCGGAGAGGAGTCCTCAAAGCCCTGGAGAGGGGGATGCTGTAGCACAAAAAAGGACTCTGAGGACACCTCCTTTGCTGGGTCCGCACACACCGTCACCACCGCCTCCGCCTCTTAAGTGGTTCAATGAGGTACCTTACGTTCAAGTACCGCCCCCAGATGAGGAAGAAGGCGAGTCATCGACAAAACAAGAAAAAGCTAAACCAACAGTAGAATGTGACTGGGTTAACCTGTTGCAAGATTTGGGATAAAAGGATGCATAGACACTGTCACTGGTGATAGTTTCACAGTGGCATTTCACAGTGACATTTTCACAATGACAGCTTGCCTCATCTAAAAATGTGTCGGTGTGATTTGCCAGTGCGACATGTCAAATTGACCCTTTACAGGAATAGCTAGCCGCAAGATTAGAATGGTCCTGAAGAAAGAGTATATAAGAAGCATGCTTTCAATGGAAAGGTGTGATGGTGCTACTTGATTTATCACTGACAGACAGCTCGTGATACTTCAAATATCATCAACCTAAAAGGTCATATCTGACTTTCATACTCTAGAACAATTGTAACTTTTGATTTCTGGATCTTGTAAAGAGACGAACAGAGACCATTACCCAGTACACTCCGATTGCCTACATAATCCACCCCTGTAACTGGAGTCGATACACAGCATCAGTGGAGATCCGAAGGGTCTTGATCTCGACACAGCCTTTTAACAAGATTCAGAGAATCATAATACAAACTTCTAGTAGGAGAAACAGATACTAAGTGATTGGATAAGCCTCTGGAGAATTTGTGAGTGGAAGAACATACTCTTTGGGGGCCAAACAGGTCAATTAAGGTAATTAACTGCTTGTTGTAATACATATATAAGGCATTAATAGTAGTAAGTGTTTTGATGATTGTTGATGTAATAGATTAACTTCTTATTGGCCAGGTGGGACGGTGGCGTCATGATATTTCAACTATCATCAACCTAAAAGGTCATATCTGACTTTCATACTCTTGAACAATTGTAGTATTGTAGTATTGTAGTATTTATAATACTACAGTATTATAAATATTTAACTTTCATAAAATCACAAATGTAATACATCAAAATAAAGAAGCTTAACTTCTTGTTAATCCAGCCACTGTGTCAGATTTTAAAAAGGCTTTACGGCGAAAGCACACCATGTGATTATCTGAGGACAACGCCCAGCATACAAACACATGAAAAGCATATTTCAACCAGGCAGGTGCGACACGAAAGTCAGAAATAGCAATGTAAAAAATGTCTTACCTTTGATTAACTTCTTCTGTTGGCACTCCAAAACATCCCAGTTGCATCACAAATGGTCCTTTTGTTCGATAATGTCCTTCTTTATATCCATAAAAACTCAGTTTAGCTGGCACGCTTCAGTCAATAATTCACCCAGTTTCCCACAATCAAAATGCATACAAAATGAATCCCAAACGGTACTAATAAACTTTTACAAACAAGTCAAACAATGTTTATAATCAAACCATAGGTAGCTAATACATAAATAAACAATAACATTTAAGACAAATAATTTAAGACGCTCTTTTCCAAGCGCTTGGAAACACTACAGCCAAAATGGGAGCCACCTAGAAAAACTAAAATTTCTGTCTAATTTTTCCAAAAACCAGCCTGATACTCTTTCTTAAGAGTCTTGACATCTAGTGGATGCCCTAGGAACTGCAATCTGGGAGAACTTGACCATATAATAATTGTGATAGCCATTGAAAATAGTGCTAGGCTGAATTTTATTTTGGGGGGGGTGGTTTGTCCTCGGGGTTTGGCCTACCATATCAGTGCTGTTATACTCACAGACATCATTTTAACGGTTTTAGAAACTTTTAGTGTTTTCTATCCAAATCTACCAATTATATGCATATCCTAGTTTCTGGGCCTGAGTAACAGGCAGTTTACATTGGCCATGCTTTTCATCCGGACGTCAAAATACTGCCCCCTACCCAAGAGAGGTTAAAGAAGATATTGTCTGATTGATGATTTCACCAATAAGCCTATGATTGACAAGGAACCTACCCCAACAACAGGGACTTGGGAGTTTGTCAGGATCAAAAGAAAGAAGAAAGGATCAAAGCCAGTAATGAACTGACACCCCTATGAGCAGTGGTCAGACACTTAATTACTAATGATGTCAACAAGCAAATCTTGACAGTGATCTAGACCTGGATACAGGGGACACTGGGCTTTACTGGTGTGACCTTGGTATCAAAGATGTAGTGGATGACGACATAAGAATGTATACGATCTATATACTGCTAGCATCTCTGTTCATTGAAGCAGAATGAATAGGATGAAGTAATGTTACCTAAACAGTTCTATATCATGTGATGAATATGCTACTTTTCCCATTACTCCACACTGTCAACACTTCACAGAAACGATTACTCAACTTGAGTGGGTTGAGTCAATGACGTGAACTTCCTGTTTTGCGCTCCCCTCGGGCTAGTGTGGTGGAGGATATATTTTGTGTGCTATACTCAGCCTTGTCTCAGGGTAGTAAGTTTGTGGTCTGTTGATACCCCTCTAGTGGTGTGGGGGCTGTGCTTTGGCAAAATGGGTGGGGTTATATCCTGCCTGGTTTGCCCTGTCTGGGGGTATCGTGGGACAGTGCAACAGTGTCCCCCGACCCACCCTGTCTCAACCTCCAGTATCTATTCTTCAATAGTCTATGTGCCCAGGAGCTAGGGTCAGTCTGTCCTATCTGGTGAAATTCTCCTATTGTATCTGGTGTCCTGTGTGAACTTATGTATGCTCTCTCTAATTCTTCCATCTATCTCTTTCTCTCTCCCCTCCTGGAGGACCTGAGACACAGGACCATGCACTGGGTCCACCTGACCTGATGACTCCTGGCTGTCCTCGTCCCCAGTCCACCTGATCGTGCTGCTGACCTAGTTTCTGCTGTTGTACCTGTGGCTATGGAAACCTGACCTGTTCACCGGATGTGTTACCTTGTACCGGACCTTCTGTTTTCAACCCTCTCTAACCATCTCCCTCCCTCTCGCTCTCCTTCTCTACTGCTGTCTCGACCTATGAATGCTCAGCTAAGAAAAGCCAACTGACATTTACTCCTGAGGTCCTGACCTGTTGCACCCTCTACAACCACTGTGATTATTATTTGACCCTGCTGGTCATATATGAATGTTTGAACATCTTGAAGAACGATCTGGCCTTAATGGCCATGTACTCTTATAATCTCCACCCGGCACAGCCAGAAGAGCACAGGCCACCCCTCATAGTCTGGTTCCTCTCTAGGTTTCATCCTAGGTTCCTGCCTTTCTAGGGAGTTTTTCCTAGCCATCGTGCTTCTACATCTGCAGTGATTGCTGTTTAGGGTTTTAGGCTGGGTTCTGTATAAGCACTTCGTGACATCTGCTGATGTAAAAAGGACTTTATCAATACATGTAATTTCAATTTGAAGAAATGTTTCCATGATTGAATAGTTATGGTGTTCATATCATATAGTTTCTTACACAACCTGTCTTTTTGTCTCTCAGAGATTTCAGGTATTCCAGGCCTCTATGTTGACCAACAACAGGTCACTGGAATTGTAGGAGGGAGTGTCATGGTCAATTGTTATGGTAATTTTGGAGCTATAAGTTTGTGCATGCTGGGTGACTCGTGTGGAGAGTAGTAATTGGGAATTTAGATGAAGCATCAGTAGAACTAAAGCGGATCATTCATGCCAATGGTAAAATAGTCGTAACAGTGACTATGAGTGGACTAAAAATGAACACATGCTTGTACCAGTGTGCATTGGGAGACCTACTGATAACTGTTCGTATGACTGTCAGTCAACGAACCACAAAACAGAATCCCAACACCATAAGTAAGAACTGAGTGACTATTTTCAACAAACCACACTTTAATCCATGCTTTACTTACCATTTTAGAAACTAGTCACAGAAATGCTGAAAGTAGTGTTATTTTCTTAAAACCTTTCCAGCAATACAAATTCCATCAACCCAAGATGTCTCTGCAGTTATGACTGGAGATTCTGCAGTCACTTTTACCTGTCAGGCTTCAGTCAACAACATCTGGAGCCCAGATGTAAGTATCAGGTATCAAGGTAAGACCCAATTGTAGACTGTGTGAAGTAACAATGTTTATTGTAACAGGGGCAGGCAAACGACAGGTCGAGCAAGGCAGGCAGGGGTCGATAATCCATAGTAGGAGCAAAGGTACAGGAGGGCAGGCAGTCTCAAGCAGAGTTCAGTAATCCAGAGGTGGGGCAAAGGTACAGAATGGAAGTCAGGTTCAGGGACAGGCAGAGTGGTCAGGTGGGCGGGTACAGGGTCAGGACAGGCAAGGGTCAAAAACCAGGAGGACGATAAAAAGAGCGGCTGGACAAAGACAGGCGCTGACAGGACAAATGCTGGTAAGCTTGACAAACAAGACGAACTGGCACAGACAGACAGACAGAAAACACAGGTATAAATACCTAGAGGATAAGTAGGGAAGATGGGCGACTCCTGGACGGGGTGGAGACAAGCACAAGGACAGGTGAAACAGATCAATTTACAATTGCGACCTGGCCAAGATAAAGCAAAGCAGTTCGACAGATACAACGACACAGAGTTACACATGGAATAAACAAACATACAATCAATAATACAGTATAAAGAAGTCTATATACAATGTGAGCAAATGAGGTGAGAAGGGAGGTAAAGGCAAAAAAGGCCATGGTGGCAAAGTAAATACAATATAGCAGGTAAAACACTGGAATGGTAGTTTTGCAATGGAAGAATGTGCAAAGTAGAAATAAAAATAATGGGGTGCAAAGGAGCAAAATGAAGAAATTAATTAAATACAGTTGGGAAAGAGGTAGTTGTTTGGGCTAAATTATAGGTGGGCTATGTACAGGTGCAGTAATCTGTGAGCTGCTCTGACAGTTGGTGCTTAAAGATAGTGAGGGAGATAAGTGTTTCCAGTTTCAGAGATTTTTGTAGTTCGTTCCAGTCATTGGCAGCAGAAAACTGGAAGGAGAGGCGGCTAAAGAAAGAATTGGTTTTGGGGGTGACTAGAGAGATATACCTGCTGGAGCGTGTGCTACAGGTGGGAGATGCTATGGTGACCAGCGAGCTGAGATAAGGGGGGACTTTACCTAGCAGGGTCTTGTAGATGACATGGAACCAGTGGGTTTGGCGACGAGTATGAAGCGAGGGCCAGCCAACGAGAGCGTACAGGTCGCAATGGTGGGTAGTATATGGGGCTTTGGTGACAAAACGGATTGCACTGTGATAGACTGCATCCAATTTGTTGAGTAGGGTATTGGAGGCTATTTTGTAAATGACATCGCCAAAGTCGAGGATTGGTAGGATGATCAGTTTTACAAGGGTATGTTTGGCAGCATGAGTGATGGATGCTTTGTTGCGAAATAGGAAGCCAATTCTAGATTTAATATTGGACAGGCGGGTAGGTGCAGGTAGCGATCGGTTGAAGAGCATGCATTTAGTTTTACTTGTATTTAAGAGCAATTGGAGGCCACGGAAGGAGAGTTGTATGGCATTGAAGCTTGCCTGGAGGGTTGTTAACACAGTGTCCAAAGAAGGGCCAGAAGTATACAGAATGGTGTCGTCTGCGTAGAGGTGGATCAGAGACTCACCAGCAGCAAGAGCGAACTCATTGATGTATACAGAGAAGAGAGTCGGTCCAAGAATTGAACCCTGTGGCACCCCCATAGAGACTGCCAGAGGTCCGGACAGCAGACCCTCCGATTTGACACACTGAACTCTATCAGAGAAGTAGTTGGTGAACCAAGCGAGGCAATCATTTGAGAAACCAAGGCTGTCGAGTCTGCAGATGAGGATGTGGTGATTGACAGAGTCGAAAGCCTTGGCCAGATCAATGAATACGGCTGCACAGTAATGTTTCTTATTGATGGAAGTTAAGATATCGTTTAGGACCTTGAGCGTGGCTGAGGTGCACCCATGACCAGCTCTGAAACCAGATTGCATAGCAGAGAAGGTATGGTGAGATTCGAAATGGTCGGTAATCTGTTTGTTGACTTGGCTTTCGAAGACCTTAGAAAGGCATGGTAGGATAGATATAGGTCTGTAGCAGTTTGGGTCAAGAGTGTCCCCCCCCTTTAAAGAGGGGGATGACCGCAGCTGCTTTCCAATCTTTGGGAATCTCAGACGACACGAAAGAGAGGTTGAACAGGCTAGTAATAGGGGTGGCAACAATTTCGGCAGATAATTTTAGAAAGAAAGGGCCCAGATTGTCTAGCCCGGCTGATTTGTAGGGGTCCAGATTTTGCAGCTCTTTCAGAACATCAGCTGAACGGATTTGGGAGAAGGAGAAATGGGGAAGGCTTGGGCGAGTTGCTGTTGGGGGTGCAGTGCTGTTGACCGGGGTAGGAGTAGCCAGGTGGAAAGCATGGCCAGCCGTAGAAAAATGCTTATTGAAATTCTCAATTATGGTGGATTTATCAGTGGTGACAGTGTTTCCTATCTTCAGTGCAGTGGGCAGCTGGGAGGTGTTCTTATTCTCCATGGACTTTACAGTGTCCCAGAACTTTTTTGAGTTAGTGTTGCAGGAAGCAAATTTATGCTTGAAAAAGCGAGCCTTGGCTTGTCTAACTGCCTGTGTATAATGGTTTCTAGCTTCCCTGAACAGCTGCATATCACGGGGGCTGTTCGATGCTAATGCAGAACGCCATAGGATGTTTTTGTGTTGGTTAAGGGCAGTCAGGTCTGGGGAGAACCAAGGGCTATATCTGTTCCTGGTTCTAAATTTCTTGAATGGGGCATGTTTATTTAAGATGGTTAGGAAGGCATTTAAAAAAAATATCCAGGCATCCTCTACTGACGGGATGAGATCAATGTCCTTCCAGGATACCCCGGCCAGGTCGATTAGAAAGGCCTGCTCGCTGAAGTGTTTCAGGGAGTGTTTTACAGTGATGAGTGGAGGTCGTTTAACCGCTGACCCATTACGGATGCAGGCAATGAGGCAGTGATCGCTGAGATCTTGGTTGAAGACAGCAGAGGTGTATTTAGAGGGGAAGTTGGTTAGGATGATATCTATGAGGGTGCCTGTGTTTAAGGCTTTGGGGAGGTACCTGGTAGGTTCATTGATAATTTGTGTGAGATTGAGGGCATCAAGTTTAGATTGTAGGATGGCTGGGGTGTTAAGCATGTTCCAGTTTAGGTCGCCTAGCAGACAATAGAGTACACAAGAGAGTACACAAGAGTAAACAATTAAACAAGTCAATAACACAGTAGGAAAAAAAGAGAGTCTATATACATTGTGTGCAAAAGGCATGAGGAGGTAGGCGAGTAATTACAATTTTGCAGATTAACACTGGAGTGATAAATGATCAGATGGTCATGTACAGGTAGAGATATTGGTGTGCAAAAGAGCAGAAAAGTAAATAAATAAAAACAGTATGGGGAAGAGGTAGGTAAAATTGGGTGGGCTATTTACTGATAGACTATGTACAGCTGCAGCGATCGGTTAGCTGCTCAGATAGTGTTACGCCCCTGAAAACAGAGAAATAATCACGAAAGTGATACGGTGTTGTATTCTCAATTCAACTTTTAGTGTCATCATTTCACAAAAGTAACACATTACAAATCAACATAAAACCCATTATACAACTAACACAGCAAAATATCTTATTAACAACGCACATGTTCATTCACAATCGACATAAAATGGCAGCTACTCTCAGTACGATGCTATTCTTCACTTCAACCGAGCAGGGCTAATATTACTCTCTTCAAACTTAACTCTAACTTCCTCAAGACGTTACTAAGACACACCTTAAACACTCTTGACATGTTAGCGAGTTATAACATTTAAATGACTATTTTTATCTTCAATAAAGTACCTGAAAACAGGGGAGAAATAATCATGAGAGTGATACGGTGTTGTATTCTCAATTCAACTTTTAGTGTAATGAGAAAAGACCGCGATTTTCCCCAAGAATATGGGTGGAGACCAGAGCAATCGATCTCCGGCTCATAGATTAAGAGCATTTCGTAGATCACAGATTAACACTTTTAGGCGCCACAAAATAAAGTAATAAATATAACGTTTACACATTACTCTCACAATTGTTACCCTTTGACAGATTGTAACTTTAACACAATTATATGAATGTTATCAATCTCTATCAACTAATACTGAATGCATCTTTTTAACCTTAGATGTTTTAAGATCCTCACATACTATGAACTTACTAATACTTTTTAATGTATAACAGGCTATGAATATTTCCTTTAACATGTCACAATAGCAGATGTTTGAAGTTGGCGAGGGAGATAAAAGTCTCCAACTTCAGCGATTTTTGCAATTCGTTCCAGTCACAGGCAGCAGAGAACTGGAACGAAAGGCGGCCAAATGAGGTGTTGGCTTTAGGGATGATCAGTGAGATACACCTGCTGGAGCGCGTGCTACGGGTGGGTGTTGTCATTGTGACCAGTGAACTGAGATAAGGCGGAGCTTTACCTAGCATGGACTTGTAGATGACCTGGAGCCAGTGGGTCTGGCGACGAATATGTAGCAAGGGCCAGCCGACTAGAGCATACAGGTCGCAGTGGTGGGTGGTATAAGGTGCTTTAGTAACAAAACGGATGGCACTGTGTAGAGTGTTGGAAGCTATTTTGTAGATGACATCGCCGAAGTCGAGGATCGGTAGGATAGTCAGTTTTACTAGGGTAAGTTTGGCGGCGTGAGTGAAGGAGGCTTTGTTGCGGAATAGAAAGCCGACTCTAGATTTGATTTTAGATTGGAGATGTTTGATATGAGTCTGGAAGGAGAGTTTATAGTCTAGCCAGACACCTAGGTACTTATAGATGTCCACATATTCTAGGTCGGAACCATCCAGGGTGGTGATGCTAGTCGGGCGTGCGGGTGCAGGCAGCGAACAGTTGAAAAGCATGCATTTGGTTTTACTAGTGTTTAAGAGCAGTTGGATGCCACGGAAGGAGTGTTGTATGGCATAAAAACACCCCTAATAGATCACCACTAATGTTAGACACAGGAACCTTGGTATAAAACTCTTTAGTAATAAAATTGAATTGCAGACAGAGATTCACATACAGAATACCTCAGTAGTCTATAGTAAAGATCTGTTTGGCAAAACAGGAGACAACACTCTTTATACTAGTTAGTGTGGACAACCTACCGTCAATCATACCTTAACATTGTTGCATTGGATTAGATACAAAGTATCTAAGATGAGAAACCATGTCTAGACTGTGGTTTCTCACTCTGTACTATAAGCCATCAACCACACCTGTGTAGTCTCAGGCGCTTTGCTACTTTCGGAACATCTCGGCCTTGAGGCTGCGTGACTATCAGCAGGTGCAGGCAGTTCTCAGTCTGAGAACTAAAGCAGTACATCTCCATTTCTCAGTACATTTCCATCATTGAGCATTGCAAGCATACAATGGCTTTCACATAAATACAGAAATCATGGCACTGGTGGCCTGTGCATATTTGTAAACAACAGCTGGTGCACGAAATCTAAGGAAGTCTCTAGATTTTGCTCGCCTGAAGTAGAGTTTATTGTGATAAACTGCAGGCCACACTACCTGCCTAGAGAGTTCTCAGCTATACATGTCATTGCTGTTTATTTGCCACCACAGTCAGATACTTGCACTAAGACCACACTCAGTCAGCTGTATAAGGAAATAAGCAAACAGGAAACCACTCACTCAGAGGCGGCACTCCTAGTGGCTGGAGACTTTAATGCAGGGAAACTTAAATCAGTTCTACCAAATCTCTATCAACATGTTAAATGTGCAACCAGAGGGGGAAAAATTATAGATCACCTGTACTCCACACACAGAGATGCGTAAAAAGGTCTCCCTCGCCCTCCATTTGGTAAATCTGACCACAGCTCTGTCCTCCTGATTCCTGCTTACAAGCAAAAATTAAAGCAGGAAGCACCAGTGACTCGGTCTATAAAAACTACAGGACTGCTTTGCTATCACAGACTGGAATATGTT
Source organism: Oncorhynchus keta (assembly GCF_023373465.1). Classification (NCBI taxonomy): domain Eukaryota; kingdom Metazoa; phylum Chordata; class Actinopteri; order Salmoniformes; family Salmonidae; genus Oncorhynchus; species Oncorhynchus keta. Next base: position 15,853,816 of record NC_068456.1, read on the forward strand.
CCAGGATTCTTCCGATGACATTGAGGAATACACCACATCAGTCACAGGCTTTATCAATAAGTGCATTGAGGACGTCGTCCCCACAGTGACTGTACGTACATACCCCAACCAGAAGCCAAGGATTACAGGCAACATTCGCACTGAGCTAAAGGTTAGAGCTGCCGCTTTCAAGGTGCGGGACACTAACCCGGAAGCTTACAAGAAATCCCGCTATGCCCTGCGACGAACCATCAAACAGGCAAAGCGTCAATACAGGGCTAAGATTTAATCACACTACACCAGCTCCAACGCTCGTCGGATGTGGCAGGGCTTGCAAACTGTTACAGACTACAAAGGGAAGCACAGCCGCGAGCTGCCCAGTGACACGAGCCTACCAGACGAGGTAAATCACTTCTATGCTGGCTTCGAGGCAAGCAACACTGAGGCATGCATGAGAGCATCAGCTGTTCTGTGTGATCACGCTCTCCGTAGTCAACGTGAGTAAGACCTTTAAACAGGTCAACATACACAAGGCTGCGGGGCCAGACAGTTTACCAGGGTGTGTGCTCCGGGCATGTGCTGGCAGGTGTCTTCACTGACATTTTCAACATGTCACTGATTGAGTCTGTAATACCAACATGCTTCAAGCAGACCACCATAGTCCCTGTGCCCAAGAACACAAAGGCAACCTGCCTAAATGACTACAGACCCGTAGCACTCACGTCCGTAGCCATGAAGTGCTTTGAAAGGCTGGTAATGGCTGACAGGCGGCTCTGGCGGCTCCTGACTTACGGGTGGCTCTGGCGGCTCCGGACAGGAGGGCGGCTCTGGCGGCTCCAGACAGGAGGGAGACTCTGGAAGCGCCCGACAGGAGGGAGAACCTGGAGGGATGAGACAGAGAGACAGCCTGCTACGTGGGGCTGCCACAGGAGGCCTGGTGCGTGGAGGAGGCACCGGATGGACCGGACCGTGGAGGCGCACTGGAGGTTTCGAGCACCGAGCCTGCACAACCTGTCCTGGCTGGATACTCCCTGTAGCCCGGCAAGTGCGGCGGGGTGGAACAGACTGCACTGGGCTGTGCTGGCAAACCTGGGACACCGTGCGTAGGGCTGGTGCCATATAACCCGGGCCGAGGAGACACACTGGAGACCAGATGCGCTGAGCCGGCTTCATTACTCCTGGTTCGATGCCCACTCTAGCCCGGCCGATACGAGGAGCTGTGATGTAGCGCACCGGGCTATGCCTGTGCACTGGGGACACCGTGTGCCTCACGGCATAGTCAACCTCTCACCATGGTAAGCACGGGAGTTGGCTCAGGTCTCCTACCTGACTTAGCCACACTCCCCGTGTGCCCCCCCCCCCCAGTACATTTTTGGGGCTGCCTCTCGTCCCTGTTGCGCTGCCGTGCTAACTCCTCATATCGCCGCCGCTCGGCTTTAGCTGCCTCCAGCTCTTCCCTGGGGCGGCGATATTCCCCCGCCTGTGCCCAGGGTCCCTTACCGTCCAAAATCTCCTCCCATGTCCAGGAGTCCAGAACCCTCTGCTCCTGGTTACCACGCTGCTTGGTCCAGTTGTGGTGGGTAGATCTGTAACGGTTTTCGTTGGTGGAAGAAGGAGTAGACCAAAACGCAGCGTGGTAAGTGTTCATGGTGGAAATTTAATCAAAACTGAACACTAAACAAAATAATAACAAGGAATAACGAGAACGAAACAGTTCTGTCAGGTGATACACACAAAACAGAACAACTACCCACAATCCAAGGGCAATGATTGACAGCTGCCTCTGATTGGGAACCATACCAGGCCAAACACATAGATTTCAAACATAGAACAAAACATAGAAAGCCCACCCCAACTCACGCCTTGACCAACCTAAAACAGAGACATACAAAAGGAACTAAGGTCAGGACGTGACAACTGTGCTTTGAAACTCTCGAGGCATTTGATACTGACACTCAAGCTCCTTTGATCGTTCTGGCAGAGAAAGGCCATGAAGTATAATTTTTTTTAGTTGCTACTTCTTTTGGGACATGATACCACCCCAATGTATTTTGTATTTTGGGACATGATTACCATCCCAATGTATTTTTTATGTTGAGACATGATACCATCCCATGGCAGGCAGCTGGGGTCCAGAGAGAGTACAAACTATTATCTCTGTCCCACAGCCGGTTACCAAATGACATATGATGTCACTGACTGGTATGGGCGTGGCTGCCTGACTATGCCGAGGTTGTCAAGCCTCTCTCAGATCTCATGTATGGTCACAACATGGCTTCTCCATGTCTGGGTCTCCCTGTGCACATTCTAAACCCTTTCAATCTGTTTGTGTGTGAGAAGAATGCTTTTATGTCTCCTGTGTTGACTCAGGCTCAATCCAGCAACACTGTTGCCGACCATGGATGGAGAACCCTACGACTGCACTTCTCTGGTCGACATGATATCAAAACAAAGGTCAGATTTCACCCTGTGGAAACAGCGTGGGTTCCTTACTTCCTCTGAGGAAACTATTTCTCACTTGAAATGAGTTGATAACCTCTTGACTACCGTTATTCCCCTTTCTGAAATACAGTGCCTTGCGAAAGTATTCGGCCCCCTTGAACTTTGCGACCTTTTGCCACATTTCAGGCTTCAAACATAAAGATATAAAATTGTATTTTTTTGTGAAGAATCAACAACAAGTGGGACACAATCAAGAAGTGGAACGACATTTATTGGATATTTCAAACTTTTTTAACAAATCAAAAACTGAAAAATTGGGCGTGCAAAATTATTCCGCCCCTTTACTTTCAGTGCAGAAAACTCTCTCCAGAAGTTCAGTCAGGATCGATCGAATGATCCAATGTTGACCTAAATGACTAATAATGATAATTACAATCCACCTGTGTGTAATCAAGTCTCCGTATAAATGCACCTGCACTGTGATAGTCTCAGAGGTCCGTTAAAAGCGCAGAGAGCATCATGAAGAACAAGGAACACACCAGGCAGGTCCGAGATACTGTTGTGAAGAAGTTTAAAGCCGGATTTGGATACAAAAAGATTTCCCAAACTTTAAACATCCCAAGGAGCACTGTGCAAGCGATAATGTTGAAATGGAAGGAGTATCAGATCACTGCAAATCTACCAAGACCTGACCATCCCTCTAAACTTTCAGCTCATACAAGGAGAAGACTGATCAGAGATGCAGCCAAGAGGCTGGATGAACTGCAGAGATCTACAGCTGAGGTGGGAGACTCTGTCCATAGGACAACAATCAGTCGTATATTGCACAAATCTGGCCTTTATGGAAGAGTGGCAAGAAGAAAGCTATTTCTTAAAGATATCCATAAAAAGTGTCGTTTAAAGTTTGCCACATGCCACCTGTGAGACAAACCAAACATGTGGAAGAAGGTGCTCTGGTCAGATGAAACCAAAATTGAACTTTTTGGCAACAATGCAAAACGTTATGTTTGGCGTAAAAGCAACACAGCTCATCACCCTGAACGCACCATCCCCACTGTCAAACATGGTGGTGGCAGCATCATGGTTTGGGCCTGCTTTTCTTCAGCAGAGACAGGGAAGATGGTTAAAATTGATGGGAAGATGGATGGAGCCAAAGAGCTCCATGAGCTCGAGCTGTTTTGCAAGGAGGAATGGGAAAAAGTTCAGTCTCTCGATGTGCAAAACTAATAGAGACATACCCCAAGCGACATACAGCTGTAATCACAGCAAAAGGTGGCGCTACAAAGTATTAACTTAAGGGGGCTGAATAATTTTGCACGCCCAATTTTTGTTCAAAAAGTAATATCCAATAAATGTCGTTCCACTTCATGATTGTGTCCCACTTGTTGTTGATTCTTCACAAAAAAATACAGTTTTATATGGAGCAGATTCACAACTTGTGGGAGTTCCCATAGGGGTTCATCTGACTATACAAATGGATTTCCCATTCTTACTGGAGATACCATGTAACTCTGACCTTATGACGTTTCTCTGTTGTGTCACAACCACACAGGACCACCGTTGTTTGCTAGGCCAGGTAATACTAAGTTTGGAGGGTGGATCATGCAACTGTGTCTGACCGTTGTTTTAGTCATTGTATTGATTTTGCAGCTCATCCTCATCCTGAAGTTTTGCTGCAATATGTGTTTAAAACTGGTAACAAATTCAAGGCCAAATGTAATGTTAACTGTTGCCATGACAAGGGCCAGAATGCAGGATGTGAAGCATGAGCTACATTTTACTGCTGAAGACAGTGATGTTTGACCTGTTGCATACTTAGAAATGCGTCTGTTGTAGACAGAGGCTTTGCTATCACAAGGTCAGGTCAGTGGGAGTGGAATATTGGCTGAACGCCCAGACTCTGTGATTGCCAGGTGTTCTCTCATACACTGGGAGCAAGCGCTTTGCTGAGAAAGGATCCACTTGGCTGTCATCAGCAGACACTGGGAGCAAGCGCTTTGCTGAGAAAGGATCCACTTGGCTGTCATCAGCAGACACTGGGAGCAAGCGCTTTGCTGAGAAAGGATCCACTTGGCTGTCATCAGCAGACACTGGGAGCAAGCGCTTTGCTGAGAAAGGATCCACTTGGCTGTCATCAGCAGACACTGGCAAGTTTTAACTGTTTATGGTATGAAGGTTAAAGGTTTGAAACTCAGTACCTTGACGGGAGGTTCCTCACAGGGATAAACCTCATATGTTACATCTGGAAGGTTTTCTAATTTTATCTTTACATATGGTGTGAATATGTCATGTTATTTTATAGAAGATTGAATCTTCTAAGAGGGGAATGTGAGAGACAAATCACATATTTACCTTTTTTGTTTAATATTAATAGTTAACAATTTATATGCTTAACAATAGTAAATACATGTATTTAGTGCCAGTGCTGTGCTTCTGAGAAAGGATGGTTAATCTCTTCCACACTCACTCCCCACAGCTGGTCTACGCATGTAGTCATGGACATGGGATACAGATAAGCTTGAGGAACAAATAGACTGGAATTGTTTCTAATTTCTCTTTGCTTCTGAGTAACCTGGTCACACGGCATTAAGACAAAGAGCCTCTGAGAAGTGACCACAATTCTTCAGCCCATCCTGCTCGTTTGCTATCTTCCAAGGGCACAGCTGTGGGGAGATAGAAGAGAACGGAGGCTAGCTTGGTAGAGCTTATGATGCCCTGATCTGCCAGGGAGGGGTGGAACCAACCATGACTAAGCCGATCTTGGGTTTCTATATAAACCCCTTGTGTCTCAGCTCTCACTCCTTTGACTCTGTGTGCATGTGGTGACCTTGCTCCCTTATTAATAAGTGAATAAAGAATTTGTTTAAGTATAACTCGTGTGATAAGTTTCTCTCCTCATTTGATAATAAATAATTAACCACAAGAAACATGCCATAATGTTTCATTCAACCATTTTAGCACCCTTGCTGTAGTCATTGAATGAGTTACAATGTCACCAATATGTAAGATATTAGGAGGCAGTCTTTAGTGTTTTTGTCTGGTTATAAAATCCAGGCAAATGATATTGAGAGTGTAGAGTAGAGTTTCTTTATTAACAAGGTTTACCAGCAAGTTAGCACACAGAATTATTGATGGAACAGTACACAACAGCTGTGATTTGTTACATTAAACCATAAGAAATAACCACCAGGAAAAGGGTCAGAGACACTGCCAACAGGCAACACTAAATTGGTCAAGAGTTTCATTTCACACCACATGCACATTTGAGAAGAATAATTATATAAACCCACGAATCATACATCATGTGCAGATAAAATACAGTACACACATAACGTATATATATCGTTATTGCTGATGTGTGGTGTTTAGACACATTTTGGATATAGAAAAATACAATGTGTTGTTGGGAATAGAATCTGATACCCACATTTACAGCATGGCATACTGTACGTAGATCTAAGAAGGAAGATGTATAGCTCTTACTCCCAGAAGGAATTAAATATTGAAAGTATACAAAAATGTAGAATGAAGGTTACAATAAGGAAAAATACAGGTAAAGCCTATTGACAGTTGTAGACACTGATTGCACAAAACACCTCTCCCTTTGCCCACAGAACAGCATCGATTTGTCAGGGCATGGACTCAACAAGGTGTCGAAAGTGTTCCACAATGATACTGGCCGATGCTGACTCTTATGCTTCCCACAGTTTTGTAGAGTTGGCTGGATGTCCTTTGGGTGGTGGACGATTCTTGATACACACAGGAAACTGTTGAATGTGAAAACTCAGCAGCATTTTAAAGTTCTTGACACATACCTACTACCATACCCCGTTCAAAGGCACTTAAATCTTTTATCTTGCCCATTCACCCTCTTAAAACCTCTTAAGGATCCACCTCTTTTTTTCAATATCAGATATGTCTATGTCCTGGGAAATGTTCTTGTTACTTGCAACCTCATGCTAATCACATTAGCCTACGTTAGCTCAACCTTCCCACAGGGAAAGCAACCGATCCTGTAGAGGGTAATGGTACACAATCCATGTCTCGATTTTCTCAATGCTTAAAAATCCTTCCTCTTCATCTACACTTATTTAATTGTATTTAAATAGTGACATCAATTAGGGATCATAACATTCACCTGGATTCACCTGGCCAAAAGTATGACCACCAGAAGTATTGAGACAGTGACACATGTTTTGTTATTTTGGCTCTGCACTTTCAATTTTGACAGTCTGCAATGTATCCTCAATTACTGTGAGGTTAAATTGCAGACTGTCAATTTTAATTTGAGTGTATTTTCTTTCATATCGGGTGAACTGTTTACAAATTACAACAACCGATTGTTCCCAGTCCCCCCTTTTAGGGGACTAAAGGTTTTGGGACAAATTCACGTATATATATTAAAGTAGTCCAAAGTTTAGTATTTGGTCCCATATTCCTAGCATGCAATGATTACATCAAGTTTGTGACTCTACAAACTTGTTGGATGCATTTGCTTTTTGTTATGGTTGTGTTTCAGATTATTTTGTGCCCAATAGAAATGAATGGTAAGTAATGTAATGTGTCATCACTTTTGTCGTCACTTTTATTGTAAATAAGAATAGAAGACATTTCTAAACACTACTTCATTAATGTAGATGCTACCATGATTACGGAAAGTCCTGAACGAATAGTGAAAAATGATGAGTGAGAAAGTTACAGATGCACAAATATCGTACCACCCCTCCCACCCTCCAAAACATGCTAACCTCGTCTGTAACTTTCTCCCATCATTATTCACTATTCATTCAGGATTATCCGTGGTCATGGTAGTATGCACATTCAAGTGTATAGAAACATATTATATTTACTGTAGTGACTCCTTCATAATGTTTTGTACACTCAGTGTGTTGTTGTTTCTTTCGGGGAAAAAGTATTTGGTGCAAACTGTTGGTAAATTTCTCCAGAAACAACTCTCTGGTGTCAATGCACCCTTGGTATCATCTTGATGTCTGTTTTCCCTGAACTTCACCACAGCAATGATGGTGCACAGGAGGAAGAGCAGTGCACTTCCAGCTTTCAACAGGTAGAAGAACGTGCGTTCCAATCTGTAGAAGAACACAATTACTTTGTCATGACATTATAAATTGCAGTCAGGTAGACAGTTTTTGGAGAGATAAGTGTCCAGGGGGAACTTCCTGTATTTAAAAAGAGAGATAACATAAGCTGTCATACTGTACTGTCCTTCTTCAGAACACATCTTGTATATCTATTGATTTCCTAACCACTCAACATTAGTGGAGGCTGGTTGGCGGAGGGATAGGAGGACACGCTCCTTGTAATGGCTGGAATGGAATTCATGGAATGATACCGTTCCATTCATTCAATTCCAGCCATTAAAATGAGCCCATCCTCCTACAGTTCATCCTGCCAGCCTCCTCTGCTCAACATCTTAGTTTTCATATTTGAATGTGGAAGTGTGAAAAGTTGCTTTGAAGTCATCCACAGACCTCCTGTAGGCAAGTCACAGGACACACACAAAGATATCGAACCATGAGGAAGTGACACATGTTCAAACAAGAATATTTAAGGAAGGTTTTGTGTTTCGTATACACTCCTCTTGAGCTGAAAATTAAATAGATGTCTTTGTGATTTGGGAAACTAAAGTATTATTGTTAACCCAGACACTTGTCTCTGCTCTGATCAGCCTTTCTAGTCAGGTGATCCACACCCTTACAGTATAGCCAACTGTTTGGATGGCTATTATAGTGAGGATATGCAGCAGACTGAATACTGACCTCTGGTCATTCTCTTGTTGCATCTCGTCAGTTCCCTCATTGTTCTGGTCTGTGGGAACAAAAGGGGTGAATGTGGGCTGAGAAGTGTCAAATCTGTATAGTGAGCCTTGGTGAGAGGTCGGGTTTGTGTCGCTGTGAGACACAGAAATTATAAAGTAGCTCCAATAAACTGACTGGTGTATCATTCACATTCAAATAAATTGAACCAGGAAATTCAGATGATGATTATAATCCAAATCTTTTAATTTTCAGTATTCATTTAAAATCTGTTTCGTAGCTATGATGAAAAAGTTGTATACATTTTTTTTCATTTTCTTAATGATATTTAACATGAATGACCAGAAACTCAAGAGAATGTGTTGTCCAGAGATTTCCACTTTGTTTCAGAAAAGGCCTTTCAATGTTCCTTAATCTCTAACAACACTGGATGAATAAAAAGAGAATCAGACTTGGTTTTATGTACTCACTTGCGGTGGTACTCTGTGTTGTGGTTGGTTGATTGACAGTGATATGAACAGGCATCTGTAGGTCTCCCTTTTCGCACCAGTACCAGCCAGTGTTCTTCATCATCAATCCACTCATAGTCACCATTAAGACATAACCATTGGTGGTTCGGCTCTGGTCCTGCACTAACTTCACACATGTTCCATCTAAAGCCCCACAATGTCCCACAGCCACACAAGAGCCTCCCATCCTGCACCACACCCCTGTGCTTCCTTGTGAACTATAGTAACAGAGCACAGTGACACTCCCTCCTACAACTCCAGTCAGCTCTTGTTGGTCCACATAGATTTCTGGAGTACCTGAACACAATGATAGAGGCTGTGATTGGATGATTCTGACAAAGAATAGTCTAGTCATTATTGAAATTCATATTACACTGAGAAAGTGTAAGTTGAAACACTGGTTCAGTCACTGATAGTATGTACAATAGACAGACTATAGCATACAGAACAGACAGTGTGTTTGATGATGATACAGAAACATGTGATTCTATCAAACACACTGTCTGTCCTGACCCAGGAGGTGCACAGAGATGTAATATACCAATATAATATCCCCTGGGGATTTAATTAGGTTAAAATATGTATCTATGCTTTGTAGAGGGAAAAGTAACACACTCATCAACAGGTTGTTATGGAACATTAACATATGAGACATTACTGAGCACTACTATTAACTCTGCTTTAATGGACATTAATGGACACAGCAGTGTTTGGATCTTACCTGGAGGAACAGATATCTGCAGTCTAGCCCCATCATCTGCCTTGCTATTCCTATCCACAATACACCAGTAATAATCAGAATCACTAGGACTAAGAATTGTCATGGTCACAGTGAAGACTCGCTGGTTGATGTCATCAGAGACTGAAGTCTTTCCACTGGTCTTAGGATGGTCAGTGCGTACTACAGTAGAGCAACCTAACCAATAATATCCCCTACACCAGTATTTCACATCGTTTCTATATCTCTGATGATAGAGACATGGGATGGTGATGGAGCCTCCTTGCTTTACAGACACATGTCTCACTGTGGACACACTCTGTGCATCTGTAGACACAACAACAGAGAACACATTTAGGTACTTTAATTTTACCCAGCTGCTCATAAGTCCCATCAAATGATCAGCTAAACAACTTGATCTACTGTAATGATTGAATTTGTGACTTTTGTTTTAACAAAATGGCAAACTGTGGTCACACCATGTGTTTGTAACACCAGACAGTAACTGAGACATGTAACTGCTGATGTTGACACACCCATGTCCATCCATTAGAACAGAGGCAACACTTGAACAATTAAAGTCATATTTAGCTTTGACATGGAAATTACTACACCACTAAACTATGGAGGCAATCTCTGGTTTTAATCAATTCAAATGTCTATTTAAAAATAATAATATTAAGTTACTTGCACATTTGTTCAAATTCATATTGATTGACTCAGGAACTTTTTATTTTATATTTATTAATAATATGTTAGTTCTATTTTACTTGAGGTCTCATTTAAATGTGCTAATCAACAGCTAGAAATACAGAACTGTTGAAAAGTACAAGATAAGTCAGAAGATAAATCGTTAAAAACAGCATGTATCTATCACCTGACCACAAAATGCTGAAATCCATAATGTGACCACAATGTCTATGGGCAAAGTAGACAGAACATTACAAGTGTTATGACTCTCAGCATGTTTTCACTGATTGACTTGAAGGAACTAAGCCCAATAATATCAAACAACTAAAGGTCTTCGTTCACTTACCTGAGACTCCAGTGAGGAAGAACAGGATGCGCAGGACAAGGAGGAGATGTGGAGCCATGAATGGATGAGAGATAACGTCTCTGGTAGTATTTATGTTTGTGTGGGAGTACTGGTGTGTCAGCAATCAAGGCACCCAGGCAACTGACAACTTCCTTATCCACATAGACATCACTTCTTCAAATCTCTTGTTTTAAAGACATAATGCAACCAGTGCCCTGTACAAGACCTTGTGTGTTCACTGATGTTGAACAGTTGAAAACCTGACCAAAGCTGAAATGGTCAATATGTTGTAAATTGTCTGCTAATACATACAGCATGCTTGTTTATATGATGATTATTTGTAGTTTTTTCCCCGTCCTCAATACACTGATAATCTTGTGTATTAACTCATGAGTCCTGTGTTGGTCTGTTCCTGTCTGATAGTAATGAGGTGCAAATGCAGCCTTCACTGGCGTTGCTGCTTAGAAGAACCTTTAAGTATTGCTGATTCATATTCTCACAGAAATATCTTCATTATTTTGGCATATTACTTGTTTCAAAACTTTACACAATAGCTATAGTCATCGAATGAGTTACAATGGTACAGGTACAGTATACGTTAAATGTCACTTTGCAGGTTGGGTCATTCCTACATTGCTGTGCTTTTTCTGTCCTCAGGAAATATCACTTCTTATTCAGTATTAAATTGTTTAAAATTTTGTTTCCAAAAGGCTTTAAATAGAAAGTCAGGTGTCCTTTACCTTAAAAACACAAAAATATGGATCTTGAAAGACAGTTTTTCGCATTTTAACACTTTATTTCAATGGATGTAGATGTTTGTACCATGTCCCTGGGTGTTATTCATCAACTTCCATTAGAAAGCCCTTATTTAAGTCATTATTTTATTGTCTGTTAAATTCTCTCATCAAGAATGTTTTTTTCATGATTATTTTAGTTATTCTTATTTAAGAATTTCTGTGTCCCTGATATCACTTTCCTCCCTGTTAGTTTGTACTTCCCCTTTAAGAAAACAACCTCTTCTTACAATTACACCACATTCATAAAGTGTCATAATTCAATTGGTGGGAAAACAACAGTGCAATACTTATTTTCCACCATAATATGCAAATACATTCATAAAAAATCGTAGAATGTGATTTTCTGGATTTTTTTCTCATTTTGTCTGTCATAGTTCAAGTGTACCTATGATGAAAATTACAGGCCTCTCTCATCTTTTTAAGTGGGAGAACTTGCACAATTGTTGGCTGACTAAATACTTTTTTTGCCCAACTGTATACCTCTTCTTAATGCAACCACTGTGTCAGATTTTTTTTTAAATTGACGGAAAAATCAAACCATGCAATCTGAGACGGAGCTCAGAAAGAAATTAAATTCAACAGAAATCAGAAATAACATTATAAATATTCCCTCACCTTTGATGATCTTCATCAGAATCCTAGTTCCACAATAATTTGCCCATTATTTATGTCCAAGTAGCTACTTTTGTTAGGGCTTAGGTACACAAATCCAAACGCTCGTGCAGGTCCAGCATAACGTTGGACAAAAACTTCAAAAAGTTATATTACAGGTCTTAGAAACATTTCAAACATTTCAAATATTTTGATGGAATATACAGGTTGGAAACATATTAGTCTAATTAGTAATTAATGTTTAGTAGTAACACAATTATAATTGTTATTACACTGTTGTTAATATGCTTACACTGACAAAATATGTATCAGGTATTAAAACACATATTTAACATCAGCTATCAAAACAGATATCAGCACATGTTGCGTGCTACCTTGGTCTGTACTTTTTGTAGGGTTCTGCTCTTAGTTGGTGACCACAGTATGTATGTTACATCATCAACTTCAGGAAATGACTCCTGCAGGTCAACACAAAAAACAGGTTTGATAAAATAATAAAGACCAAAATATTCAACAATCAATATAATCCACAATTGCAATTACAATATACACAGACGTTATTTTAATACATTTTGACAGCATCAATATACTACATCTCTCTGGCAAAAAGCAACACACTGTCTTAGACCACAAAGGAACAACAAGTACAATTGACCAAGAAATTACACCAATTGCCTCAACCTCCGCAAGCTATTTCCACTGTGACAATACCACAGTCAAAGCACACAGTAAGAGTAAGAAAGATAACATGCACACATTTCTCCACAGTATGTATGACTTATTCCGTATTGCACATATTTCTGGCACCCAGTCAGTTTCATAAAAATAGGCATACATACTTACAGTTAATGGCCTAAATACTAATTACTGTATGATTAAAATCCTGCGCAATCCTGCATCCTGTTCTCAATCAAGCATTTAACTGCATGTATCTATTATTGGTTAACAGATTTGGATTATCACCCAAAGACAGCACCTTGAGTCAGAGAGGGATAAGGATGAGAAAAGCATGCATCAAAAATGAAGGATAACATGAGAGTTGCCTACCACTGAGGTGTTCATTGGTTGGGCATTGACCTTATTGTGCTCTGAAAGAAAGATGAATGATTCATGTCAATGACATTCATTACAGTAGCACAGTCCTGAATCTGTTCCAGTAGTGCCCCTTAAACTTTGTCTCACTTCAAAAACACTTGTCATTTGTATTACATTTGTATTACTGTCTCCCTGGGTTTTCACATTGCTAAAAAAACACACCGGTCTCCTCAGTGCTGAATGATGATGTACAAAATATGATCTATGATGAGTATTATCATAATAATGTGTGAAGGAGTCATTCAACTGTAACTCAACTTAGTCAAATATATACTATTGTTTAAAAAGAATAGAATAAATACTTATTGTACTTTCTAAACCTCTTCCCTGCAATAAAGGCACCAAATGTCATCACTACCACCATGCTCAGAGGCATGAGCAATCTTTCAGGTCTCTGGAACTGATGGAGGACAAACAGCAAGCTTACATTTAATGATATGTTGTATAGAAAAAGACAGCTAAATAGATTATTACTAGACTAATCAAAACTGGTCTCAAAGCATTTCATATTATTCTGTATGTAATCCGAGACAATCAATTTTGTATGATATGTTACGTTTCGTATGGTATGTATTCATTTGTGGATGTCCATTTTGTATTATACGTTATGAATTACAATTTGTATTATATTTTAAGAATTTGCAAAACATCTAATATGCTACCAATTCTAGCTAGGTGCCTTGCATTAGCTAAATGGCTAACGTTGGTTAGGGTTAGGGGTTAGGGTTATGTTTAGGAGTTTGGTTAATGGGTTAAGGTTAGGGAAAGGCTTAGCTAAAATTATTAAGGTTAGTGTTAGGGGAAGGGTTCGCTAACATGCTAAGTAGTTGCAAAGTAGCTAAAAAGTAGTAAGTAGTTGAAAAGTTGCTAATTAGCTAAAGTTGTCCGTGATGTGATATGTACTCATAACCTTTGGGTTGTGAGTACAACCCCGACCAAACACCCTACTTTTGCTTTTACCTTAAGTAACCATCTGTCTTATGTAAACATACCAAAAGTAAGATGTCACACTAATTTGACTGTCCCAGATGTATTTTTACGTTGGTTCATACAGTCTATGAGACCAGGCTGGATCATTTGTTATATGCTGCTGTCACAAATGGATAGGCTACTAGTATACCCTTTTCAAATGATGTTTTTCTAAATATTGCATCTGAAAATAAAATCTAAATATATTTTTTATTTCTATTTAATATAATTTGTTTGGGATTAATAATTAAGAGATGGATCTGAGAGCGGCCTGACCTATGGTGGGTGTCGTCTACGTCCCCTTTAGCTCCCAGGGTTGTGTTGCGTCCAGGAACAGAAGGGTTGTCTGCAGACTTAGGCTTGTCATTCCTGACAGCAGGCTCAGAATTTGGAGTGGCAGAGGGTTGCTGAGTGTTTGAAGACACATTAAATAGCTTGTATACCAGAAAGACAGCCTGAACTGTAGTGTATGAAAAACAAGCCGTCATCAACAGCATGTTTCAATTACAATAACATTTGCTCAGCAAATAAAGCAACTTCAGATCTAGCTGTATAGCAAGACTCAATTCGAAAATCTGATTGGTGCACATGAAACCCAAACAAGATGATACTTAATTACATAACACTGTTGTGTTTACTTGTGGTGGTAGTGGTACTGTCACGTTCTGACCTTTATTTCCTGTGTTTTGTATTTAGTTAGTATGGTCAGGGCGTGAGTTGGGTGGGCAGTCTATGTTTGTTTTTCTAGGTTTTGGGAATTTCTATGTTTCGGCCTAGTATGGTTCTCAATCAGAGGCAGGTGTCATTAGTTGTCTCTGATTGAGAATCATACTTAGGTGGCCTGGGTTTCACTGTGTGTTTGTGGGTGATTGTTCCTGTCTCTGTCTTTGCACCAGATAGGACTGTTTTGAGTTTTCACATTTCTTGTTTTTGTTAGTTTGTTCATGTGTAGTGATTTATTAAAGCATGAATCAAAACAACCACGCTGCGCTTTGGTCCGCCTCTCGTTCAGATGAAGAAAACCATTACAGGTACTCTGTGTTGTGATTGGTTGATTGAAATTATGAATGCTGATTGGCTGAACAGTAAAACATTTATTTGACTTTTCTAATTACATTGTTAACCAGTTTAAAAATAGCAATAAGGCACCTTGTGGGTTTGTGGTATATGACCAATATAGCATGGCTACGGTCTGTGTTTAGGCACTCTCCGTTGCATCGTACATAAGAATAGCCCTTAGCAGTAGTATGTTGGCAATATACCACACCCCCTCATGCCTTATTCCTTCATTGATATGAACAGGCATCTGTAGGTCTCCCATTGCACACCAGTACCAGTCAGTGTTTTTCATCTTCAGTCCACTTAATAAGGGTCAACATCAAAACATAACCGCTGGATTGACCATTGATTGGCTGTAATGTTAATGATGTGCCATCCAAAGTCTCAGGATACCCCAAACACAAGGCACCAAACCATGTTAGGGCCACGAGTGTAACAGTAGCAATGGATAGTGACACACCCTCCTTCAACTCCAGTCAACTGTTGTTGGTCCATGTAAAGTTATGTATTATCTACACACAAAGTAAACAACACTGAGAGATATTAAGATCTGGACAATGTATGGTCTAGCTTATTCATCAAACAGATTAACATGATTTGGAAATATCCACCATTAAAGTATCGCCGTCGAAATATGTACAATGGGGCAACATTAGGCTGGATACTCAACAACAGGATAGTCAAGGGAAAATGAAGAACAGATGCAAACAGTGTCTGCATCTTACCTGGAGTGACTGATAAGGACATTTGTATCCTGTAAACTGTCATTTTATCCGCCACATCACAACAGTAATACCCATAGTACCCTGGCTCCCGGTCAGCCATGGTCACAGTGAAGGTTCCCTGATTGATATCATAAATGATTCTGGTCTTATCCCTGCTCTTAGGATGGTTAGTGAGGACTACATAACAGCATCTGTTCCAACGATATCCTTTACACCAATATTTCACATGGTTTCTATAGCTCTATAGCTCTGTAATGGATCCTCCTGTCTTCACAAGCACCACTCACATCATGACTTCCTGCAGACAACAAAACATGACACCCATTTAGGTTGTAATTAAAGCAACTCAACAATGTAAAGAAATATAAAATATATATATATATACATTTTTTAAGTTTAAGAGATTTATTTATTAAAGAAACAAAATTAAATTGTTTCTGATTTCAATAAAATATTGATGTATTTTTTCACGACAGAAGCAATGTGTTTTCGCCAGTGTTCATTCCCCACCCAAAACTGTAATATAGTTCAGATCTTTCTTACATAGAAATGCATTGAATAAAGAAGAATCAAAACACAACAACTTCTAAATGATATAAACAGTTTAACTTGAGAGTCTGGAGAAGATGATAAGTAGGAGGGTGGGGGATGTATAAGAAACATTTGTGGGTTTGGAGTCTGTCTTGTGGTACTTATGCACAATTGTGTGCCAAGATCTGAGGCACCGAATCAAATGACTCTGTTTCGTAATCTTCATAGACATCATTGATTATCTGTTATTCTCTTCCTGCTTTTGTTTGGGTGATAATTCCCCCCTCAGTGGCAGATAGCAACAATTGCATTCAATAGGCTAGTTTTGACATAAGGCTCTTACTCAATATTCGTTAATAAAAATAAAACATTCAGGTTTATTCTGTTTTTATTGAAGAAACACACGTTAGTTAAAATGTCCACATGGACATAATTGTGACAATTTAATACGTTCAGTCTATAATATATACAGGTTAGGGAGTGAACGTTAATTATAATAAGAGTTAAATTGAGAAAATCGGACCTCTCTGAAATGAAATTGGATGGCCCGCTCTTCAGCTAAATATATTTGACCTAAACCCTAGAAAGAAAACAAGTGACCCTCCCCTCGACCCACAATAAATAATTAAAACAAAGTGGATAGCATTGAACATGTCTCCCGTTTATCCTCACATCCTGTATTGACCAGAGCCTTATTTCATATTTCTCCAATGCCAAATCAGTTTGTCTTGTTTGCAACGAAACTGTCGCTGTTTGCAAAGAATTAAATCAGGAATCTGAGCATGGTACTTTCAAAAGTTTGGCCAACCTTTCCACTTAAGACAGTCAGCCTACACTCTTAGAAAAAGATGTGCCATCTCAAACCTAAAAGGGTTATTCGGCTGTCCCCTTACATACATTTGGATTCATCCTTTAAAAAGAAAACGTAAACAATAAATAATAATGAGAAAGGGTTGGGGCAGGGGGTGACAAATAAAATAACATATGTTTTACTGTCAATCTGGACACATTTCTTCTGATGCCTTAGTACACTGAGATCCTCCAGTATTTTCCCCCATAAAGCTTGTCTGGTTCTTTGGGATCAAGGATTTAATTCTGTCACTGCTCTGCTGCTACTCCCTGCTGGAGAGAAAGTGAACCTTCAGTCACTCACCTAAAACCATCATTTGTGTGCAGTGTGGTTTCCCACTGGATTCACAATCATAGCAACATGTTGTCAGACGAAGTTAAAGGATGACAGCAAATGAAAAGGCAAACATGCTGCATGACTGAAGAGTAATGTTATGTTTATGCTTTACACAGACCTATCTCTGGTGTTGGGCCACTGTGCTGTAGACCACATCATCTGGTTCTGCTGCCTGTAAGAGAGGAGGAACACACACACACACACACAGTCACACACACACAGTTATAATGGTGATATACAGCGCCTTCTGTATTGATGCAGTACACAGTAGACACATACAGGCCCAAATAAGTTAGTCAAATCATCAACGCAGTAGTGCAGCTTTTTATGTAGGCCTACATTTGGTTGGGTCTTGTTCTTGGTGACCACAGTGCTGTATGTCACGGCATCATCAGGTAATGGAACCTGCTCATAGACAGACACACAGGGAGTTATTCAGAAAACACAAAACACATAATAATTGTTAGTCAGCCCAATCTTTGCATTTTCTTAATATTTTAACTGATATTATTTAGCATGCTTAAACAGTCACAGTATACACATTAGTTCATAGTAACTATTAGCCTAGCTGTGGCTAGAACACTGCTAAACATGGAACATAACATCAGTAAATTCTGTACATTTGGTTGGACCTTGTTCTTGGTGACCACGGTGCTGTATGTCACTGCATCATCAGGTAATGGGTCCTGTTACACAAGGAGTTATTCAGAAAACATATACATCCATTTTACATTCTACTGTCATGACGTTGGCCTCTTTGAGTATAGCAACCCCATCCCCCTCTCCCTGTCCCCCCCTCCCCCCCTTGCCTCCTTCAACTAGGCTGCTGTGGTCAGAGGTCGTAAATTCCTGAGAAGACCTCATGGACACACAGTTATAGAGAGTAGTTTTTCATGGAGACAAAGAAATCCTTCCACCTCACAGAACTTGAGGTACGAACAAATTTCATGTTCCAGAGAAAGTGTAAAAGATCAGTGAATAATCCAGCTACGAACTGGTCCATTTGTCACAACTTGGGAAGCTCAAGAGAGACGGTGTGGCCACATTACCATAACGCTGTTTATATAATAGCCTCAGATATGAGGTTTACATCTAATTGTTGTATAAGATGAATGAGTGAGTATGATACGGTTTGTATAATTGTGTAATATGATTGTGGACTGTTTAATTAAGAAAAATACTATTCCCTTTTGATTTGAACTAAATCAGAGGACCGTCCCTGAGCCCAGTTAGGGTCAGACATCCTGGGACAGCCCTTTTCTGCTATTCTGAATAAAACCCAACTTTGAGAAATTATCTCCAGACTAAGCTTACCTCAATTACAAGATGGCTAAAGGTGTAGACCATTGATGAATCTTTTTAACCATACCACGTGGTTAAACTCTTAGACTATCGATACCGACAGAATAAGAACAAGTCAATGGTATTGATTACTAGTCTGCAGCTAGGAATTCGGCATCATTGAACGCGAAGAACGACAGCCACCGAAACATCCATCTTATAACGAATGTCACTCTGAACAATCCCCTCTAACCACAACCGGGAGAGAGACAGACAATTCTACAAAATATATGAACTTTTCACCAGCGATCTAGATGACACACTGAGCATAAATATATATATTGATTGCAATTGTTCCCGACTGAGTGAGCGTTCATGTGTAAGGATTAGCATTTCAATTGTTATAATTATTAACTCTGTAGTGACTTCTTAGTCGACCCCCCACTCCCCTTTTGTCAAACAAGCCACCATGCCGGTTCAGCCCACTAGGGTACATTCTATCATTTCATGTAACCATATTTACTGTTTGTTTATGCATTTCTGTGAATTACTTAGTTAGTAATAAATCAATTATTTAAGACAATTGATGTATGGATGACTCATAGTGAAGACTGGGTTTGTGCAGATAACCAACAATTTACGACGTTTGGAATGAGACTAACGTGAGGTAAAGTAAATCATTCATTAATTCGAAGACTAATTGATCAGATAAAATATCTGAAAAGTTATTTTAGGAAATGATAATCTGAACATTTTTCCTTGGTGCCCCGATTTCATAGTTAATTACTTATGTGATTAATTAGTTGATCACATAGTAACTAATTACAGAGAATCTTTGATAAAAAACTATCAGTCTTCAGTTAATGATAGTAAAGACATGACACTACAATACATTACAGCTAACCAATAAGTTCTGCTTTTCAAGACAGAAAAACTCTACAAGACCAGCAGTGCTTGTGTGTTAATTTAGTTTTAAATGTACCCTTTGTGCTGTCCTGTGCTGCTTAGGATTCACAGTGCTGTATATATAAAAATACGAGATTGAGTTGATTTAAAATGTTAGGTATGACTAACTATTAACCAAAGATAACCCTACAATATCAAGAAGAGAAAGTCACAGATGAGTGAGAGGGAGGCCTCAGACTGGCCTCTGCCAGGGGCCTCCAAATCACTAAGTCCACCCCTGCAGATGCGTGAGAAGATAACATGAGCATAGTTGACCTTTTTTGCTGTCCTGTGCTGCTTAGGGATCACAGTGCTGTACAAGTCACCGTGGCTCTCAGGGTTCAGGACCTATTTGATGAAGGACAGAGAGTAACATGATCACATCATCTCAGAGAGAGACTGACACTGTGGACTTTCATTTTGAGTTGGTTTGGGTTGAGTTTGAAGTGGGGGGCTGAAGTTTGGTTGCAGATGGTTTAGGTTGGTTTGGAGGGGGTTAGGTTGGTTTGAGGGGGGTTGAGTTGGGTTGTAGAAGGTTTAGGTTGTGTTGGAGGAGATTCGGTCAAAAGGGTTAGGTTTAACCTGTTGTGTTGATCCTCTGGTGTGACTCACAGTGATGTAGGTTATGTTCTGCTCAGAGTCAGCAGACTGCTGAAAGAATGAAACACAAACCTTGTTAACATTAAACCATGTTTTTTTTTTACAATAAGCCATAGAAGAATGTTGTACCTCATGCATACTGACATGAATTAGATATTTTTTTGCAGTTTAATTTTTCCCCAGTAGTTAAAGACGCACGCACACTTAGCGCATAACTTTTATTTTTTTATTTAGTCATCTTTAAACTGTTTATTTTAATATTCACATACTGTAAGAGATTGGGTTATAAAGTGTTAGTTATGACTAACTACTAACCAAAGAGAGCCCTAGAATATCAAGAAGTGAAAGGAACAGATGAGTGAGAAGATAACATTATCATAGCTTACTACTGTGGTGTTTGGTGGTTGGTCCTTTGCTTTCTTGTCCTCTGAAGTATAGAAAAGAGGATGTTGGTACTAATGATCTTTCATGTCAAACCTTTCATTTGTAGAAGCAACAACCCTTCTGTATTTATAATATTCTACAAATGACATTAGTCATAAACATTATACATTTTAAATAGAATTTCAAAAATACTTACTATGTTTTCTCAACATCGTCAATGTGACCAAGGTAACAGCTATCAACACCACCAACAGGCTCAGAGGAATGAACAGGAATTCCAGCCAACTGGAAAATAAAATACAATCAAATTGAATTGAATATATAGATAATTTCAGGCGTGGGAAAGTGGTAAATGCTTAAGCAAAAACATTTAAGGAAGGTGTTTAATTTTGTATAGATTTTTCTTTATCTGAAAATGAAACAGACAGATAGTTTTGTAATGTGGGGAACTACAGTTATTATTGTTAACCCAGACACTGGTCTCTGGTTTGATCAGCCTTGCTAGTCACAGGTGTCTCCACCAAGGTTATTATAGTTTTGTGTTTTGATTTTAGTTTTTATTTCTATTTGTTTTAATATTTTTATTTGAAATTCAGTTTAGTTTCAGTTAGTTTTCAGATCTGATTTACTAGTTTTATTTAGTTTAAGGTTAACTTTAACATTTATTTTTTATAATACATTAGATTCAGCTGTAGCCAACGCATGGGAGGTTAGGAGTTTATGGGATGTCACTTCTTGCAACTGTGGGACAGTAATGCACGAGGTGATGGGTAAGGTCGTAGGTTAGGTTGGGTTTAAAGGTAGACTCAGTGAGATTACATAGATGCACAAAGTAAACAGTAGTAGTGTGTCAATAGCAGCAACAACCAGGAACATTGTAGCGAGAGGCTAAACTTCTCAGTAGTTTTGGTCATTAGCTATGATGTTGTAGTAGTGTGAAGCGCACCCTTGCACATGGGCACATACTCTGTGTGATTGCCAGAGCTTGCAACACCTTGAAAGTTATTTTACATATCAGTTAATCACATCATGGCTGCATTCCCCTGCTCAGACATTGCATGTATCAAATCAAATCCATGTTTATTTGTCACGTGCGCCGAATGCAACAGGTGTAGGTAGACCTTATAGTGAAATGCTTACTTACAGGCTCTATCCACCAACAGTTTCATGACACGTCATCGACTGTGCAGTCAGGCACCAGACTGTTTTACCATATGATGTGGTCAGGTGATATAACATGTACGTAAAATACCTATCCAGGTGTTGTAAGATCTGGCAGGCGTCAGCAACGTCTGAGCAGAGGAATATGACGGACACGTTATAGCGATCTGGTGTCTGACTGCACAGTCGATGACGTTGCACGCTACCATTGGTTGATGCATGTAATGTCTGAGCAGGGGAATGCAACCAATATCAGCAGTGCTGCTGGTGGCAACAACATTTTGCAGAGTATACCTTTAAAGGAAAGTCAGTCTCAATGTGACATGTCAGATTCAGAAGCTTTAAAGCAACATTGAAAACCCCATTTAATCTTTGCCCATAAAACTAAAACTGAACATGATCGTAATTATTTATGTTATATTTTAGTTCGCTTTGGAGTTAAAGAAAATAATTTCACTATAGTTTTAGTTTTTTAAAGGTGTGTTAATTATTTTATTTCAGAAGTTCACTAAATAGTTTTCATTATTCGTTTGTATTTACTATAATAACCTTATCCCCAACACCCTTACACCCTTACACTATCACCAACTATTTGGATGACTGTAAAAGTGAGGGAAATAGTGAAGAATGAATACTGACCTCTGGTGCTTCTCATCTGTGTTCTCGTTAGTTTCAACATTGTCCCTGTTTGTAACAGAAGGGGAAACTGTGGGCAGAGAAGTGTTAGACTTAGCACTGGTTAGTGACGCTTGGTGAGTGGATGGAGCTTGTGTTGCTGTGAGAGGCAGAAATTATAAATAAGCTCCAAACTGACTGGTATATCATTAATATTCAAATGAATAAAATTGGGTAATTGTGATGTTGATTGAAACTAATCACTGTCAGGCGTCCTTAGCTAATGTGTGAAACGCATTTGAATCTAATTCAATGAATCCATTTTCTTAATGATATTTAACAGGTCTTTCAATGTTCCTTAATCTCTAACAACACTGGATGAATAAAAAGAGAATCAGACTTTGTTATGTGGGATTGCTCTGTACTTACTTGTGGTGGTGCTCTGCGTTGTGGTTGGTTGATTGACAGTGATATGAACAGGCATCTGTAGGTCTCCCTTTTCGCACCAGTACCAGCCAGTGTTCTCCATCATCAATCCACTCATAGTCACCATTAAGACATAACCGTTGGTGGTTCGGCTCTGGTCCTGCACTAACTTCACAAATGTTCCATCTAAAGCCCTAGAATGTCCCACAGCCACACAAGAGCCTCCCATCCTGCACCACCTCCCACTGCTTCCTTGTGAACTATAGTAACAGAGCACAGTGACACTCCCTCCTACAACTCCAGTCAGCTCTTGTTGGTCCACATAGAGTTCTGGAGTACCTGAACACAATGATAGAGGCTGTGATTGGAGGAGTCTGACAAAAAAATAGTCTAGTCATTATTGAAATTCATATTACACTGAGAAAGTGTAAGTTGAAACACTGGTTCAGTCACTGATAGTATGTACAATAGACAGACTATAGCATACAGAACAGACAGTGTGTTTGATGATGATACAGAAACATGTGATTCTATCAAACACACTGTCTGTCCTGACCCAGGAGGTGCACATAGATGTAATATACCAATATAATTTGGTGAAAATATGCATGACTGCTTTGTAGAGGGAAAAGTAACACACTCATCAACAGGACTGTTATGGAACATTAACATGTGAGACATTACTGAGCACTACTATTAATTCTGCATTAATGGACATTAATGGACACAGCAGTGTTTGGATCTTACCTGGAGTAACAGATATCTGCAGTCTAACCCCATCATCTGCCTTGCTCTTCCTCTCCACAATACACCAGTAATAATCAGAATCACTAGGACTAAGAATTGTCATGGTCACAGTGAAGACTCGCTGGTTGATGTCATCAGAGATTGAGGTCTTTCCACTGGTCTTAGGATGGTCAGTGCGTACTACAGTAGAGCAACCTAACCAATAATATCCCCTACACCAGTATTTCACATTGTTTCTATATCTCTGATTATAGAGACATGGGATGGTGATGGAGCCTCCTTGCTTTACAGACACATGTCTCACTGTGGACACACTCTGTGCATCTGTAGAGACAACAACAGAGAACACATTTAGATTATTTTATTTTACCCAGCTGCTCATAAATCCCATCAGATGATCAGCCAAACAAATTGATCTACTGTAATGATTGAATTTGTGACTTCTGTAAAACAAAAAGGCAAACTGTGGTCACACCATGTGTTTGTAACACCAGACAGTAACTGAGACATGTAACTGCTGATGTTGACACACCCATGTCCATCCATTAGAACAGAGGCAACACTTGAACAATTAAAGTCATATTTAGCTTTGACATGGAAATTACTACACCACCACCATCACTTTTTCTCTCTATTTAGTAATAATATGTTACTTCTCTTTTACTTGAAGTCTCATTTACATGTGCTAAGCAACAACTACAAATATAGAACTGTTGAAAAGTACAACTGTTTCACAAGATAAATTATTAAAAACAGCATGTATCTATCACCTGACCACAAAATGCTGAAATCCATAATGTGACCACAATGTCTATGGGCAAAGTAGACAGAACATTTCAAGTGTTATGACTTTCAACATGTTTTCACTGATTGACTTGAAGGAACTAAGCCCAATAATATCAAACAACTAAAGGTCTTCGTTCACTTACCTGAGACTCCAGTGAGGAAGAACAGGATGCGCAGGAGAAGGAGGAGATGTGGAGCCATGAATGGATGAGAGATAACGTCTCTGGTAGTATTTATGTTTGTGTGGGAGTACTGGTGTGTCAGCAATCAAGGCACCCAGTCAACTGACTACTTCCTGATTCACATAGACATCACTATCTTCAACTCTCTTCCTGCTTTAACAACATAGTTCAACCATTGCCCTGTTCCAGACCTTGTGTGTTCAATGATGTTGAACTGTTGAAAACCTGACCAAGGCTGATATGGTCAAAATGTGTCAAAATGTATGCTAATACATATGCATGTTTATATGATGATTATTTATGGAATATTCGCCATCCTTAATACACTGATAACCTCATAACCACTTTACACCTTGGCTATACTCATCGAATGAGTTACAATGGTACAGATAAAGTACATGTAAAATGTACCTTGGCTGGTTGGGTCATTCCTACTTCGTGGTGGCTTTTCTGTCCTCAGGAAATATCACTTCTTATTCAGTATATATATTCAAAAGTGGTTTCCAATATACTTTAAATACAAAGTCAGGTGTCCTTTACCTTAAAAACACAAAAATATGGATCTTCAAAGAAAGTTTTACTAATTTTAGCACTTTTTTTTTCAGTGGATGTAGACGTTTGTACCATGTCCCTGGGTGTTATTCATCATCTTCCATAGGAAATATAAGCCAAAAATTATGTTTAAAATCTTTCTTCATTATTTCAGTCTTTGTTAAAATAATTCTCTCAAGAATGTTTTTCATGATTATTGTATTTATTCTTGTTGAAGATTTTCTGTGTCCCTGATATCACTTTCCCCCCTGTTAGTTTGTTGTACTTCTCCTTTAAGAAAACAACCTCTTCTTACAATTACACCACATTCATAAAGTGTCATAATTCTATTGGTGGGAAAAAAAACGGTGCATAGCTGAATAAATATAAACACTCAGTTGTATCTATTTTTACATTTGTCATGTTGTTAGTCTGTATGTCATATTGTTGGTCTATATGTCCCACTTAAAATATATTTGATAAAGAAGTTGAAATTATTCTAGCTCAATATTGCACACTCACAAAGCTATGGTGTCACATTCTGACCTTTATTTCCTTTTGTTTTGTCATTATTTAGTATGGTCAGGGCGTGAGTTGGGGTGGGCAGTCTGTTTGTTTTTCTATGATTTGGGGATTTCTATGTTTCGGCCTAGTATGGTTCTCAATCAGAGGCAGGTGTCATTAGTTGTCTCTGATTGAGAATCATACTTAGGTAGCCTGGGTTGCACTGTTTGTTTGTGGGTGATTGTCTATGTTGATTGCTTGTTTCAGCGCAGTTTGCATTAGCTTCACGGTTGTTATTTAGTTTATTGTCTTTGTATAGGGTTTCAGTGTTCAGTGTTTTCTTTATTACAATTAATGATGAACACATACCACATATTCAGATGAAGAGGAGGACTACCGTGACATTTGGCTAATTTAGGTTACAAATTTCCATCCTGTTAGCTTCCACCCTGTTAGGATTATGCACCTAACAGGTTGGAAAATGCACCTAAACAGCTTTACTTATATGTTTTTCTGACAGTCAAACATGTCCTTTTCTAACAGAATGCAAAAAAACATACGCATATGAATACATTTTTTTGTTAGGTTATGAGGTCCAAATGTCACCAGATTATTGGAATGAGCTGGTTGTTCATTTAGGGATAGGCGTCTCGCTAGTGGGACACCTGTTGACAACATCCAGAGAAATTGGAGGGTGCGCAATTCAAATAATGAATCGTAATATTAAACATTCATGAACATACAAGTGTCTTATACAATTTAAAAGCTTAAATTCTTGTTATTAGATTTTTACAGCGAAAGCAAGCATGCGATTGTCTGTGGACAGCGCCCCACATCAACATATTTTTCAACCAGCACAGGCTTCACAAAATCACAAATAGCGATTACATAAATCACTTACTTTTGAAGATCTTCCTCTGGTTGC
Source organism: Oncorhynchus keta (assembly GCF_023373465.1). NCBI lineage: Eukaryota > Metazoa > Chordata > Actinopteri > Salmoniformes > Salmonidae > Oncorhynchus > Oncorhynchus keta. The sequence continues at coordinate 15,880,335 of NC_068456.1, forward strand.
AATCCCAAGGGTCCCAGCTACAACATGAATGGTCATTTTGTTAGATAAAATCCTTCTTTATATCCCAAAAAGTCAGTTTAGTTGGCATCATCGATTTCAGTAATCCACTCATTCAACATGCAGACAAAGGAATCCAAAAAGCTACCGCTAAACTTTGTCCAAACAGGTCAAACGAAGTTTCTATGTAATCCTCAGGTACTTTAAAATGTAAATAAACTATAATATTTCATACGGAAAGTAGTATGTTCAAAGGAAAGTAAAATTAGTAAGCGAGCCTCCACAAACAATAAAATTAATCGAGGGTAACACAATGAAGCTTGAAAACGTGTATTTCCATGGTGGTCCTTTTAAGGGGGAGAGGTACATTGCCCTTGTCTCATTTACTCCTAACACAATACATTTGACACAATATAAAACAAAATAGGCACCAAAAACCAACCCATATGCTCTCCCTTGCATTACCTCTCACCCACGTGCTGGAGGCCTAACGCTCACGTTTGAGATTTACTGCTTTTAAGCAAATATTTTCAGTGAGAATGTGAAACCAACCAGGGAGGTTATTCATAATGTTGTTCTTTGGAAGACAATTCCAAATAATGAGAACTGAGTACAAAAGGGTTTATTTTCCCATACCTACATTGGAATGGAACTAAGTCAGTTTCACTCCCTCTAGAATAGTTATAGTTATCCCTGAACCCTGGCCAAGTTAGAGTAGTTACATTGGTACTTGGGGACCATACTGTGGACAATTTTATGGAAAAGACACAATTTAATCTGAGGGAATATCTCTACCACTTTCATCTTTCTGAGGCTTTCAAAGTGGGAGTGGTCAAGATGAGTATAGTGTGTGCTGGAAGTCTAAGAATAATCCAAATGGGTTCAGAGATGTCTGCAGTTTGTTTTGAATTATCTAGGTGACACTATTGTACCACGAAGAGCATGCAAAAGTGGCACTGAACAAGAGCCCCAGCCAATGACACCATTGCCTTCCTTTCTAACAGAAATGTGGAAGTTCTTGCCAGAAAAAGGATTTTATGATTCAATTTGGAGATAACTATTTGACCATGCTCTCTCCAGTCAGATGGTTATCTAGTACACATCCAAGATAGTTAACTGACTCTTTTGCTGTGACTACTGTGTCGCCTACTAACACCTTAAAGCTAGGGGATTTCCTCAGTTGAACTTTGGACCTGAACAGGATGGATTCTTATTGTCAGCTAGCCATTCATTGACTTCCAGAGGTTCTGCACGGAGGTCTTTCTGAACCACATTTCTGTCTTTGTGGGAAGTAAAGCATGGATTAAAGTGTGGTTTGTTGTACATAGCCACTCAGTTCTTACTTATGGTGTTGGGATTCTGTTTTGTAGTTCGTTGACTGACAGTCATATGAACAGTTATCAGTAGGTCTCCCAATGCACACTGGTACCAGCCTGTGTTCTTCATTATAGTCCACTCATAGTCACTTTCACAACACTGCACCAGAACCATGGCACCTCATAGCACCTCCTCATAGCTACAGAATTACCATAGTAACAATTGACAGTGAGACTCCCCCCTACAATTCCAGTCACCTGTTGGTCAACATAAAGGCCTGGAATACCTGAACTCAGAGACAGAAAGACTAATGTAATTTATCAGATAAAGCATATATTATGGACACTATCACTATTCAATCATATAAAATGAATCAATACCTCTGACGACAAAGTTCTGAAAATCCATGTGTCTAGAATTGTCTATGGACAAAGTAGACAGAACATGACAAGTGTTATGACTATCAGCATGTAATCAGTCTCAGTATCTGACTTGGAGGAAGTGAGCCTGATAATATGAAACAACAAAATGTCTTCCCTCACCTTGAGAATCTAGTGAGGAAGAAAAGGATGTCCAGGACAAGGAGGTGATGAGGAACCATGAATGGATGACTGTCTGTTCTGACCCAGGAGGTGCACAGGAATGTTTGTAATCTACCAATTTATTAATGTGGGGAATATGTGTATGACTGCTTACAAGTAATACCCTCATCAACAGGACTACTATGGGATATTACTTTATGGGACATTACTGAGCACTACAATTAATTCCAGGAGTGATCTCACCTAGAGTAACAGATAGCTGGAGCCCAACCCCGTCATCTACCCAATCCGTCATCTCCACAATACACCAATATTAATCAGAATCATTTAGACTTGTCATGGTCACGGTGAAGATTTTAATTTAAAAAAAAAATCAAAATCGAGCTTGTAGCATTGCTCTTAGGATGGTCTGTGAGTTCTACAGTAGAGAAACCAAACCAATCAGATCCTCTGCACCAGTATTTTGCATGGTTGCTCTGATCATAGAGTCATGGGATGGTGATGGAGCTCCCTTTCCTCACAGACACATGACTCACTGTGGATGCACTCTGTGTACCTGCAGACACATCAACATAAAACACAATTTGACAGTTTAATTTTACTCAGCTGATCAAGAGTTCTGCGTGGCTCAGTTTGTAGAGCATGGGGCTTGCAACGCCAGGGTTGATAGTTTGATTCCCACAGGAGACCAGTACAAAAACATATGCAGTCACAACTGTAAGTTGCTCTGTATAAGAGTGTCTGCTAAACTGTTAGTGTCCCATTAGCCAAACATAATGCATGATCTTGTGACATCTGGAGAAAAAAAAGAGGCAAACTGTTGTTGGTTGCCAAACCATGTGTTTGTGACATCAGTTATTGACTCAGAAAGTGCTGATGTTGTGACAAGATGAGAACAGAAACAACACTTCTACCATTTAACTCATATTTCCACTACATGACCAAAAGTATGTGGACACGTGCTCGTTGAACATCTCATTCCAAAATCATTTGAATTAATATGGAGTTTGTCCCCCCTTTGCTGCTATATCAGCCTTCACTCTTCTGGGAAAGCTTTCCACTAGATGCTGGAACATGGCTGCTGGGACTTATTTCCATTCAGCCACAAGAGCATTAGTAACACTGATGTTGAGCGATTAGGCCTGGCTCGCAGTTGGCGTTCCAATGCATCCCGAAGTTGATAGATGTGGTTGAGATCAGGGTTTTGTGCAGGCCAGTTAAGTTCTTCCACACCAATCTCGACAAACCATGTATGCACCTCGCTTTGTGAACGGGGGTATTGTCATGCTGAAAAAGGAAACGGCCTTCCCCAAACTCTTGCCACAGAATCATCACGAATGTAATTTTATGCTGTAGCATTAAGATTTCCCTTCACTGGAACTAAGGGGCCCAGTCCAAACCATAAAAAACAGCCCCAGACCATTATTCCTCTTCCACCAAACTTTACAGTTTGCACTATGCACAGTTGGCACTATAGCGTTCTTCTGGCATCCTTCACACCCAGATTCGACCTTCGAATTGCCATATGGTGAAGCGTGATTCATTACTCCATAGAAGGCATTTCCACTGCTCCAGAGTCCAATGGCGATGAGCTTTACACCACTCCAGCTGACGCTTGGCATTGTGCATGGTCATCTTAGGCTTGTGAGCGGCTGCTCGGCCCTGGAAACCCATTTCATGAAGCTCCCGATAAACAGTACTTGTGTTGACATTGCTTCCAAAGGCAGTTTAGAACTCAGTAGTGAGTGTTGCAATCGAGGACAGACAATTTTTACGCTCTACTCACCTCAGCACTCTGCAGTCCCTTTCTATGGGCTTGTGTGGCCTACCACTATTCGGGTGAGCCACTGTTGCTCCTAGACGTTCCCACTTAACAATAGCAGCACTCCCAGTTGACGGGGGCAGCTCTAGCTGCCTCGTTGAAAGTCACCAAGCTATTTTTTGTCTATGGAGATTGCATGGCTGTGTGCTCGATTTCATACACCTGTCAGCAACGGCTGTGGCAGAAATAGCCAAACACACTTTTGAAGTGGTACCCACATACTTTTGTATATATAGTGTAGCTTTGACATTTACGGCACCCCTAAACTATGGTGACAATCTCTAGTTTCAATCAATTCAAAGTTATGTTTGAAAAAAAATAAGTTACTGGCATGTTTATTAGATACTGAAACACTGAATGGATTACTTTGTACAATATTGAGTCCCTCAAAAATAATGTGACTAAAATGTCCATGGAAATAGGACATTACAAGTGTTATAACTTTCAGCATGTATTCAGTCTCAGTGTCTGACTCAGGAACTGAGTCTAATAATATCAAACAACAAAATGTCTTCCCTCACTTACCTTGAGAATCTAGTGAGGAAGAAAAGGATGTCCAGGACAAGGAGGTGATGAGGAACCATGAATGGATGAGAGCAGGGCCGGCACTAGCTTTTTGGGGGCCCTAAGAGATTTGGTTGTAGCCCAATTTTCTGATGACTAACCAAATTTTGAATTTGCACATTGTGTATTGTACTATTCTAATTCTCAACAGAAGTTTGAAAAATGTTCAATTATTTTGATTTTTTTCTATTAGGTTTTCTATGTTTATACACGTTTTGCTGCGACTTATGCCATGATAATTAATGACAATGCAGTTTTAAGAAAAATAAGTTTAGTCAAAAATAGAGTAAATAGAGTAAAACATTACAAATAAAAGTAACAAATAATTAAAGAGCAGCAGTAAAATAACAGAAGCTAGGCTTTATACAAGGGGTACAGAGACAATGTGCGGGGGCACAGGTTAGTCGAGGTAATTGAGGTAATACTGTATGTACATACAGTAGGTAGAGTTAAAGTGACTATGCATAGATAATAAACAGAGAGTAGCAGCAGAATAAAAAGGGGGGTGGACAACACAAATAGTCTGGGTAGCCATTTGACTATCTGTTCAGGAGTCTTATGGCTTGGGGGTATACGCTGTTAAGAAGCCTTTTGGACCTAGACTTGGCACTCCGGTACCTCTTGCTGTGTGGTAGTAGAGAGAACAGTCTATGGCTAGGGTGGCTGGAGTCTTTGACAATTTTTAGGGCCTTCCTCTGACACCGACTGGTATAGAGGTCCTGCATGGCCCCAGTGATGTACTGGGCCGTACACACTACCCTCTGTAGTACCTTGTTTTCAGAGGCCGAGCAGTTTCCATACCAGGCTAAATCAATGGGGGCTCCCTGGAAGTCAGGGCCCCTGGGGACATGCCCTGCGTGACGGTTGTTATGTGATCATGATTAATACAGTAAAAGTTTAGATAGCTGGCTAGACTAATTTACCATTCTGAAAATTGTTAGCTGGCTAATTGAGTGACTGTCAAGTGACTGACAAAACAAGAAAAAAACTGTTGATGCGCAGCCACATTTTGAACTTGCGCCTTGTGTATTCTATTATTTTAACTCTCGACAGTAAGATGAGACCTTGACTGAGTTTTTTTCGGCTGGTTGGGGGCTCCCTAGAGGTCTTGGCCACTAAGTGACCGCTTATGTCACTTATACCTGGAGCCGGCCATGGATGAGAGAGAGAGTGTCTGTGAGTATTTATGTTTTATGGGCACCCTGGTGTGTGTCAAGGACCAAGAAATCCAAGCAACTGACACTACTTCCTGATCCATCATTCCTTTAAGGCTCTTCCTGTTTTAATGACACAATGCAACCATGTGCCCCGTGAAAGACCTTGTCTAAAACTGGTGTTGAACTGTTGAACCTGACCAAGGGAGATATAGTCAGCAGCATACCACCCTGCATACCACTGCTGGCTTGCTTCTGAAGCTAAGCAGGGTTGGTCCTGGTCAGTTCCTGGATGGGAGACCAGATGATGCTGGAAGTGGTGTTGGAGGGCCAGTAGAAGGCACTCTTTCCTCTGGTCTAAAGAAGAAATGTCCCAATTCCCCATGGCAATGATTGGGGACACTGCCCTGTGTAGAGTGCCGTCTTTTGGCTGGGATGTTAAACGGGTGTCCAGACTCTCTGAGGTCATTAAAGATCCTATGGCACTTATTGTAAGAGTAGGGGTGTTAACCCCAGGGTCCTGGCTAAATTCCCAATCTGTTCACCTAATAATCCCCAGTTTACAATTGGCTCATTCATACCCCTCCTCTCCCCTGTAACTATTCCCCAGGGTGTTGCTGCAAATGAGAATGTGTACTCAGTCAACTTACCTGGTAAAATAACAGATAAATGAAGCTACTATGTATACTGGTTAATTTGATGATTGTTTGTGGTTCATTCCCCATCCTCTATACATTAATAACCTGTCATGTATTAACTCCTGATTCCTGTGTTGGTCTAGTTTCTTTATTAACAATGTTTATAAACAATTTAGTCTATTAGCATGGATATTTTTATTTATTAATCTAGAGGAATTATTAATGAAACAGTTCAACTTGGCTGTGATTTGTTACATTAATGTAACGGCCATTGTTGGTGGAAGAAGGTGAGGACCAAGGTACAGCGTGGTCTGTGTCCATATTTATTAGAATGAACACGGAAATAACCAAAATAACAAAGAGAAACGACCGAAAACCGTTCTGGCTGGTGCAGACACACAACAGACAACAGAAAATAATCATCCACGAAACACAATAGAAAACAGACTACCTAAATATGGTTCTCAATCAGGGACAACGATTGACAGCTGCCTCTGATTGAGAACCATACCAGACCAAACACAGAAACAGCTAATCATAGAAAAACTAACATAGACAACACACCCAACTCACGCCCTGACCATACCAAAAACAAAGACATAATAAAAGAACTAAGGTCAGAACGTGACAATTAAACCATGAGAAATAACCATCAGGAAAAGGGTTAGAGACACATCGGACAATAATTTAATTCCACAACACATGTACTGTACATAATAATAGAATCATTTGAATAAAATGAATCATGCAGATAAAGCTGGATAAAGAAAATAGAACGTGTTGTTGGAATATAATATGATACCTTAGTCTTATTCTAAGGGAATTAAAAATGAAAGGTACGCAAATGTGTCAAATGAAGGTTGTGGTAAATAAAAAAGGTTAAGCCTAATGACAGAGGCATATTATAGTTTTTTCCTCCCTGTACTTGGAAAAAAAGGTGCACGCCTTGCGTTTGGTGCAAATCGTTGGTAAATTTGACCCTTGATCACTTGACCCTATGACCCTTGACCCTATACATCCTTGGTATCATCATGATGTCGGTTTTTACTCAACTTTACCACTCCAATGATGTTGCACAGGAGGAAGAGCAGTGCATTACCAACTTTCAGCAGGTAGAAGAATGAATGTTCCAATCTGTAGAAGAGTTAGTGCTGACCAATTAGTGCTTTTTGAGGCCGGTCGGTTCCGGTTCAATTCTTTATAAAATATCAGTTTTCAATTTTGTTTTCTATTATTTGGTTTGAATGCTGTAACAACACAGAATAAAACAATTAATAAAAGTCCCATGATGGTAGTGACTGCCCATTACTGCGTATCACTTATTAACAATTTATGCACATTACTTTACTTTAATAATCAAATATTTCAGTTGTTGTGTATATTACATTTTTTCATTCCAAGTCAACATCTCATCTCTGTAGAGCTGCTGCATGTGCTGTGTGACAAAATCACTATTTTGTCAATCTTCAAAGTAAATAAGGCATACTTTTATGACTGCTGAATAAAGCTATTAATCACTTGCAAAGCAACATCTGCTCTCTATATCACCTCACAATTGTGCATTCTTTTTGCCATTTCTGTAGAAGGAAGAATTTGCTGTAAAGTCATCCACAGACCTTTTGTAGGCTCGGACAATGTTTTGAAACCATGGTTTTCAACAGTCCACATTTCAGTCATGCACATTTAAATTGAGTGGTGATTTTTGAGGGGTGTTTGTGTACACTTACGTCTGGATGTTGCTGACTGACGGCTGAGAAGAGACTGCAGATTGGGCTGTTGGCACTGGAAATGTTGTCAGTGTCAAGGTAGAAGAAATATACAGCACTTTCAGCATTTCTCAAACTAGCTTCTAATTTGGGAAGCTAAGCATTATTTACTGATAGGTTTGGTTTCTGAGCTTTAACTATTGTAAATCGTTAGTTCTAAAATAGACACGGGAGGTGCCATAATGAAGCTTAGGAGGGGCTGAGTGCAGGGAAAATGGTCACGTGTGGCCGTACTGACAAGGGGAGGAACCGTTTAAGACCCATATCACTCAACTCCCTGCCTAGCAATAATGATGCAATGTATAGCGATAAGGAGGAGACTCCACCCTAAGTGGGGTATGTATACTACCACGGGTGAGGAGGAGACTCCACCCTAAGTGGGGTATGTATACTACCACGGGTGAGGAGGAGACTCCACCCTAAGTGGGGTATGTATACTACCACGGGTGAGGAGGAGACTCCACCCTAAGTGGGGTATGTATACTACCACGGGTGAGGAGGAGACTCCACCCTAAGTGGGGTATGTGTACCACGGGTGAGGAGGAGACTACCAGTGGGGGTATACTACCACGGGTGAGGAGGAGACTCCACCCTAAGTGGGGTATGTATACTACCACGGGTGAGGAGGAGACTCCACCCTAAGTGGGGTATGTATACTACCACGGGTGAGGAGGAGACTCCACCCTAAGTGGGGTATGTATACTACCACGGGTGAGGAGGAGACTCCACCCTAAGTGGGGTATGTATACTACCACGGGTGAGGAGGAGACTCCACCCTAAGTGGGGTATGTATACTACCACGGGTGAGGAGGAGACTCCACCCTAAGTGGGGTATGTATACTACCACGGGTGAGGAGGAGACTCCACCCTAAGTGGGGTATGTATACTACCACGGGTGAGGAGGAGACTCCACCCTAAGTGGGGTATGTATACTACCACGGGTGAGGAGGAGACTCCACCCTAAGTGGGGTATGTATACTACCACGGGTGAGGAGGAGACTCCACCTAAGTGGGGTATGTATACTACCACGGGTGAGGAGGAGACTCCACCCTAAGTGGGGTATGTATACTACCACGGGTGAGGAGGAGACTCCACCCTAAGTGGGGTATGTATACTACCACGGGTGAGGAGGAGACTCCACCCTAAGTGGGGTTTGTATACTACCACGGGTGAGGAGGAGACTCCACCCTAAGTGGGGTATGTATACTACCACGGGTGAGGAGGAGACTCCACCCTAAGTGGGGTATGTATACTACCACGGGTGAGGAGGAGACTCCACCCTAAGTGGGGTATGTATACTACCACGGGTGAGGAGGAGACTCCACCCTAAGTGGGGTATGTATACTACCACGGGTGAGGAGGAGACTCCACCCTAAGTGGGGTATGTATACTACCACGGGTGAGGAGGAGACTCCACCCTAAGTGGGGTATGTATACTACCACGGGTGAAACCATGTCTTTGTCTAACGCAGCTGTATTGACCCACGGGGCAGAATAAACTTGGTTTAAAGCTCTCATAGTGTCCGTTGAGTTTGTACTCTGAAAATTAGCACCTAACATTACCAATAATTGTCACTCAGTACTTACTGAAGGTGGTAGTATTTTGCTTTGTGGTTTGCTGGTTGACAGTGATATGAACAGGCATCTGATAGTATCCATTTGCACACCTGTACCAGCCAGAGTCCACCATCCTCAGTGCACTCATAGTCACCGTTAAAACATTGCCATTGGTGACAATATTGGTCTGCTGGTGTAATGTCACTGATGTTCCATCTAGAGTTCCAGAATTCAGCAGACATTTCCCACCCATCCTGCACATTGCACAGTGACATTCTGTCCTTCAACTCCAGTCACTTCTTGTTGATCCACATACAGTCCTGGAGTATCTGAACACAATGGAGATAGGAAGTTGTGATATGATGAGTCAGATAAAAGACCACACCCATAAGATTGGGAGATATCCTAAAGTCACTAATGTTATAAGTATTGTCAAAGATACACTAGCCCCTATAAAATAACACAGAAGTGAATGATCTCATTACAGTAATATGCAACTGTCAATGGATTTCAATCAAATGCTTATTTTTGTGCCTTTTTGCATTGAAGCCATTTTTAATAATCAAATAATATATTCAAGATGAAATTACATGAATTATTTGTGTATGCCTCCTGGGTCAAATCAAATCCAATCAAATCTAATCAAATTGTATTTGTCACATACACATGGTTAGCAGATGTTAATGCGAGTGTAGCGAACTGCTTGTGCTTCTAGTTCCGACAATGCAGTAATAACCAACAAGTAATCTAACTAACAATTCCAAAACTACTGTCTTATACATACACACAAGTGTAAGGTGATAAAGAATATGTACATAAAGATATATGAATGAGTGATGGTACAGAGCAGCATAGGCAAGATACAGTAGATGGTATTGAGTACAGTATATACATATGAGATGAGTATGTAAAAAAAGTGGCATAGTTAAAGTGGCTAGTGATACATGTATTACATAAAGATGCAGTAGATGATATAGAGTACAGTATATACGTATACATATGAGATGAATAATGTAGGGTATGTAAACATTATATTCGGTCAGAACAGACTGTATGTTTGATAAAGCATATTTTGCTGTATCATTGGAAAAACCAGCAGTATGTTCAACCCTATTTTATAATTCAGCAATATTCCTCTATGGATTTAATTGGTGAAAGTATTTGTGATTGTCTCCTACAGCTACAAAGGGAAAAGTAACACACTCATCAACAGGTTGTCCATGCAACATTACTGAGCACTATTCATCCTGCATTACTGGATGTGCAAGCAGTGAATCTTACCTGGAGTAACAGATATCTGCAGTCTAGCCCCATCAACTGCCTTGTTCTTCCTCTCCACAATACACCAGTAATAATCAGAATCACTAGAACTAAGACTTGTCATGGTCACAGTAAAGATTCGCTGGTTGATGTCATCAGAGATTGAGGTCTTTCCACTGGTCTTAGGATGGTCAGTGCGTACTACAGTAGAGCAACCAAACCAATTATATCCCCTACATCCGTATTTCACATTGTTTCTATATCTCAGATCATAGAGACATGGGATGATGATGGAGCCTCCTTGCTTTACAGACACATGACTCACTGTGGACACACTCTGTGCATCTGTAGAGACAACAACAAACAACCAACCCGTTTTGAATTAAAACATTTTACTCAACAAGTCCCACCAGCTGATCAACACAATTACACAACCAAATGTGGTTGTGACAGCAGATAATGACTGAGATATCCACTTTAAGTGCTGATGTTGTCACACCCAAGTCTAGCCATGATCAGAGGCAAACCTTTGACCATTAAAATCATACTTATCTTTGACATACTACACCCCTAAACTAAGAAGACATCTCTAGTTTCAATTAATTAATAAGTGCTGTTTGAAAAGAATAATGAGTTGAAGTTGATGTAATATTATGTATATTGTCACATACTCTGGATGGTTGTTCTGATACTGTAGTACTGTAGTACATCCTTTAATTTTTTTATTTTTATGTTAGTCTATAATATGTTACTCAACATTTGTTAGACAACACATAGGTAATAATATTTGTAATCTACAAATATATTTGTAGACATGGGAGCTTTTGCCTTTTCTATTTCATCATTTTTTACTGAAAAAAAAGAGAGAAAAAGAGAACTGCTGAAAAATGCACATGTTGAATGTGGAGACCTATCATTAAAAACAGCTCTCATCAACACATCAGACCAAATATGACAATGCACAATGTGACTACCATGTCCTTGGGCAAAGTAGACAGAACGCTACAAGTCCAATGAATGTCAGAATGTACTCGGTGTCTGATTTGGAGGAACTGAGCCCTGATACTAACATCAATGAAGAAACGGTGTACCCTCTCTTACCTGAAAGTCCAGCGAGGAAGAAAATGATGTGCAGGACAAGGAGGAGATGTGGAGCCATGAATGGATGAGAGAGCGTGTGTGTTTAGGTAATTGTGACCTGAAATCATCAAAACAGAACAAGTGACGTCACCGATTGAAATGCTATTAGCGCGCACCACCGCTAACTAGCTAGCCATTTCATATCTGTTACATTTAGAAAACATAGTAAGTATTTGTTTTAATGAATTACATTTTTTTAAAAAATGTTTATTGATGGTTACATAATATAGCTACAGGAGTGTTGTTGCTACTACAAATGAAAGGTTTGACATCAAAGAGCATTAGTACCAACATCCTCTTTTGTTTATTTCAGAGGACAAGAAGGCAAAGGACCAACCAGCAAACACCTCAGTAGTAAGCTATGAGTTATCTTCTCACACATCTGTTCCTTTCACTTCTTGATATTCTACGGTTCGCTTTGGTTAGTAGTTAGTCATAACTAATACTAATTCAATCCAATTTCTTATGTTTACTGAACTCAAGACTACTAAGATAAACAATGTCAAGGGAACCGGGTTTCTTAATAGTCCTGCACTGAGTATGCTTCTTTGACCAGAACAGACTTCCTCAAATCACACACCACAACTACTGACACTTGAACAATAACACATTGTGCTATCATTGGAAATAATTAGAAAATAATCAAAAAGGTGCAAATTCATATGTAAGTATGCATGAGGTTCAACATCATTCTAAGGCCTATGGTCAAACAGTTTGATGTTAACAAGGTTTGTGTTTCATTCCTTCGGACATCTGCAGAATCTGAGCAGGACATTACCTACAGAACTGTTAGTCACATTAGAGGAACAGCACATCAAGTCAAACCTAACTCCTTTCACCCAATCCCTCTTCAACACAACCTAAACCCTCCGCAACCCAATTTAACAACCCCATCAAACTCAATCCAACCCAACTCAAAGGGAAAGTCCACAATGCGAGTCTCTCTGAGATGATGTGATCATGTTGCTCTCTCTCCTCCACCACACATGACCTAAACCCTGAGAGCCACGGTGACTTGTACAGCACTGTGATTCCTAAGCAGCACAGGACAGCACAAAGGGTAAACATTCAAATAAATAAACAAGTAATGCTGGTCTTGTAGGGTATTAGGACTTGACTCAATCAATAGCGCAGAAGATCAGCTTTACAGCCCAATTGACAGTAAAAGCAATGTTTCCACGTTTGTGGAGACTGTATTCACAATAAACGCTGAATATGTCAGCTGAATAGAAAATTACCTTCAAATTTCAGCTGCGCTACAGTGCTATTCTCTGGCACTACGGATTGAATCTGGCGCTTATCTCTTTAAAAGCAGAACTTGATTTGACAGCTGTGATGTGTTTAAGGATGTAAATGTTTTCTGACTAAATCCCTGTGTAATTGTCTACCAGCAAGGCCCATTTCCTGATGGTGCAGTAACATGCGGCACCGTGGTCACCAAGAACAAAACTCAACTAAATGTACAGACAAAGCTAAGGCTGCTTTACTGATGTTATTTTCCTTGTTTAGCAGCGTTCTAGCCACAGCTATGCTAATAGTTATTATGAACTAAGTTTTATAGTGTAACTTTTTTAAACTTCAAAAAATCTAAGCCATTGGGGGGAATGGCTTAAACTATATCAGAAAATATTTGCCCACCATCAGAAAATATTTAACCCCTTATTTTTGTTTGCACCAAACTACCTCCATACTTCCATTAATTTGTATGGGTTACCTTCAGAAGAGTCCCTTGACACTTGAGAAAAACACCATTGTGCTTGTGAGAGTCCCCCATTTCCATAGAGTTGTCATAATAGGCCCAGTTGTTCAGACCACACAGATGTTTTCGTGAGAAGACCTATTTTGGGATGTCTCAAGGTCTGACAAACACCACTGTAGCTCGGCCACCTTCCACCGCAGATGCAGAAGGGCGACATAGGCGGATGAGAGAGCTTGAGATGCAGCCCATGCAAAAAAAAATGATGTCTCTTAAACTGACAGATTTTGATGGAGATTTTTTTAATGATGTTAATTAGATTGACGCACATTACGATTAAGCATTGTCAATATCACCTGTTAAAACATTTTAAAAATGCAACTATAATTTGTTTTGTGTTTTCTGAATAACTCTGCGTGTCTGTCTATGAGCAGGTTCCATTACCTGATGATGCAGTGACATACAGCACTGTGATCACCAAGAACAAGACCCATCAAAATGTAGGCCTACATAAAAAGCACATATTCTGTTTTGATGATTTCAAAAAAAGTATTCATGCCTTTGTGTCTAATGTGTACTGTGTCAATACAGAAGGCTCTCTATATCACCATTATAACTGTGTGTGTCTGAGTGTTAATCCTGTCTTACAAGCAACAGAACAGTAACTTAATTTAATTATTGGGCCCAAAGAACCAGACAAGGGGGATAATACTGGAGGATCTCAGTGTACTCAGGCATCAGAACAAAAGTGTCCAGATTGACAGTAAAACATATAATGTTATTGTACTTGTCACCCCCTGCCCCAACCCTTTCTCCTTATTATTTTTTATTGTTCACTTTTTCTTTTTAAAGGAAGAATCAAAATGTACAGAATAGTTACGTGGAGGGAAATGGGGGAGGGTAACGCTTTTTCAATTTCAGTCAAGGGGAGGGTCATGTAATTTGTAATTTATCACATTTCAATATTTCAGTTTTTAAAATGAGTTGCTTATTAGTCTATATATTGATGTGTGCCCAATGCCACCCCTCATCTCTGATTTTTCACTGGGCGCGCAATATCAAGTACTCTTATAGGCTATTTTGTGTGGACTCAATTAAATCCAAAGCCTGTAAGCTATAGGCTACGAAGTGCATGCATGGGGAAGCACAGAGCAAAGATATATTTCTAAGATACTATAGCTGCTGGGATGGTGTAAATAAAACTAGGCTGCATTATAACCAAAACTCGAATTGAGGGGCTATGAGAGGGTATTCCATAGACCTACCTTTAATTAAATAAAATGGCAAAAACCACAGGCCTAGCCCTTGCTAGCTTAAGGTTTTCAAGAAAATGAAATGGATCAGCATATTTAAAGTGATCTATAACAGAGCTTTGGTCCACAATGCTTTATCCTAGAAACAAGCTGTGAAATATGTGGGAAAGACGTGCCTCTGATGCATATGGAGATACTGTATCATTGTTTAATTTCCATGACCTTGAGAGTCTGAGCTACAACCTGTAGCCGAGGAGACTTTGCTTGGGAAGTCATTTAATTCTATCACTATACATTGATTAAGCTATTCACTTTCTGTACAATGGAAGATGTTTCAACTCAGACAGCTTTTAAGGAAATACTTGTAACCTTCTATCATTTGGTTAATTAACCCACGGAGGAAGAGTAGCCAGCAGTTAAATCTTAATTCTTTCTGCGTTTGTACATACTTAGAAAAAAGGGTTCCAAAAGGGTTCTTTGGCTCTCTACATCGGAGAAACCTTTCTGGGTTCCGTGTAGAAACCTCTGAGTAAAGGGTTCTAACTCGAACCCAAAATATTTTTTCAAAGGATTCCCCCATGGGGACAGCCAAATAACACTTTTAGGTTCCAGATAGGCCTACTTTGTCAATGGTGGAAAGGTAGGCCTACTTTGTCAATGGTGGAAAGGTAGGCCTACTTTGTCAATGGTGGATAGGTAGGCCTTTTGAATGTACCATTCTCAGAATCCTGATTTAAATTATTTTGCAAACAGAGACAGTTTCGTTGCAAACAAGACACACTGATTTGGCAATGGAGAATGACAAGATGAACACAGCCTGTAATTTAGATAATTTGTGTGGCATTAAATATTCTGCTAATATGTAAAAAGACATAGAATTCCATGACATTTTTATAAAAAGCATTTTTTTCCACGGAACTGAAAATATCATGATACAATACTTTTATTCTAAAGGAGATCTTTCTACCTCTACACGTGTGGCCTGTGAATCTATCTATATCCGTCTGGCCCGCAGACCTGTATCCTATCAAAATGCCTGCGTAGCCATGTAATGCTTACGATACGAAGAACCGTTTCTAAAACTGGATATCTAAGGCTCTGGTCTGTCCAAGAAGTGAGCGTAAACAGTAGACATGATCTTTGTTGTCCACTTTGTTTTAATTATTATTTTGGGTATTCGGTGCCTCAGATCTTGACACAGGAGTGTTCATAAGTATGACAAGACATACAAAGTCAAAACCCACAAATGTTTCTTATACATCCCCCACCCTCCTACTTATCATCTTCTCCAGACTCTCAAGTTAAACTGTTTATATCAATAAGAAGCAGTAGTGTTTTGCATCTATTCTTTATTCAATGCATTTACCGTATAAAGTTGATGTCAGAAGTTTACATAAACAACTTGTACTGACTCCAACATAAGTGTTTCAACCAATCCACACATTTCTTGATAACAAACTATAGTTTTGGCAAGTTGGTTAGGACATCTACTTTGTGCATGACACAAGTTATTTTTACAGCAATTGTTTACATTTATTCACTGCATCACAATTCCAGTGGGTCAGATGTTTACATACACTAAGTTGATTGCCTTTAAACAGCTTAGAAATTCCAGAAAATGATGTCATGGCTTTAGAAACTTCTGACAGGCTAATTGACATAATTTGGGTCAATTGGAGGTGTACCTGTGGATGTATTTCAAGGCCTACCTTCAAACTCAATGACTCTTTGCTTGACATCATGGGAAAATCAAAAGAAATCAGTCAACTAATTGTAGACCTCCACAAGCACGGTTCATCCTTGGGAGCAATTTCCAAACGCCCGAAGGTACCACATTTATCTGTACAAACAATAGTACACAAGCATCAACACCATTGGACGACCCAGCAGTTATACCACTCAGGAAGGAGACGCGTTCTGTCTCCTAGAGATGGAGTACTTTGGTGCGAAAAGTGCAAATCAATCCCAGAACACCAGCACAGGTCCTTGTGAAGATGCTGGAGGAAACAGGTACAAAAGTAACCTGAAACATAACCTGAAAGGCCACTCAGCAAGGAAGAAGCCACTGCTTCAAAACCTCCATAAGAAAAGCCAGACTATGGTTTACAACTGCACATGGGGACAAAGATCGTAATTTTTGGAGAAATGTCCTCTGGTCTGATGAAACAAAAATAGAACTGTTTGGCCATAATGACCATCGTTATGTTTGGAGGAAAAGGGGGAGGCTTGCTAGCCAAAGAACACCATCCCAACTGTGAAGCATGTGGCAGCATCATGTTGTGGGTGTGCTTTACTGCAGGAGGGACTGGTGCACTTGACAAAATAGATGGCATTATGAGAAAGGAAAATTATGTGGATATATTGCGGCAACATCTCAAGACATCATTCAGGAAGTTAAAGCTGGGTCGCAAATGGGTCTTCCAAATGGACAATGATCCCAAGCACACTTCCAAAGTTGTGGCAAAATGGCTTAAAGACAACAAAGTAAAGGTATTGGAGTGGTCATCACAAAGCCCTGACCTCAATCCCATAGAACATTTGCGTGCAGAACTGACATTGTGTGCGAGCAAGGAGGCCTAGAAACCTGACTCAGTTACACCAGTTCTGTCAGGAGGAATGGGCCAAAATTCACCCAACTTATTCAGGGTTGGTGGGTCCCCTGTGGGACAGTTGAGCGAACGTAGGCTAATGCACTGTGCAATTTACAGGAGCTATTACTGTGAAATAATAACCTGCTATTGTTTGAGGAGAGTGCACAGAACATGAAAAGTAATTCATAAACAAATTAGGCACATTTGGGCAGTCTTTATACAAAATTTTGAACAGAAATACAATGGTTCATTGGATCCGTCTGAAACTTTGCACATACACTGCTACCATCCAGTGGTCAAAATCTAAATTGCACCTTGACTGGAATAATAAATTATGGACTTTCTCTTGCATTTCAAAGATGATGGTTGTTTTTTTCTTTTTAGTATCTTTTACTAGATCTGTGTTATATTCTCCAACGTTCCTTTCACATTTCCACAAATGTCAATGTATTTCCTTTCAAATGGTACCAATAATATGCATATCCTTGCTTCAGGGCCTGAGCTACAGGCAGTTAGATTTGAGTATGTCATTTTAGGCGAATATTGAAATACAGGGGCCTATCCTAAGAGAAAATTACTAAAAGTGAAAGTCACCCAGTTAAAAGTACATGTAATTGCTAAAATATACTGAAGTATCAAAAGTACAAGTATAAATCATGTCAAATGTATTGTATTAAACAAAGCAGGCAGCCACATATTCTAGATTTTATCTTATTTACAGATAGCCAGGGGCACACACTAACACTCAGACACCATTTACAAACAAAGTGAGTCTGCCAGATCAGAGGCAGTAGGGATGACCAGTGATGTTTTCTTGATAATTGTGTGAATTAGACCATTTTCCTGTCCTGCTAAGCATTCAAAATGTAACGAGTACTTTTGGGTGTCAGGGGACATGTAAGGAGTAAAAAGTACAGTATTTTCTTTAGGAATGTAGTGAAGTAAAAGTTGTCAAAAATATAAATACTTTTATTGTAAATAAGAATAGAATAATATGTTTGTGATCACAAAATATATACATTGTTTTTGTCAAAATTGCTCATACTTAGTCAATATGGTTGGGAATCATTGAAGATCAGCAATATTCAAACCTTGTCTCTGGTCTTCTAGCAAATTTTAGTAAGAACTGAGACTGGACCACTCATGTTATCGGTATGCTTATCACGAGCAGGGACTGGGAAGTTTGGTAGGATGAAAATAAATAAGAAAGGATCAAATCCCAGTAATGAACTGACAGTCCAATGTGCAGTGGTAAGACCCTTAATCACTGATGATGTCATCCAGCAAATATTGACAGTGAGCTACATCTGGAGCCAGGGGACACTCTTTTGATATCAAAAGAGTAGTGGATGATGACGTAAGAGTGTATACGATCTATATACTGCTAGCATCTGTGTTCAGTAAAGCAGAATGAATAGGACGAAGAACAGTAATGTTCGATAAACTGTCCTATATAATGTGATGAATATGCTACTTTTCCCATTACCCCACACTGTCCACACTTCACAGAAGTGCTTTCTCGACTTGAGTGGGTTGAGTCACTGATGTGATCTTCCTGTCTGGTTTTGCGCCCCCCTCGGGCTTGTGCAGTGGAGGATATATTTTGTGGACTATACTCAGCCTTGTCTCATGGTGTATTTGGTGGTCTATTGATATCCCTCTAGTGGTGTGGGGGCTGTGCTTTGGCAAAGTGGGTGGGATTATATCCTGCCTGGTTGGCCCTGTCTGGGGGTATCGTTGGCGGACAGGGACACAGTGTCCCCATCTATGTGCCGCCGACGCGGCCCGCTACCAAGGACTGTGGACTCTCCTTCTCCATGGCCAATGTGAGTAAGACATTTAAACACGTTTTCCCTCGCAAGGCTGCAAGTCCAGACGGCATCGCTAGCCATGTCCTCAGAGCATGCGCATATCAGCTGGCTGGTGTGTTTACGGAAAGTCTGCTGTCCCCACATGCTTCAAGATGGCCACCATTGTTCCTGTACTCAAGAAGGCCACGGTAATGACACAACATTAGTAGGCTTGATTACCAATGATGACGAGGTAGCCTACATGGAGGAGATGAGGGCTCTGGGAGTGTGGTGCCTGGGAAACAACCTCTCACTCAACGTCAACAAAACAAAGGAGAAAATCGTGGACTTCAGGAAACAGCAGAGGGTGCACCCCCCATCTACGTCGATGGGACCACAGTGGAGAAGGTGGAAAGCTTCATGTTCCTTGGTGTACACATCACTAACAAACTGAAATGGACCACCCACACAGACAGTGTGGTGAAGAAGGTGTAACAGAGCCTCTTCGACCTCAGGAGGCTAATGAAATGTGGCGTGTCACCTAAAACCCTCACAAATTCTTACAGATGCACAATTGAAAGCATCCTGCCGGGCTGTATCACCGTCTGGTACAGCAACTGCACCGCCTGCAACCGCAAGGCTCTCCAGAGGGTGGTGTTGTCTGCCCAACGCATTACCATGGGAAAACTACCCACCCCCCAGGACACAGCAGTCACAGGAAGGCCAACAAAATAATCAAGGACATCAACCACCCGAGCCACTGCCTGTTCACCCCGCTATCATCCAGAAGATTGAAAAACAGCTTCTATCTCAAGACCATCAGACTGTTAAGGTAAAAACAAACAAAATTGGCAGGCCTTATTTAATTTGGTAGTTTATGGCCTTAATCTCACTCACTCTCCCCAAGATTATAGCCATTTACATTTTACATTTAAGTCATTTAGCAGACGCTCTTATCCAGAGCGACTTACAAATTGGTGCATTCACCTTATGACATCCAGTGGAACAGCCACTTTACAATAGTGCATCTAAATCTTTTAAGGGGGGTGAGAAGGATTACTTTATCCTATCCTAGGTATTCCTTAAAGAGGTGGGGTTTCAGGTGTCTCCGGAAGGTGGTGATTGACTCCGCTGTCCACCATTGGGGAGCCAGAGCAGCGAACAGTTTTGACTGGGCTGAGCGGGAACTGTACTTCCTCAGTGGTAGGGAGGCGAGCAGGCCAGAGGTGGATGAACGCATTGCCCTTGTTTGGGTGTAGGGCCTGATCAGAGCCTGGAGGTACTGAGGTGCCGTTCCCCTCACAGCTCCGTAGGCAAGCACCATGGTCTTGTAGCGGATGCGAGCTTCAACTGGAAACCAGTGGAGAGAGCGGAGGAGCGGGGTGACGTGAGAGAACTTGGGAAGGTTGAACACCAGACGGGCTGCGGCGTTCTGGATGAGTTGTAGGGGTTTAATGGCACAGGCAGGGAGCCCAGCCAACAGCGAGTTGCAGTAATCCAGACGGGAGATGACAAGTGCCTGGATTAGGACCTGCGCCGCTTCCTGTGTGAGGCAGGGTCGTACTCTGCGGATGTTGTAGAGCATGAACCTACAGGAACGGGCCACCGCCTTGATGTTAGTTGAGAACGACAGGGTGTTGTCCAGGATCACGCCAAGGTTCTTAGCGCTCTGGGAGGAGGACACAATGGAGTTGTCAACCGTGATGGCGAGATCATGGAACGGGCAGTCCTTCCCCGGGAGGAAGAGCAGCTCCGTCTTGCCGAGGTTCAGCTTGAGGTGGTGATCCGTCATCCACACTGATATGTCTGCCAGACATGCAGAGATGCGATTCTCCACCTGGTCATCAGAAGGGGGAAAGGAGAAGATGAATTGTGTGTCGTCTGCATAGCAATGATAGGAGAGACCATGTGAGGTTATGACAGAGCCAAGTGACTTGGTGTATAGCGAGAATAGGAGAGGGCCTAGAACAGAGCCCTGGGGGACACCAGTGGTGAGAGCGCGTGGTGAGGAGACAGATTCTCGCCACGCCACCTGGTAGGAGCGACCTGTCAGGTAGGACGCAATCCAAGCGTGGGCCGCGCCGGAGATGCCCAACTCGGAGAGGGTGGAGAGGAGGATCTGATGGTTCACAGTATCGAAGGCAGCCGATAGGTCTAGAAGGATGAGAGCAGAGGAGAGAGAGTTAGCTTTAGCAGTGCGGAGCGCCTCCGTGATACAGAGAAGAGCAGTCTCAGTTGAATGACTAGTCTTGAAACATGACTGATTTGGATCAAGAAGGTCATTCTGAGAGAGATAGCGGGAGAGCTGGCCAAGGACGGCACGTTCAAGAGTTTTGGAGAGAAAAGAAAGAAGGGATACTGGTCTGTAGTTGTTGACATCGGAGGGATCGAGTGTAGGTTTTTTCAGAAGGGGTGCAACTCTCGCTCTCTTGAAGACGGAAGGGACGTAGCCAGCGGTCAGGGATGAGTTGATGAGCGAGGTGAGGTAAGGGAGAAGATCTCCGGAAATGGTCTGGAGAAGAGAGGAGGGGATAGGGTCGAGCGGGCAGGTTGTTGGGCGGCCGGCCGTCACAAGACGCGAGATTTCATCTGGAGAGAGAGGGGAGAAAGAGGTCAGAGCACAGGGTAGGGCAGTGTGAGCAGAACCAGCGGTGTCGTTTGACTTAGCAAACGAGGATCGGATGTCGTCGACCTTCTTTTCAAAATGGTTGACGAAGTCATCTGCAGAGAGGGAGGAGGGGGGGGGGGAGGAGGATTCAGGAGGGAGGAGAAGGTGGCAAAGAGCTTCCTAGGGTTAGAGGCAGATGCTTGGAATTTAGAGTGGTAGAAAGTGGCTTTAGCAGCAGAGACAGAGGAGGAAAATGTAGAGAGGAGGGAGCGAAAGGATGCCAGGTCCGCAGGGAGGCGAGTTTTCCTCCATTTCCGCTCGGCTGCCCGGAGCCCTGTTCTGTGAGCTCGCAATGAGTCATCGAGCCACGGAGCGGGAGGGGAGGACCGAGCCGGCCTGGAAGATAGGGGACATAGAGAGTCAAAGGATGCAGAAAGGGAGGAGAGGAGGGTTGAGGAGGCAGAATCAGGAGATAGGTTGGAGAAGGTTTGAGCAGAGGGAAGAGATGATAGGATGGAAGAGGAGAGAGTAGCGGGGGAGAGAGAGCGAAGGTTGGGACGGCGCCATACCATCCGAGTAGGGGCAGTGTGGGAAGTGTTGGATGAGAGCGAGAGGGAAAAGGATACAAGGTAGTGGTCGGAGACTTGGAGGGGAGTTGCAATGAGGTTAGTGGAAGAACAGCATCTAGTAAAGATGAGGTCGAGCGTATTGCCTGCCTTGTGAGTAGGGGGGGAAGGTGAGAGGGTGAGGTCAAAAGAGGAAAGGAGTGGAAAGAAGGAGGCAGAGAGGAATGAGTCAAAGGTAGACGTGGGGAGGTTAAAGTCGCCCAGAACTGTGTGAGGTGAGCCGTCCTCAGGAAAGGAGCTTATCAAGACATCAAGCTCATTGATGAACTCTCCGAGGGGACCTGGAGGGCGATAAATGATAAGGATGTTAAGCTTGAAAGGGCTGGTAACTGTGACAGCATGAAATTCAAAGGAGGCGATAGACAGATGGGTAAGGGGAGAAAGAGAGAATGACCACTTGGGAGAGATGAGGATCCCGGTGCCACCACCCCGCTGACCAGAAGCTCTCGGGGTGTGCGAGAACACGTGGGCGGACGAAGAGAGAGCAGTAGGAGTAGCAGTGTTATCTGTGGTGATCCATGTTTCCGTCAGTGCCAAGAAGTCGAGGGACTGGAGGGAGGCATAGGCTGAGATGAACTCTGCCTTGTTGGCCGCAGAACGGCAGTTCCAGAGGCTACCGGAGACCTGGAACTCCACGTGGGTCGTGCGCGCTGGGACCACCAAATTAGGGTGGCCGTGGCCACGCGGTGTGGAGCGTTTGTATGGTCTGTGCAGAGAGGAGATAACAGGGATAGACAGACACATAGTTGACAGGCTACAGAAGAGGCTACGCTAATGCAAGGAGATTGGAATGACAAGTGGACTACATGTCTCGAATGTTCAGAAAGTTAAGCTTACGTAGCAAGAATCTTATTGACTAAAATGATTAAAATGATACAGTACTGCTAAAGTAGGCTAGCTGGCAGTGGCTGCGTTGTTGACTTTGTAGGCTAGCTGGCAGTGGCTGCGTTGTTGACACTACACTAATCAAGTCGTTCCGTTGAGTGTAATAGTTTCTACAGTATAGCTATATATAGCCCTAGGAAACATTTCAAAGAGACAATGAAACCCTCATTTTCCCAGAAAAAAACACAAAACACTTCGTTAGCATTCATTATACTACACCGAGTCAGCAAGCCAAAAGTTTTAACTACAAACAAAACCTGATAATAATGATACTGTTCTCCCTCAGATCATGAATCATTAGTTTTAATCTACCTCAATGTTTATGTATGCTTTATTTAGCATGCACTACCCTGATATACAATTATCCTGGTATCGTTACTAGACCAATGTCCAACAAATATGTGATAGCTGTTTCTCTTGAGATTGTTCCTGTTACCCCTCTAAATGAAACATTATTGTTCTGTCGCAAATGTAGTACATTTCTCAACGTAAGGAATCAGTGATATTTAATCCCAGGCATTTAATAAGAATGTGTTTGAGACGTGTTCTCCTATGTCTCCTTTAACATACATACTTTAGGTGACTTCCATCAATCCCAGAAGAAATAAAATAAAATGAAACAATAAACCCTTTCCAGCAATCTAATCATTTCAACCTGTTACGTAAAGTTAGTAAAAATATAAACCTGTTGTTTATCAAATCTAAAACTTTTTTTTACTCATAGCTACAATGTGGGCATGCCCCAAAGGTCAATACTGTTCAGCTTGTACATTAATGATCTTCCTTCTGTCTGTACTGGGTCTGAAGTTCCAATGTATGCAGATGATACAGTGATATATGAATGCAAATAGCAAACAGCAAGCTACACAATAACTCACTACTGTAATGGTCCAGGTGACAAAGTTGCTCAGGGACTCATGTTTGCATCTCAATGAAAAAAAAACACAGTCTGCATGAGGAGGACAACTGGTGCCACTGAGCCAGATGTCTGTGTCATGGGAAAAGCTCCAGGTGGTATCCAATTGTAAGTACCACGGCATCATACTTGATTCCAACCTCTCTTTTAAAAAGCAAATGAAAAAGGTAACTCAAATAACCAAATTCAACCTAGCTAATTTCCAAAAGATATGAAATTGTTTGACTACAAAGTCAACAAAACTGTACTTCAAATCTATGATACTCCCCCACTTAACATACTACTTGACTAGTTGGGCCCAAGCTTGCTCTACAACATTAAAACCCATTCAGTCTGTCTGCAAACAGGCTCGCAAAGAGCTCGATAGGAAGCCCAATAGCTATCATCACTGTTAGTTCCCTTAAGGAAAAGCACCTTTAGTCAATCTGCTTATTCTGTGAGAGCTTCCCATGTCTGGAATACCCTGCCATTAGACACACAACTCAGTTGTGCGCCGGGGCCTCCAACTCCTCTTTCTATTCTGGTTAGAGCCAGTTTGCGCTGTTCTGTGAAGGGAGTAGTACTCAGCGTTGTGCAAGATCTTCAGTTTCATGGCAATTTCTCGCATGGAATAGCCTTCATTTCTCAGAACAATAATAGACTGACGAGTTTCAGAAGAAAATTATTTGTTTCTATCCATTTTGAGCATGTAATTGAACTCACAAATGCTGACGCTCCAGATACTCAACTAGTCTAAAGAAGCCAGTTTTATTGCTTCTTTAAAGCAGAAGAGTTTTCAGCTGTGCTAACAATCTAATGACCAATTTGCCTTTTAAAAAGAAAAACTTGGATTAGCTAACAGGAGTGATGTTTGCTGATAATGGGCCTCCTTACGCCTATGTAGATATTCCATAAAAAATCTGCCATTTCCAGCTACAATAGACATTTACAACATATACAATGTCTACACTATCTACACTATCAATTTGATGTTATTTTAATGGACAGAAAATATGCTTTTCTTTCAAAAACATGGACATTTCTAAGTGACCCCAAGTGTATATATATATATATATATATGTATGTATATCACGGTGTCAAGGCATATGAACTAACAGGTTATAGAGCAAACAACGCAATTATCACAACACATACTGTAGGTTGTAATATGGCTTTTTTCTTACCTTGGCTTTCCCAGTGATTTTACCCACGCACAGCTACTGCACAGAAATGGATCTACATGTCATAGGAATCATTTTCTTTGCACTGTTACAACTGAGAGGAAATACTTCATGGCCTAACACATTAACTGTATAAAAAGGAACTTAACCAAAAGAGAGAAGAATGCCACAACTGCGTATATACTGTACGTCACAGGAAACACAAAAATATATCTAACCATGGGGAAGTGGTACATGTTGAAACAATAACAGACATAAAGACAGATTTCTTTGTAATTTGGGAAACTAAAGTATTATTGTTAACCCAGACACCTGTCTCTGCTCTGATCAGCCTTTCTAGTCAGGTGCCCCACACCCTTACAGTAATACCATGAATTCTAAAAAGCGAGAGATATGCAACAGACTGAATACAACCTCTGGATCCTTTCCTGTCACTTCTCGTTAGTTCCCCCATTGTTCTGGTCTGTAACAGAAGGGGTGACTATGGGCTGAGAAGTGTTAGACTCAGCACTTGTTAGTGAAGTTTAGTAAGTGGTTGGAGCTTTTATCATTGTGAGGGATTATACAGTAGCTCCAATAAACTGACAGTTTATCATTTAGATTGATAAGATTGAAACCTGGTAATTGCGATGTTGATTACAATGAATCCATATGGTAGGAGTGATACAGATGGTAGATATGACATGGATTGGACATTGGATAAGTGTTTAATCTGTACTTACTCGCGGTGGTACTCTATATTGTGGTTGGTTGATTGACAGTGATATGAATAGGCATCTGTAGGTCTCCCTTTTCACACCAGTACTAGCCAGTGTTCTCAATCCTCAGTCCACCCATGGCCACCGTAAAGACAAAGTTGCTGGAGTTAATTATTTCCTGCTTTAACATCACAAATGTTCCATCCAAAGTCCCAGAACTTCCCACAGCCACACAAGAGCCAGAGCCATTCATCCTGCACCACTTCCCTCTGGCTCCAGGTTCACTATAGTAACATTGAATGTTGACATTCCCTCCTACAACTCCAGTCACTATTTGTTGGTCCACGTAGAGTCCTGGAGTAACTGAACATAATTGAGATAAAGGTTGTGATTGGATGAGTCAGATAAAGCATATGACCACATGATTTGGAGACTATGTACGGGGTCATTCCACCAATAGTGTATTTTGGGTAGTTTAAAACTATTTATTTCAACTAATTGTAACATGTCATGAAGAGTATGGGTAACAGGGTTGAGGTGTTATGCTCGACCTCAGTTTTTCACCACAAAATGGCCAATAAGAGTAGAATGAGCTCACCTGCTTTTACACTATGATTTGAATATATGTTAAATGGTTTAAAAACATGTTTTTAAAGGATATCTTCGCAGAAGTTGAAAAAATGTGAGGGACATGTCAAAATGCAGATTCATTGAATGTTCCATATGGTCTATATTAAAAATGGCACATAATTGTGCACCAATGTCAATATTGGTGCTCAATTTCTACTACCGTTGACCAGAGGCATATTTTTGATCATAGCCCAAAAGGTGCTTCATTCAGGACTTTGTCAATCAACTTGTTCTTCATAAATCTAAATAATTGGGAAGCTACACATTTAAGGGAAACATTTATATTTTTGTTTTACATGACATGCAAATTAACAGATTTTTCTTGTTTTTTTATTTAAATAATTTTTCCAATAGTTTCTCCTTGGGGTCAAGGAGTTGTTAATCCATGCAAGTAAAATATGATGATAGTATAACACGGAACACAAACCGGCTGCGCAGGCGTGCGCCATCGTGCATAAATTTATTTTGTCCCCCCACACCAAACGCGATCACGACACGCAGGTTAAAATATCAAAACAAACTCTGAACCAATTACATTAATTCGGGGACAGGTCGAAAAGCATTAAACATTTATGGCAATTTAGCTAGTTAGCTTGCACTAGATAGCTAATTTATCCAATTTAGCTAGTTAGCTTGCACTAGATAGCTAATTTATCCAATTTAGCTAGTTAGCTTGCACTAGATAGCTAATTTATCCAATTTAGCTAGCTTGCTGTTGCTAGCTAATTTGTCCTGGGATATAAACATTGAGTTGTTATTTTACCTGAAATGCACAAGGTCCTCTACTCCAACAATTAATCCACACATAAAACAGCTAACCGAATCGTTTCTAGTCATCGATCCTCCTTACAGGCTTTTTCATCTTTGAACTTATATGGTGATTGGCATTTCAACTTTCATAGTATTACTACGACGACCGGCAACACGGTTCGATTTTCAATCACCCACGTGGGTATAACCAATGAGGAGATGGCACGTGGGTACCTGCTTCAAAAAAACAATGAGATGGGAGAGGCAGGACTTGCAGCGCGATCTGCGTCAAAAATAGAAAGGACTTATATTTTAGCCCTTGGCAACGCAGACGCTTGTTGACGCTCACGAGCGACGAGAGCAGTGTAGTCTGGGTATAAAGGTTAAAATATCAAAGGGACGCAAAGGGCACTCTATTCAGGGACAACCCTACTATCATCATTGATATTTTTATACAGTAATAATCCTGACAAATACAATGTATGTTGAGACCTTGGTTCAGTGGTCACTGCATTAATAATAGACATTATTTTTAACCACATATCAGATTTTTAACAGGGTCGTTAGCATTAGGGTCATCTGACCATATTTTCCCCCCAGAATTAGCTCAATATCTAGGTGTCAGATAGGAACAAGACAATCTGCTCATAAAGTGACCATTAGACTGACCAAGGTTGCTTGATCGAATTCCAGAGCTGAAGGTAAAAATCTGTCGTTCTGCCCCTGAACAAGGCAGTTAACCCTGTTCCCTGGTAGGCTGTCATTGTAAAATAAGAATTTGTTCTTCACTGACTTCAAATCAAATCAAATCAACTCAAATTTTATTTATCACATACACATGGTTAGCAGATGTTAATGCGAGTGTAGCGAAATGCTTGTGCTTCTATTTCCGACAATGCAGTAATAACCAACAAGTAATCTAGCTAACAATTCCAAAACTACTACCTTATAGACACAAGTGTAAGGGGATAAAGAATATGTACATAAAGATATATGAATGAGTGATGGTACAGAGCGGCATAGGCAAGATACAGTAGATGGTATTGAGTGCAGTATATACATATGAGATGAGTATGTAAACAAAGTGGCATAGTTAGTGGCTAGTGATACATGTATTACATAAGGATGCAGTCGATGATATAGAGTACAGTATATACGTATACATATGAGATGAATAATGTAGGGTATGTAAACATTATATTAGGTAGCATTGTTCAAAGTGGCTAGTGATATATTTTACATCATTTCCCATCAATTCCCATTATTAAAGTGGCTGGAGTTGAGTCAGTGTGTTGGCAGCAGCCACTCAATGTTAGTGGTGGCTGTTTAACAGTCTGATGGCCTTGAGATAGAAGCTGTTTTTCGGTCCCAGCTATGATGCATCTGTACTGACCTCGCCTTCTGGATGATAGCGGGGTGAACAGGCAGTGGCTCGGGTGGTTGTTGTCCTTGATGATCTTTATGGCCTTCCTGTGACATCGGGTGGTGTAAGTGTCCTGGAGGGCAGAGAGGATGACTTTCACTTTAGCAGTGATAAATTCATGAACTTCTTTGAGGAAAAGATTATGATTATTAGAAAGCAAATTACGGACTCCTCTTTAAACCTGCGTATTCCTCCAAACCTCAGTTGTCCTGAGTCTGCACAACTCTGCCAGGACCTAGGATCAAGAGACGCTCAAGTGTTTTAGTACTATATCTCTTGACACAATGATGAAAATAATCATGGCCTCTAAACCTTCAAGCTGTATACTGGACCCTATTCCAACTAAACTACTGAAAGAGCTGCTTCCTGTGCTTGGCCCTCCTATGTTGAACATAATAAACGGCTCTCTATCCACTGGATGTGTACCAAACTCACTAAAAGTGGCAGTAATAAAGCCTCTCTTGAAAAAACCAAACCTTGACCCAGAAAATATAAAAACTATCGGCCTATATCGAATCTTCCATTCCTCTCAAAGATTTTAGAGAAGGCTGTTGCGCAGCAACTCACTGCCTTCCTGAAGACAAACAATGTATACGAAATGCTTCAGTCT
Organism: Oncorhynchus keta; assembly: GCF_023373465.1. NCBI lineage: Eukaryota > Metazoa > Chordata > Actinopteri > Salmoniformes > Salmonidae > Oncorhynchus > Oncorhynchus keta. Next base: position 15,909,729 of record NC_068456.1, read on the forward strand.
GGTTTTAGACCCCATCATAGCACTGAGACGGCACTTGTGAAGGTGGTAAATGACATTTTAATGGCATCGGACCGAGGCTCTGCATCTGTCCTCGTGCTCCTAGACCTTAGTGCTGCTTTTGATACCATCGATCACCACATTCTTTTGGAGAGATTGGAAACCCAAATTGGTCTACACGGACATGTTCTGGCCTGGTTTAGGTCTTATCTGTCGGAAAGATATCAGTTTGTCTCTGTGAATGGTTTGTCCTCTGACAAATCAACTGTACATTTCGGTGTTCCTCAAGGTTCTGTTTTAGGACCACTATTGTTTTCACTATATATTTTACCTCTTGGGGATGTTATTCGAAAACATAATGTAAACTTTCACTGCTATGCGGATGACACACAGCTGTACATTTCAATGAAACATGGTGAAGCCTCAAAATTGCCCTCGCTAGAAGCATGTGTTTCAGACATAAGGAAGTGGATGGCTGCAAACTTTCTACTATTAAACTCGGACAAAACAGAGATGCTTGTTCTAGGTCCCAAGAAACAAAGAGATCTTCTGTTGAATCTGACAATTAATCTTAATGGTTGTACAGTCGTCTCAAATAAAACTGTGAAGGACCTCGGCGTTACTCTGGACCCTGATCTCTCTTTTGAAGAACATATCAAGACCATTTCGAGGACAGCTTTTTCCATCTACGTAACATTGCAAAAATCAGAAACTTTCTGTCCAAAAATGATGCAGAAAAATTAATCCATGCTTTTGTCACTTCTAGGTTAGACTACTGCAATGCTCTATTTTCCGGCTACCCGGATAAAGCACTAAATAAACTTCAGTTAGTGCTAAATACGGCTGCTAGAATCCTGACTAGAACCAAAAAATTTGATCATATTACTCCAGTGCTAGCCTCTCTACACTGGCTTCCTGTCAAAGCAAGGGCTGATTTCAAGGTTTTACTGCTAACCTACAAAGCATTACATGGGCTTGCTCCTACCTACCTCTCTGATTTGGTCCTGCCGTACATACCTACACGTACGCTACGGTCACAAGACGCAGGCCTCCTAATTGTCCCTAGAATTTCTAAGCAAACAGCTGGAGGCAGGGCTTTCTCCTATAGAGCTCCATTTTTATGGAACGGTCTGCCTACCCATGTCAGAGACGCAAACTCGGTCTCAACCTTTAAGTCTTTACTGAAGACTCATCTCTTCAGTGGGTCATATGATTGAGTGTAGTCTGGCCCAGGAGTGGGAAGGTGAACGGAAAGGCTCTGGAGCAACGAACCGCCCTTGCTGTCTCTGCCTGGCCGTTTCCCCTCTTTCCACTGGGATTCTCTGCCTCTAGCCCTGTTACGGGGGCTGAGTCACTGGCTTGCTGGGGCTCTCTCGTGCTGTCCCTGGGGGGGGGTGCGTCACCTAGGTGGGTTGATTCACTGTTGTGGTCGGCCTGTCTGGGTTGCCCCCCCCCCCTTGGGTTGTACCGTGGCTGAGATCTTTGTGGGCTATACTCGGCCTTGTCTCAGGATGGTAAGTTGGTGGTTGAAGATATCCCTCTAGTGGTGTGGGGGCTGTGCTTTGGCAAAGTGGGTGGGGTTATATCCTTCCTGTTTGGCCCTGTCCGGGGGTGTCCTCGGATGGGGCCACAGTGTCTCCTGACCCCTCCTGTCTCAGCCTCCAGTATTTATGCTGCAGTAGTTTATGTGTCGGGGGGCTAGGGTCAGTTTGTTATATCTGGAGTACTTCTCCTGTCCTATTCGGTGTCCTGTGTGAATCTAAGTGTGCGTTCTCTAATTCTCTCCTTCTCTCTTTCTTTCTCTCTCTCGGAGGACCTGAGCCCTAGGACCATGCCCCAGGACTACCTGACATGATGACTCCTTGCTGTCCCCAGTCCACCTGGCCATGCTGCTGCTCCAGTTTCAACTGGCCTGGGCCCTAGGACCATGTCCCAGGACTACCTGACATGAGGACTCCTTGCTGTCCCCAGTCCACCTGGCCATGCTCCTGCTCCAGTTTCAACTGTTCTGCCTTACTATTATTCAACCATGCTGGTCATTTATGAACATTTTGAACATCTTGGCCACGTTCTGTTATAATCTCCACCCGGCACAGCCAGAAGAGGACTGGCCACCCCACATATGCTCTCTCTAATTCTCTCTTTCTTTCTCTCTCTCGGAGGACCTGAGCCCTAGGACCGTGCCCCAGGACTACCTGACATGATGGCTCCTTGCTGTCCCCAGTCCACCTGACTGTGCTGCTGCTCCAGTTTCAACTGTTCTGCCTTATTATTATTCGACCATGCTGGTCATTTATGAACATTTGAACATCTTGGTCATGTTCTGTTATAATCTCTACCTGGCACAGCCAGAAGAGGACTGGCCACCCCACATAGCCCGGTTCCTCTCTAGGTTTCTTCCTAGGTTTTGGCCTTTCTAGGGAGTTTTTCCTAGCCACCGTGCTTTTACACCTGCATTGTTTGCTGTTTGGGGTTTTAGGCTGGGTTTCTGTACAGCACTTTGAGATATCAGCTGATGTACGAAGGGCTATATAAATAAATTTGATTTGATTTGAGGGCAGGTAGTTTGCCCCCGGTGTTGCGTTGTGCAGACCTCACTACCCTCTGGAGAGCCTTACGGTTGTGGGCGGAGCAGTTGCCGTACCAGGCGATGATACAGCCTGACAGGATGCTCTCGATTGTGCATCTGTAGAAGTTTGTGAGTGCTTTTGGTGACAAGCCAAATTTCTTCAGCCTCCTGAGGTTGAAGAGGCGCTGCTGCGCCTTCTTCACGATGCGGTCTGTGTGGGTGGACCAATTCAGTTTTTCTGTGATGTGTACGCCGAGGAACTTAAAACTTACTACCCTCTCCACTACTGGTCCATCGATGTGGATAGGGGGGTGTTCCCTCTGCTGTTTCCTGAAGTCCACAATCATCTCCTTAGTTTTGTTGACGTTGAGTGTGAGGTTATTTTCCTGACACCACACTCCGAGGGCCCTCACCTCCTCCCTGTAGGCCATCTCGTCGTTGTTGGTAATCAAGCCTACCACTGTTGTGTCGTCCGCAAACGTGATGATTGAGTTGGAGGCGTGCATGGCCACGCAGTCGTGGGTGGCCACGCAGTCGTGGGTGAACAGGGAGTACAGGAGAGGGCTCAGAACGCACCCTTGTGGGGCCCCAGTGTTGAGGATCAGCGGGGTGGAGATGTTGTTGCCCACCCTCACCACCTGGGGGCGGCCCGTCAGGAAGTCCAGTACCCAGTTGCACAGGGCGGGGTCAAGACCCAGGGTCTCGAGCTTGATGACGAGCTTGGAGGGCACTATGGTGTTAAATGCCGAGCTGTAGTCAATGAACAGCATTCTCACATAGGTATTCCTCTTGTCCAGATGGGTTAGGGCAGTGTGCAGTGTGGTTGAGATTGCATCGTCTGTGGACCTATTTGGGCGGTAAGCATATTGGAGTGGGTCTAGGGTGTTAGGTAGGGTGGAGGTGATATGGTCCTTGACTTGCCTTGTTAAATAAAAAAATACTGCCAGTCATAAGAAGCGTATGGGAACAAACCTAGCCTACTGTCATGGCTGTCCTGCAAGGATCCAAATAGGTTAGCTCAGGTTTGCAATAAATTACTTCAACCAGACCCCCTCTCGGGGAACTGTTTTGGGTTAACAACTCACGCCTGGTTGTAAATCAAGGAGAGAAAATGTAGGTCTACCTCCAAATACCCCCAACGAACATGTTTTGTTTTAATAAGACTTTTCCCGTCGAAACCCTAACACGTTCTAAAGCAAATACTGGAACAATATACACTTGAAGTCGGAAATATACATACACCTGAGCCAAATACATTTCAACTCAGTTTTTCACAATTCCTGACATTTAATCTGAGTAAAACTTCCCTGTCACAGGTCAGTTAGGATCATCACTTTATTTTGAGAATGTGAAGTGTCAGAATAATATTAGCGAGATAAATATTTCAGCTTTTATTTCTTTCATCACATTCAGAAGTTTACATACCAAATACTAATTGAGTGTAGCATTGCCTTTAAATTGTTTAACTTGGGTGAAACGTTTTGGGTAGCCTTCTACAAGCTTCCCACAATAAGTTGGGTGAATTGTGGCCCATTCCTCCTGACAGAGCTGGTGTAACTGAGTCAAGTTCGTAGGCCTCCTTACTCGCACACGCTTTTTCAGTGCTGCCCACAAATGTTCTGTAGGATTGAGGTCAGGGCTTTGTGATGGCCACTCCAATACATTGACTTTGTTGTCCTTAAGCCATTTTTCCACAACTTTGGAAGTGTACTTGGGGTCATTATTGATATAGAATTTTGTTATCAATGTTCATAAATTTCAATCATTGAAACAGACATAATTCCCAGCTCACAATAGTCAAATCAATGTTTATTCACGAGAGCTCTAGGAGACAACTTAGAACCCAGTCCAAAACACACTCACATTTTTCTCTTTAGGCTACTCCCAACTAAAACAACCAGTACTTTTCCACTAACCACATTGTAGAGAAAGAACCATCAATCTTGTCTCATTCTTCAATGCTTTCACTTCCCCTCCCCCTTTGGGGCCCTCTTGGTTATCTGTTTTACAACTTCACTCTGCTTACATCCCTACTAAAGACTATAATAGCCTAGTATTAAAATTCTAACAGAGCTACACACATCCTCAGATGATCTTCTTATGATTCTCAAACATTTCACACCATTATACAATATCAGAGTGGAACACTTTAGCCATTATCTCAAACCATACAAATTATTCTATTAATTATCCATTTGGAAGACCCATTTGCGACCAAGCTTTAACTTCCTGACTGATGTCTTGATGTTGCTTCAATATATCCACATCATTCCCCCCCCTCATGATGCCATCTATTTGTGAAGTGCATCAGTCCCTCCTGCAGCAAAGCTCCCCCACAACATGATGCTGTCACCACCGTGCTTCACAGTTTGGCTTGCAAGCCTCCCCCTTTTTCCCCCAAACCTAGCGATGGTCATTATGGCCAAACAGTTATATTTTTGTTTCATTAGACCAGAGAACATTTCTCCAATAAGTACGATCTTTATCCCCATGTGCAGTTGCAAACCGTAGTCTGGCTTTTTTTATGGCGGTTTTGGAGCAGTGGCTTTTTCCTTGCTGAGCGGCCTTTGAGGTTATGTTGAGATTGGACTCGTTTTATTGTGGATTTATATACTTTGTACCTGTCTCCTCCAGCATCTTCACAAGGTCCTTTGCTGTTGTTCTGATATTGATTTGCACTTTTCGCTCCAAAGTACGTTCATCTCTAGGAGACAGAACACATCTCCTTCCTGAGCGGTATGACGGCTGCGTGGTCCCATGGTGTTTATACTTGCGTACTATTGTATGTACAGATGAACGTGGTACCTTCAGGCATTTGGAAATTGCTCCCAAGGATGAAGCGGACGTTTGGAGGTCTACAATTTTTTTCTGAGGTCATGGCAGATTTCTTTTCATTTTCCCATGATGTCAAGCAGAGGCACTGAGTTTGAAGGTAAACCTTGAAATTCATCCACAGGTACACCTCCAATTGACTCAAATTATGTCAATTAGCCTATCAAAAGCTTCTAAAGCCATGACATCACTTTCTGGGATTTTCCAAGCTGTATAAAAGGCAGTCAACTTAGTGTATGTAAACTTCTGACCCACTGGAATTGTGATACAGTGAAATAATCTGTCTAAACAATTGTTGGAAAAATTACTTGTCATGCAAAGTAGATGTCCTAACCAACTTGCCAAAACTATAGTTTGTTAAAACCTGTTAAAGATAGGGCTGACTACTGCCCCCTTTGGAGGAATTGCGTGCCCATAGTAAACAGAAAAGAAATCTGTCCAAAATTATATTATATGCATATAATAATTATAATTGAATAGAAAACACTCTAAAGCTTCTAAAACCGTTCAAATTATGTCTGTATGTAAAGCAGAACTCTCAGGGCAGCCATTCTCCCAAACTCTCTCTTGTCATCATGAAAGTTGGGCCAACTTCGACGTCATCGCCCCCACCCTTCTCAACCAAGGATCTGGGAACAGTTTCTATCTCTTCAGCGCAATGTCTGCTTTCAATGGGGCTTGTCATTGTGAGAATCGCGCGCCCCCTCCACTTTTGGCGGGCTGAAACCTTTGAAAATAAATGCACTTTCATGCGAGCGTCGGGCCCAGAGCTCTCTTTCTTCCAGGATTGACCAAACGATGTCAGTTTGTCTGTTCGAGCTAATTGGTTTGCACGTTCACAACATGCTAAAGCTTGATTCTGCACTTAGTTTGACCAGTTTCGTCGACATATAATATGTAATTTTGAAGTTTTGATGCCAATCCACTAGAATTTTGGCTGCATTTCAGACGGAATTTGTCGTGTTTGATAACCCAAAGACACAGACTTGAAAACCAAACCCAGTTTTTGGTAAGTATGACTACTTCCACGGCTTATGATCGAAGAACATCAAAGGTAAGGGAATATTTATGTGGTTATTTTTGTGCCGTCTCATATTATAGCCTAGTGAACGAATTCTGTAACGTTAAAAATAAATGTAACACAGCGGTTGCATTAAGAAGAAGTGTATCTTTCTATCTATATGTAGAACATGTATATTTAGTCAAAGTTTATGATGTGTATTGCTTGTTATCTGACGTTATCTGGTGGAGCTATCATCATTTCTCCGGACATTTGAGTAGCATTTTTTCAACATGGCCGTCATTGTAAAAAGAGATTTATGGATATAAATGGCATATTATTGAAAAAAACATAAATGTACTGTGTAACATGTCCTATTACTGTCATCTGATGAAGATTTTCAAAAGGTTAGTGAATAATTTTTCTTTTAATCCTGCGTTTGTTGATTGCATTTTTTGGCTGTTCAAATGAGCTGTGTCTTTGGTGGTGGTTTGACATAAATATGTGCTATGTTTTCGCCGTAAAACATTTTAGAAATCTGACTTTCTGGCTGGATGAACAAGGTGTTTATCTTTCATTTGAGCTATTGGACTTGTTAATGTGTGGAGGTTAAATATTTCTAAGAATATTTTTTGCATTCCATTGCGCCACCGTTCCAGCTGAACGTGGGAGGGGTCGTTCCCAAAAGGGAACCCTATCCCGTCAACAGGTTTTAACAAGAAATTTGTGGAGTGGTTGAAAAATGAGTTTTAATGACTCCAACCTAAGTGTATGTTAACTGCATCTAACATAGAATGTGGGGAATGGTAAGAGATGATCTAAAGGACACTAATGTCGTTTGGTTGTTATTTTGTGATGTCATTAAAAATGTTAAAGGAAATACTGTAACTTGAAAAGTACATACGCTACATGTACGAAGTGTCCATCCGATGCGTTGTGAATGAAATATGACATTTGTGTTAGTGCTAAGCGGGACATGATTTTAGGAGCCATAAGAGATAATGGTTTTACATAACTTTTTTCAAGTGACACGTCATCCCCCGGAGTGAGGAAAGAGTGTGTGTCAGCCTGACGGAACCACCCTTCTCAAACAAACTGCATAAATTATTGGTATCGAAATTAACATGTCAGACCAGAGAGACATAGAGCTCCAGCTCACATTTAACGTGGTTTGAACTCTGAATCTCAACACGAGGTAGAGCCAATAAAGTCACCACCTGAACAATCACTGGTACAGCTGATTAGCTGTTCTAAGTATCTAGAAAGCTAATTGAAGTGGGACCATTCTACTACTCTGCTCCAACCACCGTAGTACGCTACTCTCATCACCCCATTGGGAACCATCAACACGGCTGGCTAGCCTATCTTCAATAAGCATCTTCCAAAGCGAATGGAAGTAGAATAAACTCTGTAGTTCTATTCAGGTCTACACGGCAAGTCACCGGATACGTTGTGACTGAAGAGGAGATCAATAGTAGAAGACGGGTGGGAAATCCTTTTTGACAATCGGAGCCTTACAAGCATAACGCGAAAAGGAATGAGGAATCATTGGTTAAGGATACACATAAATACTTTACTGAGAAACCATAGCAGCAGGATCACAGTGCACTAGAAAAAACACAACACTAGGTCTCAAAAAACTCACTCAGGAAACGACTGCACACGGTAAACAAGTCAAGCTTCTGCAAAGGACAGCATAAAACACACCTCTTTGAACAGGGAAATCATGAGTAAATAGGACACACCTGCGTGTCGTTAATGTCTCTAGGACAGTACCTGCCGCCCTCTGGTGACAGGTGGAACCCTGACAGGTTCAGAGAGATACATAGCGAACCAAAGCATTTAAAAATATATATTTTTATTTAACCAGGTAGGCCAGTTGAGAACAAGTTCTCATTCACAACTGCGACCTGGCCAAGATAAAGCAAAGCAGTGTAACAAAAAACAACACCGTTACACACAAACAAACTTAGTCAATAACACAAAAGAGGAGAAAAATTGATGTACAGTGTGTGCAAATGTAGAAGAGTAGGGAGGTAGGCAATAAATAGGCCATAGAGATGAAAATAATTACAATTTAGCATTAATACTGGAATGATAGATGTGCAGATGATGATGTGCAAGTAGAGTTTCTGGGGTGCAAAAGAGCAATAGGGTAAGTAATAACTTGGGATGAGGTAGTCGGGTGTGCTATTTACAAAAGGGCTGTGTACAAGTACAGTGATCGGTAAGCTGCTTTGACAGCTGATGCTTAAATTCGAGAGGGAAATATAAGACTCTAGCTTCAGAGATGTTTGAAATTCGTTCCAGTCATTGGCGACAGAGAACTGGAAGGAAAGAAGGCCAAAGGAAGTGTTGGCTTTGGGGATGATCAGTGAAATATACCTGCTGGAGCACGTGATATGGGTGGGTGTTGCTATGGTGACCAGTGAACTGAGATAAGGCAGGGCTTTACCTAGCAAAGACTTATAGATGACCTGGAGCCAGTGGGTTTGGCGACGGATATGTAGTGAGGGCCAGCCAACGAGAGCATACAGGTCGCAGTGGTGGGAGGTATATGGGGCTTTGGTGGCAAAACGGATGGCACTGTGATAAACTGCATCAAATTTGTTGAGTAGAGTGTTGGAGGCTATTTTGTAAATGACATCGCCGAAGTCAAGCATCGGTAGGATAGTCAGTTTTCCGAGGGTATGTTTGGCAGCGTGAGTGAAGGAGACTTTGTTACGAAATAGGAAGCCGATTCTAGATGTAGTTTTGGATTGGAGATGCTTAATGTGAGTCTGGAAGGAGAGTTTACAGTCTAATCAGACACCTAGGTATTTGTAGTTGTCCACATATTCTAGGTCAGAACCGTCCAGAGTAGTGATGCTAGTCGGGCGGGAGGGTGTGGGCAGCAAATCTGTTGAAGAGCATGCACTTAGTTTTACTAGCATTTAAAAGCAGTTGGAGGCCACGGAAGGGGTGTTGTATGGCGTTGAAGCTTGTTTGTAAGTTTGTTAGCACAGTGTCCGAAGAAGGGCTAGATGTATACAGAATGGTGTCGTCTGCGTAGAGGTGGATCAGAGAATCACCAGCAGCAAGAGCGACATTATTGATATATACAGAGAAAAGAGTCAACCTGAGAATTTAACCCTGTGGCACCCCCATAGAGACTGCCAGATTTTCACGTAAATACATTAATGATTTCTTAATCCAAGCGGGCGGAAATATGTGTGCAAAGTATAGGAGTACTAATAAGTGAGAAGTTGTTTCTAAAATCTACCAACGTTAAGTGTGTCTGTCCCTCTCTCTCGCCCTCTCTGTGTCTTTGGTAACAAGCAGCCACATTGCCAGTCCGCTTGGGACGTGTTTTTAATGTATTAAGTGTGTGTTGATCCTGTGTTACCATTTAGTTAGCTAGTAAATAAATAATTGAACCAATTTGTGTAGTACTGAATCATCAAATCAAAGTTGATTTGTCACGTGCGCTGAATACAACAAGTGTAGACCCTACAGTGAAATGCTTACTTACAGGCTCTAACCAATAGTGCAAAATAGGTATTTGGTGAACAATAGGTAGGTAAAGAAATAAAACAACAGTAAAAAGTCAGGCTATATATATTAGCGAGGCTATAAAGGTAGCAAGGCTACATACAGACACCGGTTAGTCAGGCTGATTGAGGTAGTATGTACATGTAGATATGGTTAAAGTGACTATACATATATGATGAACAGAGAGTAGCAGTGGTGTGAAAGAGGGGTTGGTGGGTGGTGGGACACAATGCAGATAGCCCGGTTAGCCACTGTGCGGGATCACTAGTTGGTTGGCCCAATTGAGGTAGTATGTACATGAATGTATAGTTAAAGTGACTATGCATATATGATAAACAGAGAGTAGCAGCAGCGTAAAAAGAGGGGTTGGGGGGTGGCACACAATGCAAATAGTCTGAGTAGCCATTTGTTTACCTGTTCAGGAGTCTTATGGCTTGTGGGTAAAAACGGTTGAGAAGCCTTTTTGTCCTAGACTTGGCACTCCGGCACCACTTGCCATTCGGTAGTAGAGAGAAGAGTCTATGTCTGGGTTGGCTGGAGTCTTTGACAATTTTTAAGCCTTCCTCTGACACCGCCTGGTGTATGGGTCCTGGATGGCAGGCAGCTGAGCCCCAGTGATGTACTAGGCCCTACGCACTACCCTTCTGTAGTGCCTTGCGGTCGGAGGCAGAGCAGTTGCTGTACCAGGCAGAGATGCAACCAGTCAGGATGCTCTCGGGGTTGCAGCTGTAGAACCTTTGAGGATCTGAGAACCCATGCCAAATCTTTTTAGTTTCCTGAGGGGGAATAGGCTTTGTCGTAACCTCTTCACAACTGTCTTGGTGTGTTTGGACCATTCTAGTTTGTTGGTGTTGTGGACACCAAGGAACTTGAAGCTGTCAACCTGCTCCACTACAGCCTCGTCGATGAGAATGGGGGCGTGCTCGGTCCTCCTTTTTTTGTAGTCCACAATAATCTCCTTATTCTTGGTTATGTTGAGGGATAGGTTGTTATTCTGGCACCACCCGGCCAGGTCTCTGACCTCCTCCCTATAGGCTGTCTCGTCATTGTCGGTGATCAGGCAAACTTAATTATGGTGTTGGAGTCGTGCCTGGCCACGCAGTCATGGGTGAACAGAGAGTACAGGAGGGGACTGAGCATGCACCCTTGAGGGGCTCAAGTGTTGAGGATCAACGTGGTGGATGTCTTGCTACCTACCCTCACCACCTGGGGGTGACCAGTCAGGAAGTCCAGGATCCAGTTGCATAGGGAGGTGTTTAGTCCCAGGATCCTTAGCTTAGTGATGAGTTTTGAGTGCACTGTGGTGTTGAATGCTGAGTTGTCGTCAATGAATAGCATTCTCAGGTAGGTGTTCCTTTTGTCCAGGTGGGAAAGGGCAGTGTGGAGTGCAATAGAGATTGCATCATCTGTGGATCTGTTTGGGCAGTATGCAAATTGAAGTGGGTCTAGGGTTTCTGGGATAATGGTGTTGATGTGAGCCATTACCAGCCTTTCAAAGCACTTCATGGCTACGGATGTGAGTGCTAATGGGTCTGTAGTAATTTAGGCAGGTTGCCTTAGTGTTCTTGGGCACAGCGACTATGGTGGTCTGCTTGAAACATGTTGGTATTACAGACTCAGACAGGGACATGTTGAGAATGTCAGTGAAGACACCTGCCAGTTGGTCAGCACATGCCCGGAGCACATGTCCTGGTAATCCATCTGGCCCCGCGGCCTTGTGAATGTTGACCTGTTTAAAGGTCTTACACACGTTGGCTATGGAGACCGTGATCACACAGTTGTCCGGAACAGCTGATGCTCTCATGCATGCCTCAGTGTTGCTTGCCTCGAAACAAGCATAGAAGTGATTTAGCTCGTCTGGTAGGCTCGTGTCACTGGGCAGCTCACAGCTGTGCTTCCCTTTTTAGTCTTTAATAGTTTTCAAGCCCTGCCACATAAGATGAGCGTCGGAGCTGGTGTAGTACGATTTAATCTTAATCCTGTATTGGCACTTTGCCTGTTTGATAGTTCGTCAGAGGGCATACCAGGATTTCTTATAAGGTCCCGTACATTGAAAGCGGCAGCTCTACCCTTTAGCTCAGTGCGAATGTTGCCTGTAATCCATGGCTTCTGTTTGGGGTATGTACGCACAGTCACTGTGGGGACGACGTCCTCAACGCACTTATTGATAAAGCCAGTGACTGATGTGGTGTACTCCTCAATGCAATCGGAAGAATCCCAGAACATGTTCCAGTCTGTGATAGCAAAACAGTCCTGTGGTTTAGCATCTGCTTTATCTGACCACTTTTTTTATAGACCGAGTCACTGGTGCTTCCTGCTTTAATTGTTCCTTGTAAGCGGGAATCAGGAGGATAGAATTGTGGTCAAGATTTACCAAATGGAGGGTGAGGGAAGAGGAAAAGCAGTGCATTACCAGCTTTCACCAGGTAGAAGATTGTTCATTCTGATGGGGTCAAATTGGGGTCATGATAGGGTCTGCACCAAATGTTTGATTTAGTTTAATAATTGATTATGCTTATGTTGTATTAATAGAAGGGGGAGGGTTATAAGACCCCTGCCCCACTACATGTATAGGGTCCTAGACTACAGATGAACAAAATATATATACATTATAAAGGTTTAATATTGTTCCACAGTCTTTTCTGGTCTCTGCTCTAACCACAGCTTGTGAATTGGGGGATGGGAAGGCCCTTACTTTCTACTCAGATTCAGCATATGCTGGTGGGATTTGGAAAGCAAGAGGGTTTACTACTACCACAGGCACACCTATTAAAAACATATTGAACAGTTGATTGAAGCTATGTGAAAATCTAACACGTTGGCTATTAAGGTTGAGGCACACACAGGTTGGTGTGATTATGCTAGAATTGGTAACAGCACAGCTGATGAGGCGGCCAACTTGGCTGCTTCCCATTGTCACACACATGCATTCTATTTTTAGTTGTTTGTGTCATTTGAAACTACTGATCTTGAGAAACAACAGCAGGCTGATATTCTCAATCACCGGGTGTGGAGGGAGAGAGGGTGTGCTCTCTGTCCTAGGTCTGGCTTATGGCTACATCTTTTTCTGGCACGCCCTGTTTACCATCAACAATGATCTTTAATATTTGCTCATGGAGTGAGCCATTCTTCAAAGGGGGGACATTAGGAGGAGAAGATTTCGGCCTAATGCTTTTGCCAAAATATGAATCCGCACGTGAAAAAAACAACAACATGTTTGTTATATTACATAGACAAAGGAACGCCACTGCAACCAGGGAAGTTCCCCACTCCAAAAGGACCTTTTGTCCACCTTGCTATGGATTTCATAGACATGGTAGAGTGAAAACAAAGAAAGAGATACTGCCTGGTGATACTTGACAGGTTTACCAGGTGGGTGGAACCATCCCACTACCAACTCTTATGCGCGAACAGTTGCAAAATTGCTAGTTAGGGAAATTAAACTCAGGTTCAGATTGCCTGAGGTTTGTCTGCAGACAATGGGACCCAATGACCCAATGATGGGACCCAATGATGGGTGTTGACCTATCAACAGCGGAGTAACGGGAGTTACTGAGAGGGCTAATCAGACCCTGAAAGGCTCCCTTGCCAAACTATGCCATTCCACAGGAATTACATGGGTAGAGGGATTACCTCTTGTCCTTAAGAAAAGGCACAGCAGCCTTAACAAAGGTATTGGGTGTACACCTTATGAAATGTTAACAAGACGACCAATGAACACCCCAGGGGTGAGACCGATGACTGACCAACAGAAAGACATAACTAAGACATAGTGTGACCATCTTGAGTACATGAAGTAACTAACTTCTGTTGTAAGTTTTCTCCACTCTCACACTAGGAAAGCAGCAGAACCAATCCCAGAGGTCCGGATGGCACCATCTTTCCCATTGCAGACTTCTCCCAGGTTGGCAACCTGCTTTAGGACACAGAGGAGGAAAGAGGCTGAGATCCACCGATGAGGAGAAACGGGGGACACCACAGCCAGAGGGTCGAGACCAAAGGCCAGAAGAACCAACAGAAGGTTCAGCCACAGAACCTGAAGATTAATCAGATGTCGAGGACAACATCATACACACATACTATGGTTGTGAATCAAGAAAATGGCAACCATGGAAACACACATGCAGGATATTTATTGCTCTCCAAATCCTACTGGTTCCCTTTGTGGACAGGGATGTGGATAATAATAAATGGGTGAAAGCAGTGACATTACATAGGATTACAGGGGAAGGGAACACATCTGGCACACGGGTAATGATTTTCCAGAAACCCACCTACACAGCCTCTCTGTAGGGAACCCAGGCAGTACCAATTGGAAAGAATGATTTTGGATGTGGATTACTCCATTGTATGCAAAAGAACAATACCAGGGTTCGACAAAGAAACAGCAATTATACTATTCTGATGTTGGTCACTAGGGGGAAGGAAGCAGTATGGGAAGGAGGATTATCCAATAAGACAAGTTCAAATGCAGCTAAAGAATTTAAGGAGGGTGGGCCCATTGAGACGAAATGGCCAAGGTGGAAGCATGTTCCTAGCGTACAACCAGGCAACATTTCCCAGCTGATTAAATGCATAGGACATCCAAAAGTACAATGGGGAGAGTATCTGATTGGTAGTGTAAAGCCCCTAAATGACAAAGGAGATGTGTTGACAGAAATAAAACACACAATAACTCCCCCTGTTTGTATCAGGTGGATGTAGGAAACTAATTGCCTTTCTTAGACAGGCCTAAAAACGGATAGCAGTCATTTTGATGTACTGGATGGTCAACAACTGAACTAGGGTAAATATGTCAAACATAGGCAAAGGCATGGGGACACCTCCGGATCATCTCTGGATCTGTGGGGGTAAGGGCTACATTTCCCTCCCCGTGGGACAGAAAGGGTGTTGTTAACTTGGGAAAACTGAACTGACAGCAGCAACATTACCTGCTTCTGAGCTGCTGAACAACTGAACAAATTGCAAATTAGTTTCAGATCGAATGGCAGAGCTAAAAGAGCAGTGGCTCAAAATAATGAGGCTTATGGACATGTGCTGTCTCAGGTAGAGATGACAGCCCTAGTAAAGTAATCTTATGGACATGTGCTGTCTCAGGTAGAGATGACAGCCCTAGTAAAGTAAGCTTATGGACATGTGCTGTCTCAGGTAGAGATGACAGCCCTAGTAAAGTAAGCTTATGGACATGTGCTGTCTCAGGTAGAGATGACAGCCCCAGTAAAGTAAGCTTATGGACATGTGCTGCCTCAGGTAGAGATGACAGCCCTAGTAAATTAATCTTATGGACATGTGCTGTCTCAGGTAGAGATGCAGCCCTAGTAAAGTAAGCTTATGGACATGTGCTGTCTCAGGTAGAGATGCAGCCCTAGTAAAGTAAGCTTATGGACATGTGCTGTCTCAGGTAGAGATGCAGCCCTAGTAGAGTAAGCTTATGGACATGTGCTGTCTCAGGTAGAGATGCAGCCCTAGTAAAGTAAGCTTATGGACATGTGCTGTCTCAGGTAGAGATGCAGCCCTAGTAGAGTAAGCTTATGGACATGTGCTGTCTCAGGTAGAGATGCAGCCCTAGTAAAGTAAGCTTATGGACATGTGCTGTCTCAGGTAGTGATGCAGCCCTAGTAAAGTAAGCTTATGGACATGTGCTGTCTCAGGTAGAGATGACAGCCCTAGTAAAGTAAGCCTATGGACATGTGCTGTCTCAGGTAGAAATGCAGCCCTAGTAGAGTAAGCTTATGGACATGTGCTGTCTCAGGTAGAGATGACAGCCCTAGTAAAGTAAGCTTATGGACATGTGCTGTCTCAGGTAGAAATGCAGCCCTAGTAAAGTAAGCTTATGGACATGTGCTGTCTCAGGTAGAGATGCAGCCCTAGTAAACTAAGCTTATGGACATGTGCTGTCTCAGGTAGAAATGCAGCCCTAGTAAAGTAAGCTTATGGACATGTGCTGTCTCAGGTAGAGATGACAGCCCTAGTAAAGTAAGCTTATGGACATGTGCTGTCTCAGGTAGAGATGACAGCCCTAGTAAAGTAAGCTTATGGACATGTACTGTCTCAGGTAGAGATGCAGCCCTAGTAAAGTAAGCTTATGGACATGTGCTGTCTCAGGTAGAGATGACAGCCCTAGTAAAGTAAGCTTATGGACATGTGCTGTCTCAGGTAGAGATGCAGCCCTAGTAAAGTAAGCTTATGGACATGTGCTGTCTCAGGTAGAGATGCAGCCCTAGTAAAGTAAGCTTATGGACATGTGCTGTCTCAGGTAGAGATGCAGCCCTAGTAAAGTAAGCTTATGGACATGTGCTGTCTCAGGTAGAGATGACAGCCCTAGTAAAGTAAGCTTATGGACATGTGCTGTCTCAGGTAGAGATGACAGCCCTAGTAAAGTAAGCTTATGGACATGTACTGTCTCAGGTAGAGATGCAGCCCTAGTAAAGTAAGCTTATGGACATGTGCTGTCTCAGGTAGAGATGACAGCCCTAGTAAAGTAAGCTTATGGACATGTGCTGTCTCAGGTAGAGATGACAGCCCTAGTAAAGTAAGCTTATGGACATGTGCTGTCTCAGGTAGAGATGACAGCCCTAGTAAAGTAAGCTTATGGACATGTGCTGTCTCAGGTAGAGATGACAGCCCTAGTAAAGTAAGCTTATGGACATGTGCTGTCTCAGGTAGAGATGCAGCCCTAGTAAAGTAAGCTTATGGACATGTGCTGTCTCAGGTAGAGATGACAGCCCTAGTAAAGTAAGCTTATGGACATGTGCTGTCTCAGGTAGAGATGACAGCCCTAGTAAAGTAAGCTTATGGACATGTGCTGTCTCAGGTAGAGATGACAGCCCTAGTAAAGTACGCTTATGGACATGTGCTGTCTCAGGTAGAGATGCAGCCCTAGTAAAGAAAGCTTATGGACATGTGCTGCCTCAGGTAGAGATGCAGCCCTAGTAAAGTAATCTTATGGACATGTGCTGCCTCAGGTAGAGATGCAGCCCTAGTAAAGTAATCTTATGGACATGTGCTGTCTCAGGTAGAGATGCAGCCCTAGTAAAGTAAGCTTATGGACATGTGCTGTCTCAGGTAGAGATGCAGCCCTAGTAAAGTTAGCTTATGGACATGTGCTGTCTCAGGTAGAGATGACAGCCCTAGTAAAGTAAGCTTATGGACATGTGCTGTCTCAGGTAGAGATGCAGCCCTAGTAAAGTAAGCTTATGGACATGTGCTGTCTCAGGTAGAGATGACAGCCCTAGTAAAGTAAGCTTATGGACATGTGCTGTCTCAGGTAGAGATGACAGCCCTAGTAAAGTAAGCTTATGGACATGTGCTGTCTCAGGTAGAGATGCAGCCCTAGTAAAGTAAGCTTATGGACATGTGCTGTCTCAGGTAGAGATGACAGCCCTAGTAAAGTAAGCTTATGGACATGTGCTGTCTCAGGTAGAGATGACAGCCCTAGTAAAGTAAGCTTATGGACATGTACTGTCTCAGGTAGAGATGACAGCCCTAGTAAAGTAAGCTTATGGACATGTGCTGTCTCAGGTAGAGATGACAGCCCCAGTAATCTTTCCAGGTGCAGGAGTTGTAGTAAAGGGTAAGATGATTAACAATTTGACATACTACAATGCAGGCCCTTACTAATTTGACCGTACAGGGTTTTACTCAGTTGTCACTAGATGTGCAGAAATTAAAGGCAGTAGTGACCAGCGATGAAATGGCACTCGATTACATATTGTCTGCAGGGCCCTTGGAATAGACGATGAGGATGACTGTGTCATGTTGCTTACTGACTCCTCTGACAACACTATTATTAATGACCTGGCTATATTAGGTTGTACTCTGGGAAAAGCTGACAACACCATCTTTGACCAAATTGGACACTGGTTTAAGGGTGTATTTTCACGTGATGGGTAAGGTAATGATGTTTCTGTCTACCATGATTGTCCCACTTCTGGTAGGACTACTGTGCTTTGTTGTTGCTCTCTGTATAGTAAAGTGCTTGGCTAAAAATACTGTTGAACAATAGGGGATTTGGGGTGGTCTCAAGAAGGGAGCAAACTTACCTAATGTGGTAGAAAGAAGATATGGGAGATATTAGAGATTGTTGTGTTTATATGGGACAACTGAGAGAAGAGTATAGTGATAGGAGAAACAATACTATAAAGGGGATTTTAGTGTGTAAGACTTAGAGCAATAGGTGACCAATGTAAACCTTTCCAGGATAGAGGAAGGCAAGGGAGAACCTTTTGGATGGATGTGGGTATGCAGTGATAAGGGGTATCTCACTTTACCTCCTGGATGGGAGGGATGTTGTTATTTTGGGAGAACAGAAATGTACATGTTAAGAATTCCAGTCACCTATCTTTTCAATGTGACAGGTAAAACCAACTCTGGGGAATCGAAGTGTGCCAATCGACTCATCACAGACAATCAAGAAGCCTATGGTCATGTCCTACACCTGGGTGAGATTTTTGGTATGCCAGTCATACCCTCCTGGGGTGTGACTGTCCTGGGAAAGTGGGTAAACAATTTAACATACTCTTTACACGCCCATATGAATTTAACGAGCCGAGGAGTTAGCCAACTCTCATTAGATGTCCAAAATCTGAAAGCAGTTGTTAGACTCCATGAGGCTTCAGATGATCTTTTGGTGAAGGAAGGAGGACACTGTAATGTACTAGGTATTATTGATCCTGAAAATTGTGTTATACTCCTCCCTGACTCCTCTGAGAACATGACTGCGATAATTGATAAGATTGCTGATCTTAGTAAAACTCTCTCTAAATCTGAAAAATCTGTTTTTGACTAAATTGGTGACTGGTTTAATGTTAAATTTGGAAATGTAATGGGGAAAATTATGTTGACTTTGTTTTCATTGTTTACTCCTATACTTGTGGGAGGTTTTGTGATTTTGGTTACTGTTTATATTCGTAAGAAAAGTATTAACTGCTCTTGAACATGCTGGAGTGATGGTGTTGGTGGAAGCTGATACAAATCGTGCTAAAGGTGAGACTGGTGTATTTTCTGGTTTCTCTTTATCCCATTGTTTATTCAACTTGTGTGGTTCTTCCTAGGACTCAGGAGGAATGGGAGTACAGACAGACTCACCCCACCAGCATTCCAGGAACCTCAGGAGTTGTTTCTCCCTTTAGCAGCCCACCCCTGGGATCAAATGGATCCGGGGGATTGCCAAATCTGTTTGATTTCAGAGGAGAATATTATGATTGAAGTTGTGAGACTCTGGATGAGTATCAAAGGGGGGAGTGATGAGCTAAAATTGGGGTCATGATAGGGGCTGCACCAAATGTTTGATGTATTATAATAATTGATTATGATTATGTTGTATTAATAGAAGGGGTAGAGTTATAAGACCCCTGCCCCACTACATGTATAGGGTCCTAGACTACACATAAACAAAATATATATACATTATAAAGGTTTAATATTGTTCCACAGTCTTTTCTGGTCTCTGCCTGAGAGATGTGTGAAATATTGCATGGGGTCTGTGAGAAAGCACTTCAAAGATAAACACAGAACCCTGCAGGGAGTAAAAGAGGTAAGAGACTAGTCAGACATACCTCTATAAATGAACTTGGGGGAGTAGACATTTACTGCTGAACCCTTAGAAAACACTGGAACTATTGTATCTCTTGCAAGTTTGTATAGCTGTGTATGCATGGGCTTGGTCTGATGAGTAGAAGGTAATGACGTATGCAGTGAAATCACTAGGGCTGGACTTCAGGCTTAATAAAATAACTTGGGATTTTCCTATGGGGCAGAACTCAGGAGAGACATCAGTTGTATGTGTGAAGTTTGATCTTTGACTTCTGTCTACAGCTGTATTTCGATTAAAATTGTTATGATTTATAAGTGCACATTTTGAGTGTTCCTTATTTGTTAAGTAAATAAAATGGAGTACAGAAAAACGGAACCAACAATTCCAGTCTGTATAAAGAATGTTGTTTTGCCATGTCATTTTGACAGTTTTTGGTGAGCAGATGTACAGAGGACACTTCTTAATTCTAAACACTTTATACTTACCTCCTTACTTCCCTACATTTATGTGGGATTTGCATTGCTACAAAGGTTTTAAGAAAAGAACACTACTTTCAGAATTTGACTAGCTTCTAAATGAGGAAGTAAAGCATGGATTAAAGCATGGATCGTCGTAAATAGTCACTCAATACTTACTTATGGTGGGATTCTGTGTTGTGGTTTGTTGATTGACACTCATATGAACAGGCATCTGTAGGTCTCGCAATGCACACCAGTACCAGCCTGTGTTCTTCATTTTTAGTGCACTCATACTCACTGTTACGACTATTCTTCCAATGGCATCAATATTCCATTTTAATTCTACTGATGCTCCATCTAAATTCCCAACACTCCTATCCCCACAAGAGCCACCCAGCCTGCTCCACCTCATAGCTCCAGAATTACCATAACAATTAACATTGAGATTCCTCCTACAATTCCAGTCACATGTTGTTGGTCAACATATACTGTAGGCCTGGAATACCTGAAATCTCAGAGACAAAAATACATGTGTTACGTGTCAGATAAACTATATAGACTGAACAAAAATATAATGCAACATGCAACAATTGCAAAGATTTGACTGAGTTACAGTTCATATTAAAGGAAATTAGTAAATTCATTAGGCCCTAATCTATGGATTTCACATGACTGGGAATACCGATAAGCAAACGTTGGTCACAGATACCTTTAAAAAAAGGTAGGGGTGTGGATCAGAAAACCAGTCAGTATCTGGTGTGACCACCATTTGCCTCATGCAACACGACACATCTCCGTCATATACAGTTGATCAGGCTGTTGATTGTGGCCTGTGGAATGTTATCCCACTCCTCTTCAATGGCTGTGCGAAGTTGATGGATATTGGCGGAAATTGGAACACGCTGTCGTTCAAGTCTACCCAGAGCATCCCAAACATGCTCAATGGGTGACATGGCTGGTAAGTATGCAGGCCATGGAAGAACTGGGACATTTTCAGATCCTTGCGACATGGGACCGTGCATTATCATGCTGAAACATGAAGTGATGGTGGCGGATGAATGGTACGACAATGGGCCTCAGATTCATCATGGTATCTATGTGCATTCAAATTGCCATCGTTAAAATGCAATTGTGTCTGTTGTCTGTAGTTTATGCCTGCCCATACCATAACCCCACTATCATCATGGGGTGCTCTGACATCAGAAACCTCACAACGCCATATATGCTGTCTGCCATCTGCCCAGTATGGTTGAAACCGGGGTTAATCCGTGAAGAGTACAATTCTCCAGTGTTCTCCAGTGTGCCAGTGGCCATCAAAGGTGAGCCGGTTGGATGTACTGCCAAATTCTCTAAAATTACGTTGGAGGTGGCTTATGGTAGAGAAATTAACATTCAATTCTCTGGCAACAGCTCTGCTGGACATTCCTGCAGTCAGCCTGCCAATTGCACGCTCCTGTGGCATTGTGTTTTGTGACAAATCTGCACATTTTAGAGTGGCCAATTATTGTCCCCAGCACAAGGTGCACCTGTGTAATGAGCATGCTGTTTCATCACCTTCTTGATATGCCACACCTGTCAGGTGGATGGGTTATCTTGGCAAGGGAGAAATGCTCACTAACAGGGATGGAAACAAATTAGTGCCAAAATTAGAGAAATACCCTTTTTGTTTGTATGGAACATTTCTGGGATATTTTATTTCAGCCAATGAAACATGGTACCTACACTTTACATGTTGTGTTTATATTTTTGTTCAGTAAAATATGGACACTATTACTAATAAATCATAAAACAATTTAGTTCACATTTAAATTAAATAAACATTTATGTGACGTATAGACAGTGTGGGATAACCGGGGAGGGGGTAATATTATTAACTTGTTATTGATTTAGACAGCTGCAGCTGGAAAAGTATTCAAAACATTTTATATTATTAAATTCAACATATTCAACACATAGGACTGTTTATGGGACATTACTGAACCCTATTCTGCTTTACTAAACATAGATGCTAGCAGTATAAGGATCTTACCTTCCTTGAGTGACAGATAAGGACGCTCTTACTCCGTCATCCACTACTCCTTTGATAGAAGGATTTTTTACTTGGATTAAATGTCTGGAATTGTGAAAAACTGAGTTTAAATGTATTTGATTTAGCTATATGTAAACTTCCGACTTCAACTATGTTTGATAACATTCCATGAAATAACGTACAAAAGTCAAGTTGATTCCGATGATTCGGCGAGGGTCGTCCGGCTGTGCAGTGGCTTGAGATTTTTGAAGTCTGCTAGTCAGGTGGCGCGTTCAAGAGACTCATACGAAAAGTAGTAGTGGAAATGGATGGAGACAAAAGGAATATGGAGGCTGACAGTGAAAGTAATAAGGATTCTAATGGATTTATATTTCCAGGCTTGGAGAGATGGAAGGAAGTAGGTTACGAGTTTGAATCCGATGCAGACATCAACAACAAGAGAGGCGGTGCATCAAGGAAGATTGGGGTCAAGTATAAACAGAATGAGCTGTACTCCAGTAGAACTGGAGGTGAATTGGAAGAGAATGAGGATGAATTACCTGAGGTTGCAGGAGTAGTGAAGATCTTGGAGCTCATGATGAAGATGACTGGTCCAGTAGGAGAGACGTTTTGGGAGAAAGTGGACCCCTTCTTTTTGGCTGACCCAGTTGGGTACTGTTGAATTGTTGAAAGTAACCTGAAGTGGACTTGTGAAGATTTTTTGTGTTTTGTGCTCCGCATCACATGAATGGGGACAAGACCTGTTATTTGCTTTGCTGTCAAGAATAGAACACCCTTGAAAGGAGTGTTTACTGGGGTAGTGGTAAGGGTGGTGGATCAACTGAAGTTGAACATTCCTGGTACCGTATGGTGCAACACAGACCCGGTGGCGAAGGTGGTAGAACAGAAGAGTCACTGTCTGTCTTTTTTAGTTTTAATGCTGAGTCATTACACGACAAAGTAATTTTAGTATATATCAGTTATCCCGTAAGAGCTTTTGTGCCAAATCCACTACAGTGTTTTAGGTGCCCAGCTTATGGACAGGTTGCAGAAGTATGTAGGAGGGAGATTCCTAGATGTGAGAAGTGTGCAGGAGGGCATGGGACAAAGGAATGTGTAGTATCGGTGAAAGAAGTGGTATGTGTTAACTGTAGGGGTGCCTATGTTGCTGGGGATCAGAAGTGTCTGGTGCGAGAGAGACAGGTTGAGGTTGCCAGGGTCATTGTTTTACAGAAAGTGTTGTATTCTGAGGCAATTAAGAAAGTAGAGGAAGATGGGTCAAGGGTGAGGGATCCTAAGAGGCTCTAGTAGACTTTTGAGTAGTAGACTTTTGCCAGTACAGAGTGATAGGCCTACCAATTAAAAGTGCCTCAGTAAGGTTGGCTTTTTAGAGTTTTATTACCATGGTTATCAACTTTACTGCAGGAATGGAACGTAAGTCACAGAAAATAGGTGTTGTGGTGGCAGCTGCAGAGAAGTACAGTACGTGGGATGACGAGATTTTATAGCAGAACAGTTACAGGGTGTGTTGAATTATAGTGTCCCGTTCTCCCAGGCTATCATCCTGGTGTAGGATCGGGTCAAAATAGTGGAATGGGGTCGTGGATTTTAATGAGTGTAGGGTTAGTTGGCAGGGTACTTTTTTCCTTTCCCCTTTTCCATTTTATATCACAAAGTATAATGGTTCATGCTCCAGTCCAGTTGGTGGCGGTAATGCACCAATAATATTGGATGCCAACCGCCCTTAAACCCCACCGAAGAAGATTATTCGGGGCGCGGCATAGTTACATTATGTAGCATTCATGTAATGTAACGTTATCTAATTTGTTTCCTTCGCTATTTAGCTACAGTAATATCTTAACGTTGTGTGTTTCAAGCTACATATTTGACATTTAGCAATCTAGATAGCTATTAGATAGGCTAACTACCTAACTTATATATAATGTATGTCTGTAGCTTTATCTCGCTAGCTAACATGCATTCTACCATAACAATTCGTTTTTAACTTCCAGTGCTGTCCAGTCGTTCCGCATCTCTTCTGGAATGGATTATGGGAAGGAGAGGGTTGTGGCGTTGGTGGATATGGACTGTTTCTACGTGCAAGTGGAACAGAGGCTGAACCCAGCGCTGAAAAACACACCGTGTGTGGTCGCACAGTACAAGACATGGAAGGGAGGCGGGTGAGTCACCGACACAGAGTCTCCTTCCCAAGGCCAATGGGATTGAGAGCGGCGTAGCTAGCATACACACATCAATCCAGAATAAAAACAGGTAGACCTAGGGGAAATGGGACAGTGGGAGTGACTCGTAGGTCTTTCGCCCTTACCCCATGTTTCTTAGTTGTATTGGTCAGGCTGGCTAAGGTTTAACTTCAGTGTCCATTATAATGTAATGGAGACAGTCAGTGGAGTTAAACATTAGTTCAGGCTGGTCCTGATTTATGATGCATACCTACATCGCCTGGTTCTCAGCTCTGCAAAACGTTTGTCTCTCCCATACATGACAGTTTTTTGTTGCATGGACTGTTCAGAATATCATAGTCAAGTCATGTTCTCACACTTTATCTTTACCCAGTATCATAGCTGTGAGTTATGAGGCCAGGGCCCATGGTGTCACCAGGAACATGTGGGCAGACGATGCCAAGAAACTGTGCCCAGATCTCCAGGTTGCAAGGGTCAGAGAGTCACATGGGAAGGCAGACCTCACCCAGTACGTGTCCATTATACAATATTTTAAATGACTTTGGTGACTAAGTAAATCCCCAGGAACCCCTTGGGAAAGCCTGCAGTGCTAACCAGCTAACTGTCACCCCCTGTGTAGTTACCGGGAGGCGAGTGTACAGGTGTTTGAGGTGATGTCACGCTTCGCTGTGCTCGAGAGGGCCAGTATAGACGAGGCCTACATGGACCTGACTGTTGCGATACAGCAGAGATTGAAAAGCATGACTGACCAGCAGGTAGACCCTCAGCTCCTGAAGACCAGCCACGTCCAGGGCTACCCACTGGCTCCTCTTGACCAGGAAGAGGCAGCACAGGACATCACCACAACTGATAAAGGTGGGTTTTAAACCGCGGTCGTCATTGGGTTAGTTTACCCCAAGAACTCTAAATGAGTGTTGAGTTTTAGCATTTCAGAAAAATATTTAGGCATATCTCTTTTAGTGCTGTGTTCTCATTTTATATATGTGGTATCTTGATATCCTGTATCTGTCCACATCCCTGGGTTTCTAATTAAATATCCTGTATCTGTCCACATCCCTGGGTTTCTAATTAAATATCCTGTATCTGTCCACATCCCTGGGTTTCTAATCAAATATCCTGTATCTGTCCACATCCCTGGGTTTCTAATCAAATATCCTGTATCTGTCCACATCCCTGGGTTTCTAATCAAATATCCTGTATCTGTCCACATCCCTGGGTTTCTAATCAAATATCCTGTATCTGTCCACATCCCTGGGTTTCTAATCAAATATCCTGTATCTGTCCACATCCCTGGGTTTCTAATCAAATATCCTGTATCTGTCCACATCCCTGGGTTTCTAATCAAATATCCTGTATCTGTCCACATCCCTGGGTTTCTAATCAAATATCCTGTATCTGTCCACATCCCTGGGTTTCTAATCAAATATCCTGTATCTGTCCACATCCCTGGGTTTCTAATCAAATATCCTGTATCTGTCCACATCCCTGGGTTTCTAATCAAATATCCTGTATCTGTCCACATCCCTGGGTTTCTAATCAAATATCCTGTATCTGTCCACATCCCTGGGTTTCTAATCAAATATCCTGTATCTGTCCACATCCCTGGGTTTTCTAATCAAAGACCATGTCAGTGCAGACTTTCAAATAAAACATGTCAATTACATTTTATCGGTTGCGTACACATATTTAGCAGATGTTCCTAACTCCAACAGTGCAGTAATGCCCAACAATACAATCAGCACTGAATTCTGATTGGCTGAAAGCTGTGGTATATGAGACCGTATACCACGGGTATGACAGAACATTTACTTTTACTGTTCTAATTACATTTGTAACCAGTTTATAATAGCAATAAGGCACCTCGGGGGTTTGTGTTATATGGCCAATATACCACGGCTAAGGGCTGTATCCAGGCATTCCACGTTGCGTTGTGCATTAGAACAGCCCTTAGCCTTGTTATATTGGCCATATATCACACCCCCTCGGGCCTTATTGCTTAAATATAGTTTCAAACGACACACAGGTCTCTGTAATAATGGCTGGGTGTAGCTTGATTTCATTGGTTAATTTGCAGATATAAATACAACATATAAAAAGCATAGATGGGAAACATATGATCATAGATATAATTTGGCTCCATACAAGAGTCTTTAAATGAAAGATTCAGGCAGCCTCTCGTTTAACAATAAATTATCAAGGTTACCCCCTCTCCTAGGGAGGGTGACTGTTTTCGATGCCGATATAATGAAGGGACGAAATAGTGGTTCGCTTCCAAAAAGTTGGCCGCAACTGGGTACGTCGAGTTTTTGCACCAAATGGTTCTGCGATGCTCCGGGATTCATACTTTTAATTAGCATTTTACCCACTTAATTTTTTTACCACAAGGACAAATTATAAGATAAATAACTGCCTTAGTGGACCACGTAATAACACCTTTTAATTGGGATCTATTTCCCAGTTTGAAGGATCTACATTTGTACATGCCGTTGCATTGAGCGCAGCCATTACACTTGTAGTTTACATCCAGTGGAGGTGCAAATGGATGTTGTGTGGGGCAATTTTGGGGTGATAAATCAGAGTTTACCCATTGATCTCTAAGATTTCTGCCCCGCGAGAATGCTACCAAGGGAGGGTCCGAAAACACATTACCGGTACTGTCATCAGATCTTAGAATGTGCCAATGTTTGAACAATTCCTTTTAATTTGTTCAGAGCAATCTGAATAGCGCGTAGTAAGAACGCAATAATGATTATTTTTCCGAGACTGTCCTTGAAAGAGATCATGTCTTGATTTGTTTTGGATTGGATTGTCTCAATGGCAGTATTAATCTGACCATTTTTGTACCCCCTTTGCTTGAATTTTATCTCAGCCATATGATTATTTTGATTAGACAGAATTGGCTGTAGGGCAAATTGTTTTTCAAGGGAAGTGGGTGACAGCTATCAGCCCTAAACAAACTGTTACGATCAGTAGGTTTCCTTGTATATTACATTATCCTCACACAAAATCAAAATCTCAGGTGCTCAGAACAAGAGTTAAGAAAAGCCTGGAGCTGTTTTGCATCACCCCTCCATTGAACAAAAATATCATTAATGTACCGTTTCCAAATAATAATGTTAGGCAAGGAAACATTTGAGAGGATTGAGAATTGACTGTTTCTCCATGTAACCCACATACAAATTAGCATAGTTAGGAGCCATAGGGGATCCCATAGCAGTATCCTTCATCTGGATAAAGAAATCCTTTAGAAACATGAAATAGTTGTTGTGTGTGTACTATTTCACCCAATGTTATAATGCATGCATGCACTGGAATGTTGTTCATTAGGGTCACGTTGCAGAAGAAAATGTTCCATTGCTTCAATACCGCCCTCGTGTGGAATATTCGTGTTTAACGACTCGACATCAGAAGTCATTTACAAAGTATTCTCAGGGAGAGGATCAAGAGATTTAATGATAGAGATCATACTGCTGGTGTCCTTTACAAAGGAGGGGAGCTGTTCTGTGAGTGGTCTGATTAAAAAAAAAAAGTTGATAAAGGGGCCGTAAACTGTATCAATGTCTGCTACAATAGGGCACCCAGCAGGTTTTGTAACATTCTTGTGTAATTTCGGCAAAGTATAGAAAGTGGCAATTTTAGGGAGTTGAATAGCCAAAAAGTTGTTATTTTTGGTGATTAGACCAGAACTTAAATACCCATCTGGGACAGTAAAGATGGTATTCTGACATTGGGAAGTGGGGTCACTTCTGAGTTTCTTGGATAAGGTGTTGTCAAGCAGTTGTCTGACACTCATTTACATAAACTGTCCTATCCATGATTACTACCGTTAAGTGAAATCGTTAAGTGCCTTTGAGCGGGGTATGGCAGTATAGGCCAGGAGCACCGGTTTGTGTCAAGAACTGCAACCCTGCTGGGTTTTTCATGCTGAACAGTTTCCCGTGTGTATCAAGAATGGTCCTCCACCCAAAGGACACCCAGCCTTGGAGTCAACATGGGCCAGCATTCCGGCTTTCGACTCCTTGTCGAGTCCATGCCCTGACGAATTGAGGATGTTCTGAGGACAAAAGGGAGTGACACTCAATATTAGGAAGGTGTTCTTAATATTTTGTACACTCGGTGTATATAGACATTATGGACAGTATATGAATAGAAAAGGGGTGTACAACAGTAGTTATATAGGATAGGCCTTGACTATAATAAAGTATAGACATATGAAGTGGGTAAAACGGTATGATAACATGGTGCTCCTCTCCATGTTTTCCCCCAGAAGAGCGAAGGTCCAGTGGCCTGCAGCAATGGCTGTCCTCTGTGTCAGGCGGCTCTGGCTGTGCAGAGCTGCAGTTGGCTCTGGGGGCTGTGATCGTCGAGGAGATGAGGGCTGCAGTGGAGCAGCACACAGGCTACCGCTGCTCGGCAGGGATATCCCACAACAAGGTCAGTACTCTCTTCCCCCTCTCAACACAACCAGTGTGTTCTACCTCTTTCTGTCAATAGTTCTACTAGCTTTCTTTACTTGTGTCCTTTCTGTCATGATCACTGAATCCTGGCAGAACACAACTGGTCGTAGCAATATGGTGGAAACTTGGCCAGTCCTTTCAGCTGTCAGTTCTAGGCCAGTCTGTTTATTTATCATGTCTCCTCAGGTGCTGGCTAAACTAGCCTGCGGTCTGAACAAACCCAACCGCCAGACACTCCTGCCATTAGGCTCTGTTCCAGAGCTCTTCAACTCACTTCCCATTGGCAAAATGTGAGTGTACTGCTAGTTAAAACTAACCGTGTGCTGTAACTGAGAGAAAATGAAGAGAATTGACACAATAACACACATCCGTCAATATACATGCAACATACAACACGATCTTTCCTGGACTACAGGACCATCAGACTATGCAGATGAATACAGAATCAACTTTACAGACTCAGAGATAGACTGATCCGGTCCTGTTGTTCCTCTCTCCAGCCGAAACCTGGGGGGTAAGCTGGGGGCGTCCATCACAGAGACCCTGGAGGTAGAGAACATGGGGGAACTAACCCGCTTCTCTCAGGCCCAGCTGGGACAGCACTTTGGAGACAAGACTGGGTAAACACACACTTCCTTCATGTCATGAAGTATATAAACCACTCTTCCTCAATGAATCACACTTATGTAATACTGTGGATAATTTAAAGTTATTAGCTAAAATTGTAATATTGCAATCTGGTGTTGTAAAAGTAACTATCCATTTAAAAATGTGATACTATTTGGTGCCAGTGGTGGCTAATGTACAGTGCCTTCGGAAAGTATTCAGACCCCTTGACTTTTCAACATTTTGTTATGATACAGCCTTATTCTAAAATGTATTAAATATTTTTTCATCAATATACACACAATACCCCATAATGACAAAGCAAAAACAGTTAGACATTTTTGCTCATTTAAAAAAAAAAAAAACTGAAATATTATATTTACATAAGTATTCTGACCCTTTACTCTGCTTTGTTGAATCAAATCACATTTTATTGGTCACATGAACATGGTTAGCAGATGTTAATGTGAGTGTAGCAAAATGCTTGTGCTTCTAGTTCCGACAGTGCAGTAATATCTAACAAGTAATCTAACAATTTCACAACTACTACCTTATACACACAAGTGTAAAGAGATGAATAAGAATATGTACATATAAATATATGGATGAGCAATGGCCGTGCGGCATAGGCAAGATTATTAATTATTAAAGTGGCCAGAGATTTGAGTCTGTATGTTGGCAGCAGCCACTCAATGTTAGTGATGGCTGTTTAACAGTCTAATGGCCTTGAGATAGAAGCTGTTTTTCAGTCTCTCTCGGTCCCAGCTTTGATGCATCTGTACTGTACTCGCCTTCTGCATGATAGTGGGGTGAACAGGCAGTGGCGCGGGTGGTATTGTCCTTGATGATCTTTTTGGCCTTAGTGTGACATCGGCTGATGTAGGTGCCCTGGAGGGCAGGTAGTTTGCCCCCGGTGATGCGTTGTGCAGACCTCACTATCCTCTGGAGAGCCTTGCGGTTGTGGGTGGAGCAGTTTCCTTACCAAATCAAATTTATTTATATAGCCCTTCGTACATCAGCTGATATCTCAAAGTGCTGTACAGAAACCCAGCCTAAAACCCCAAACAGCAAACAATGCAGGTGTAAAAGCACGGTGGCTAGGAAAAACTCCCTAGAAAGGCCAAAACCTAGGAAGAAACCTAGAGAGGAACCGGGCTATGTGGGGTGGCCAGTCCTCTTCTGGCTGTGCCGGGTAGAGATTATAACAGAACATGACCAAGATGTTCAAATGTTCATAAATGACCAGCATGGTCGAATAATAATAAGGCAGAACAGTTGAAACTGGAGCAGCAGCACAGTCAGGTGGACTGGGGACAGCAAGGAGCCATCATGTCAGGTAGTCCTGGGGCACGGTCCTAGGGCTCAGGTCCTCCGAGAGAGAGAAAGAAAGAGAGAATTAGAGAGAGCATATGTGGGGTGGCCAGTCCTCTTCTGGCTGTGCCGGGTGGAGATTATAACAGAACGTGGCCAAGATGTTCATAAATGACCAGCATGGTTGAATAATAGTAAGGCAGAACAGTTGAAACTGGAGCAGCAGCATGGCCAGGTGGACTGGGGACAGCAAGGAGTCATCATGTCAGGTAGTCCTGGGACATGGTCCTAGGGCCCAGGCCAGTTGAAACTGGAGCAGCAGCATGGCCAGGTGGACTGGGGACAGCAAGGAGTCATCATGTCAGGTAGTCCTGGGGCATGGTCCTAGGGCTCAGGTCCTCCGAGAGAGAGAAAGAAAGAGAGAAGGAGAGAATTAGAGAACGCACACTTAGATTCACACAGGACACCGAATAGGAATCAACCCACCCAGGTGACGCACCCCCCAGGGACGGCACGAGAGAGCCCCAGCAAGCCAGTGACTCAGCCCCGTAACAGGGTTAGAGGCAGAGAATCCCAGTGGAAAGAGGGGAACCGGCCAGGCAGAGACAGCAAGGGCGGTTCGTTGCTCCAGAGCCTTTCCGTTCACCTTCCCACTCCTGGGCCAGACTACACTCAATCATATGACCCACTGAAGAGATGAGTCTTCAGTAAAGACTTAAAGGTTGAGACCGAGTTTGCGTCTCTGACATGGGTAGGCAGACCGTTCCATAAAAATGGAGCTCTATAGGAGAAAGCCCTGCCTCCAGCTGTTTGCTTAGAAATTCTAGGGACAATTAGGAGGCCTGCGTCTTGTGACCGTAGCGTATGTGTAGGTATGTACGGCAGGACCAAATCAGAGAGGTAGGTAGGAGCAAGCCCATGTAATGCTTTGTAGGTTAGCAGTAAAACCTTGAAATCAGCCCTTGCTTTGACAGGAAGCCAGTGTAGAGAGGCTAGCACTGGAGTAATATGATAAAATTTTTTGGTTCTAGTCAGGATTCTAGCAGCCGTATTTAGCACTAACTGAAGTTTATTTAGTGCTTTATCCGGGTAGCCGGAAAATAGAGCATTGCAGTAGTCTAACCTAGAAGTGACAAAAGCATGGATTAATTTTTCTGCATCATTACCAGGCTGTGATACAGCCCGACAGGATACTCTCATTTGTGAATCTGTAAAGGTTTGTGAGTGTTTTCGGTGACAAGCCAAATTTCTTCAGACTCGTGAGGTTGAAGAGGCGCTGTTGCGCCTTCTTCACCACTCTGTCTGTGTGGATGGACCATTTCAGAAGTGCCTTTGGCAGTGATTACAGCATCAATTATTGGGTATGACACGACAAGCTTGGCACACTTGTATTTGGGGAGTTTCTGTATTCTTCTCTGCAGAGTCTCTCAAGTTCTGTCAGGTTGGATTGGGACCGTTGCCGCACAGCTATTTTCAGGTCTCTCCAGAGATGTTCAATCAGGTTCAAGTCCGGGCTCTGGCTGGGCCAATCAAGGACATTCAGTGACTTGTCCCAAAGCCACTCTTGCGTTGTCTTGGGGTTGTTGTTTAGGGTTGTTTTTAGGGTGCTTTTACACCTGCATTGTTTGCTGTTTGGGGTTTTAGGCTGGGTTTCTGTACAGCACTTTGAGATATCAGCTGATGTACGAAGGGCTATATAAATACATTTGATTTGATTTGATTTGATTTGGTTGTTGTCCTATTGGAAGGTGAACCTTCGCCCAAGTCTGAGGACCTGAGCGCTCTGGAGCAGGTTTTCATCAAGGATATCTCTGTACTTTGCTCCGTTCATCTTTGCCTCGATCCTGACTCATCTCCCAGTCCCTGTCGCTGAAAAACTTCCCCACCGCATGATGCTGCCACTACCATGCTTCACCATAGGGATGTATTCAGACCCTTTGCTATACGGGTTTCCTCTAGACGTGATGCTTGGCATTCAGGCCAAAGAGTTCAATCTTGGTTTCATCAGACCAGAGAATCTTGTTTCTCATGGTCTGAGAGTCTTTAGGTGCCTTTTGGCAAACTCTAAGCAGGCTGTTATTGTGCCTTTTACTGAGGAGTGGCTTTCATCTGGCCACTCTACCATAACGGCCTGATTTGATGGAGTGTTGCAGAGATGTTTGTCCTTCTGGAAGGTTCTCCCATCTCCACAGAATAACTCTAGAGCTCTGTCAGTGACCATCATGTTCTTGGTCACCTCCCTGACCAAGCCCCTTTTATGATTGCTCAGTTTGGCTGGGCGGCCAGCTTTAGGAAGAGTCTTGGTGGTTCCAAACTTCTTCCATTTAAGAATGATGGAGGCCACTGTCTTCTTGGGGACCTTCAATGCTGCAGAAATGTTTTGGTACCCTTCCCCAGATCTGTGCCTCGGCATAATCCTGTCTCGGAGCTCTACGGACAATTCCTTTGGCCTCATGGCCTGGTTTTTGCTCTAACATGCACTGTAACCTATGGGACCTTACATAGACAAGTGTGTGCCTTTCCAAATCATGTCCAATCAATTGAATTTACCACAGGTGGACTCCAAGCAAGTTGTAGAAACATCTCAAGGATGATCAATGGAAACAGGATGCACCTAAGCAAAGGGTTCCAATTTCATAGCAAAGGGTCTGAATACTTACATAAATTAGATGTCTTTTTATTCTAAAAACCTGTTTCTGCTTTGTCATTATGGGGTATTGTGTGTAGATTGCTGAGGATGTTTTTCTTTTAATCCATTTTATAATTAGGCTGTAATGTAACACTGTGTAAAAAGTCAATGGGTCTGAATACTTTCCGAAGACACTGTAGTTCCCATATTGATATAAATAAATATTGCTTTCTTCAGCCAGTGGCTGTATGATCTGTGTCGGGGGATTGACTTTGACGCAGTGAAGCCCAGACAACTCCCTAAATCCATCGGCTGCAGCAAGAACTTCCCTGGGAAGACATCTCTCACTACCAGAGAGCGGGTACTTGGCTATATTCATGCCCTCTCTCCATCTGTTCTTCTGCCTGCCTCTGGCCATAATCTATTGAGATGCACCAATCTCCCATTTTGATTCCTCTTGAGCTCTGTTCCTTCTGTCTGTTGATGTCTGAATAAAATACTATTGTCTTATCTCTGCAGGTGCAGCACTGGCTCTATCAGCTGGCTCTGGAGCTGGAGGAGAGACTGACCAAGGACAGAGAGCTGGTGAGGGACTTCATCTCACCATCCTCTGTTTGTCTCATCCCTCCCTGTCTGGCCACACTCTCATGAGACTGAGGGACGGAAGGATAATCTACAGTTGAAGTTGAAAGTTTACATACACCTTAGCCAAATACATTTCAACTCAGTTTTTCACAATTCCTGGCATTTAGTCCTAGTAAAAATGCCCTGTCTTAGGTCAGTTAGGATCACCACTTTTATTTTAAGAATGTGAAATTTCAGAATAATAGTGGGGTGATTTATTTCCGCTTTTATTTCTTTCATCACATTCCCAGTGGGTCAGAAGTTTACATACACTCAATTAGTATTTGGTATCATTGCCTTCAAATTGTTTAACTTGGGTCAAATGTTTTGGGTAGCCTTCCACAAGCTTCCCACAATAAGTTGGGTGAATTTTGTCCCATTCCTCCTGATAGAGCTCATGTAGCTGAGTCAGGTTTGTAGGCCTCCTTGCTCACGCATGCTTTTTCAGTTCTGCACACATATTTTCTACAGGATTGAGGTCAGGGCTTTGTGATGGCCACTCCAATTCCTTGACTTTGTTGTCCTTAAGCCATTTTGCCACAACTTTGGAAGTATGCTTGGGGTCATTGTCCATTTGGAAGACCCATTTGCGACCGAGCTTTAACTTTCCGACTGATGTCTTGAGATGTTGCTTCAATATATCCACATAATTTTCCTCCCTCATGAAGCCATCTATTTTGTGTAGTGCACCAGTCCCTCCTGCTGCAACGCACCCCCACATGTTGCTGCCACCTCCGTGCTTCACGTTTGGGATGGTGTTCTTCGGCTTGCAGGCCTCCCCCTTTTTCCTCCAAACATAACGTTGGTCATTATGGCCAAACAGTACTATTTTTGTTTCAACAGACCAGAGGACATTTCTCCAAAAAGTATGATCTTTGTCCACATGTGCAGTTGCAAACAATACCCTGGCTTTTTTATGGCGTTTTTGGGGCAGTGGCTTCTTCCTTGCTGTGCAGCCTTTCAGGTTATGTCGATATAGGACTCATTTTACTGTGGATATAGATACTTTTGTACCTGTTTCATCCAGCATCGTCACAAGGTCTTTTGCTGTTGTTCAGGGATTGATTTGCACTTTTAATCCCAAAGTACGTTAATCTCTAGGGGACAGAATGCGTCTCCTTCCTGAGCGGTATGATGGCTGTGTGGTCCCATGGTGTTTATACTTGCATACTATTGTTAGTACAGATGAACGTGGTACCTTCAGATGTTTGGAAATTGCTCCCAATGATGAACCAGACTTGTGGAGGTATACAATTGTTTTTCTGAGGTCTTGGCTGGTTTCTGTAGATTTTCCCATGATGTCAAGAAAAGAGGCACTGAGTTTGAAGGTAGGCTTTGTAATACATCCACAGGCTAATTGACATTTGAGTAAATTGGAGGTGTACCTATCAGAAGCTTCTAAAGCCATGACATGACTTTCTGTAATTTTCCAAGCTGCTTAAAGGCACAGTCAACTTAGTGTATGTAAACTTCTGACCCACTGGAATAGTGATGCAGTGAATTATAAGTGAAATAATCTGTCTGTTACCAATTGTTGGAAAAATTACTTGGCATGCACAAAGTAGATGTCCTAACTGACTTTCCAAAACTATAGTTTGTTAACAATACATGTGTGGAGTGGTTGACAAACACTTAGGTTGGAGTCATTAAAACTCGTATGTAAACTTCCGACTTCAACTGTACCTCCCCACCTGCATGCCTGTCACTCCTCTCCATTCCATTTCTGTCACTCATTCTCTCTCCCTCTGTGTAGAATGGTCGTGTGGCTAAGCAGTTGACTGTGGGTGTAAGGCAGTTAGGTGATAAAAGGCCCAGTTTCTCTCGGTGCTGCTCGTTGGCACGCTACGACGCCACCAAGATCTCCTCGGACAGCTTCGCAATCCTCAAGAGTCTCAACACAGCAGGGAACCATCAGGCAGCATGGCAAGTTGCACAAATTAAGTCTGCCGTGACATTAACTATATATGCAACCAACTCTAGAGAGCATGACAAATATAACACCATTATTTGGAACACAACTATAGCCACCCTGAAATCTTAATCTTCAGAGGCGTTGATTTCCCATGGCTGTCTGTTTTCGAATGTATGCGTCTCACTTTCTCTTTCTGTCTCTTTCTATCCAGGACTCCTCCCCTCACCCTGCTCCACATTTCGGCCAGTAAATTTAGTGATTCACCCTCTGCCGGGGCCAGAGGAATCGCCAGCTTCCTGTCCAGTGATGTCACTTCCACCCAGGCCTCCACTCAGTCTTGCTCTGGTTCAAAGAAGGACTCCACCCCCAAGAGACCCGGCGCCATCCAGTCCTTCTTCCAAAGATCTGCAGAGAAACAGAGGAAAGAGGGAGAGGAAGAAGAGAATGATAGGGGCTATGGAACCTTTCTCCCGCCTTCCTCTTTTCCTGTGTCTTTCTCTGTAGTAGAGAGGTGTGTGTCTGAGAATGAAACAACAACCTCAACTGTCTCTAGTACATCTTGTCACTTTTCTTCTGTTGTCAGTTCATCAGCCATCCCCCATACTGGCATCACTTCCTTCTTTCAGAGGAAGACACTTGGGAGAAACCAGCAGCCCGTAACCGCAGCCTCACACAGTGACAGTCTCGCAACAGGCAGAACAAGATGTTCCACAGTAGGATATGATACAATAGGGAGTGTCCAACTTTTAACAGACACAGTTGGGTGTGAAATAGCAGGAAGTTACACAGCTCCGGAAGCTGAAATATGTGACGAGCAGACTGCGAACGTAAAAGGGAAACACACTAAACTCACTAGTTCTAACCAAGCAGAGGACCAATCTCTGGGTTCTGGGGAGGGAACTTGTACTCTATCAGAGGAAAAACAGTCTGTGGGGTCAGACTTGCCCTACGATCCCCCTTCTGACCCGCCTCAGTGCCTGGCCAGTGTGGCCAAAGAGGACCTGCTGACCTGTGAGTCCTGTGGCCAGGACGTGCTGGCCTGGGAGATGCCTGAACATAATGATTACCACTTTGCCTTGGACCTACAGAACTCTTTCTCCTCTACAAGCACAACCACCAACACCTCTCTTCATTCCTCCTCTCTCTCCTCTGTTTCAACTGCCTCCCGCCCCCCTCTCAGGGCAGGTGCCCTTCAGTTGTCCCGGGGGAAGACGCGGGCCAGGGGCCAGTCAACACCCCAGCCTAAACGGCCCCGCTCCCAAGGTGGTAGTACTGGTACGCTGGACTCCTTCTTGAAGAGGAGCTGAGGACAAAGTGGAGGAAAATGAAAGGAGGTAGGGAATCCACTGTGCTGGACTGGTTACTTTTGCTGACGCTATTTAAACTGACCAACAATATTCTAAACTCACTGCCAAAACAATTTATACGATTGTATGGTGAGATGCTGCTTAATTTTAATGGCAATTGTACAGAATAAATATTTGTACCTCTAAAACAGATATTGGTAAATCCATACTTTCCTGGAGGTCCTCTTTCAATGGATATGTTGTCTGGAGAAGCTTGTATATTTCTGTGATCATGTTTCCATTACACATTGAAAATAGTGCTTGTGTTGTGGGCCTTTTTTATCAACCATGTGAAATGAATTTTTTCCACTAGATGGTAGCATCACACATGACGAGCGCACGCAAAGTTAAGGCACTCAGTTTAATGCGCATTCAGCTTAGATACAGTATTAGTGTTCAAGGAAATTGTTTGCTTTGTTTTACCAATGCAAATCTAAGAGAAGGCAAACATGCAAAATGCCCCCATGTGCTACTGGGCTTTTGCTGTGATAACATTGTTAAAGGTCAGCCAACATACATTTGGCCCAACTTGTGAATAAACTAATGAGTCCGTGTAATCAGTAGAAACAGAGGCCTGTTTTGCAGAAACTGGGCTGTAGTGTGACTATCTCCACAGCAGTTGAACACTCTATAATGCTCGTACTGAAGTGGGATTTTTTAAACTATTCCATATCAGATTATTTTCCTAATAGTTTCAAACAAAAGAGAAGATAAGTGGAAACCTCATGTTGGGTTTACTTCCAGTTCATGGCAGAGTTAGGCTGGTGCGAGAGCTACATGGAGGCCCTAAATGTATGACAATGATCTGGGAACTAACAGAATATAACTACTTTCATTTTGTGGATTTAACAATATAATTATGTGGATTTAACAATATCATTTAACAATGTAACACTGGAATGACAATTTCAATAAGATCTTAATACTGAGGTTCAATCTTAATGTCTGTTTTGTTATCTTTGACCTCAGTCCAGTTGTGGTTGCCTCTATGATGATTTGCATTGCACCATTTCTGGGTGTCACATGCTTTTGTGTACATTCTACGTGAGGAATCAAGTGATCTCCCTTTCATAAAAGTGGTGTTTCAGTCTGACTCACAGTTTCCAGTGTCTTGCATCAGCTGAGTAATAGAAAGGGAGGAGGCTAACAAAGGGGAGGAGTGAGAACTTCATGGACCCATTTATTATGGCTTTTCACCAGGACACCCTACAGGTTAACAGCATAACTATACCATTGAGGTATAGCATCTAGGAAACACAGACAAAAGTTAATGTAACAACTTTTTATTTATGTGTACCATAATATACAAACTGGATCTATACATAAATATGTGGTACTCCACCCCACACAGAACAGCGCCAACTGGAAACATGTCTTACAAGTCCTCAACTGGCAGCTTCATTAAATAGTACCAGCAAAATACCAGTCTCAACGTCAAATGTGAAGAGGCGACTCTGTGATGCTGGCCTTCTAGGCAGAGTTACTCTTTGCAGTGGCTGTGTTCTTTTGCCCATCTTAATCTTTTATTTTTATTGGCCAGTCTAAGATATGGCTTTTTCTTTGCAACTCTGGCTAGAAGGCCAACATCCCGGAGTCGCCTCTTCACTGTTAATGTTGAGACTGGTGTTTTGCTGGTACTATTTAATGAAGCTGCCAGTTGAGGACTTGTGAGGCGTCTGTTGTTCAAACTAGACACTAATGTACTTGTCCTCTTGCTCAGTTGTGCACCGGGGCCTCCCACTCCTCTTTCTATTCTGGTTAGAGCCAGTTCGCTCTGTTCTGTGAAGGGAGTAGTACACAGTGTACGAGATATTCAGTTTCTTGGCAATTTCTCGCATGGTATTCTATTTCTCAGAGCAAGAGTAGACTGATGAGTTTCAGAAGAAAGTTATTTGTTTCTGGCCATTTTGAGCCTGTAATCAAACCCACAAATGCTGATGCACCAGATAATCAACTAGTCTAAAGAAGGACCGTTTTATGGCTTCTTTAATCAGGTACAACAGTTTTCATCTGTGCTAACATAATTGCAAAAAGTTTTTCTAATGATCAATTAACCTTTTAAAATTCTGAACTTGGATTAGCTAACACAACGTGCCATTGGAAAACAGGAGTGATGGTTGCTGATAATGGGCCTCTGTACGGCTATGCAGATATTCCATAAAAAAATCAGCAATTTCCAGCTACAATAGTCTTTTACAACATTAACAATATCTGCACTGTATTTCTGATAAATGTTATTTTAATGGACAAAAAATGTGTTTTTCTTTAAAAAAACAAGGATATTTCTAAGTGACCCCAAACTTTTGAAGGGTACTGTATGTTAGAGTGAGAGGCGAGTGTGTGTAAGCACTTCACTCAGAGGTGTGAATCAACTGTGTTTAAGGTGACTGCTGCTTTACACTCATTTCCATAGTCAATATTGGATAGATCTCTGTGCCTTTTGTAACCAGGTCTTCCTCACACCTCAACCTCACCGTGGTGACTGTTGCTAGGTGAACAGGTCACACAGGAGACAAAATATACTCCCCTCATCAGTATCGAGAAATAGCAGTTCTTGAAAAGGCTTGAGAAAAGGTTTGGTGACAAGGCTTTGAAAAAACAAAGTAAAAGACAGAAGTTGAGGGAAAAGTCGGTTCTTTGCTGAGATGACAGGAGGGCTTTGGAAGAAGCAGGAAGGCTGAAGACGACAGGAGAAAGAGACGGAACCCTCTCCTCCGATGTTCTAGATCCTGGGATCTAGCTGGGACGGCTGTGGTTCTCCTGTTCCACTGGGTGGTTCTGCATTCTTGGCCTCGTCCTCCTCCTCACTCTGTGAGGGCTGTGACCGGGAGACAGGCTGCAGCTTGGTGACCTGGCCGATGCCTTTGGTGGCTCCCTCTCTGAACAGCAGCTTGGACCTCAACTTCAGGTACTCTGGGTGCTTAAGGTGACAAGCCAAATTTCTTCAGCCTCCTGGGGTTGAAGGGAGGCTGTTGCGCCTTCTT
Source organism: Oncorhynchus keta (assembly GCF_023373465.1). Taxonomy (NCBI): domain Eukaryota; kingdom Metazoa; phylum Chordata; class Actinopteri; order Salmoniformes; family Salmonidae; genus Oncorhynchus; species Oncorhynchus keta. Next base: position 15,949,729 of record NC_068456.1, read on the forward strand.
CACCACACTGTCTCGTGAGTGGACAATTTCAGTGTGTCCGTGATGTGTATGCAGAGGACCTTAAAACGTTCCACCTTCTCCACTGCTGTCCCGTCGATGTGGATAAGGGGCTGCTCCCTCTGCTGTTTCCTGTAGGCTGTCTCATCGCTCTTGGTAATCAAGCCGAATACTGTTGTGTCGTCTGCAAACTTTGTTTGAGTTGGAGGCGTGCTTGGCCACGCAGTGATTTATACTTTAACTTTTGATACTTAAGTGTATTTTAGCAATTACATTTATTTTGATACTTTTAGACTTTTACTCAAGTAGTATTTTACTGGCTGACTTTCACTTTTACTTGATTAACCTTCTATTAAGGTATCTATACTTTTACTCAAGCATGACAATTGGGTACTTTTTCCACCACTGTCATTTGTATATGTGTCACTCTCTTTCCTTATCTTTCTATCCAGTACTCCTCCCCTCACCCTGCTCCACATTTCAGCCAGTAAATTGAATGACGCACTCTCTGCCGGGGCCGGGGGAATCGCCGGCTTCCTGTCCAGTGATGTCAATTCCAACCAGGCCCCCACTTAGTCACACTCTGGTTCAAAGAAGGACTCCACCTCCAAGGGATCCGGCGCCATCCAGTCCTTCTTCTGAAGAGCTACAGAGAAAGGGAGGAAGAGGGAGATGAAGAGAATGATAGGGACTGTGGAACCTTTCTCCCACCTTCCTCTTTTCCTGTGTCTTTCTCTGTAGTAGAGAGGTGTGTGTCTGAGAATGAAACCCCAACCTCAACTGTATCTAGTACATCTTGTCACTCTTCTTCTGTTGTCAGTTCATCAGCCAGCCCCCATACTGGCATCTTCTCCATCTTTCAGGAAGACTCAAGAGAAACCAGCAGCCCCGTACCCTTAGCCTCATACAACAACCGCCTTGCAACAGGCAGAACAAGATGTTAAACAGCGGGATATGATACAATAGGAAGTGTCCGAATCGAACAACTTTCAGTTGAACTATTCCCATACACAAGAATGACAATTTCAATGGGGTCTTAATACTGAGGTTAAATCTTCATGTCTTGTTTTAACTGTTGACATCAGACAGGTCACAACAGGTCTTTGACCTCAGTTCAGTCCTGGTTGCCTCTATGATGAGTGGCATTGCACCAGTCGTGAGTAATCAGGTGATCATCCCTTTCATAACATAGTGGTGTTTCAGTCTGTCTCTCAGTTTCTTGTGTCTTGCATCAGCTGAGTAATAGAAAGGGAGGAGGCTAACAAAGGGGAGGAGAGAGAACTTCATGGACCCATTATGGCTTTTCACCAGGGCACCCTTCAGGTTAACAGCCCAACTACACCATTGAGGTGTAGAATCTATTTTAAAAAACACAGACAAAAATAAAAGACACGAAAATAAATGTAACAACTTTTTATTTATGGGTACCATAATATACAAACTGGATCTGTACATATATGTGGTACTTCACCCTCCAAACAATCCTTGCATCTGTGGTAGAGAACACGTGACACTTGTTGGTGCTGGACTAAAACAGTCTGAACAACAGGTGAATTAAAATTGAGTGAAATTAGAAACCACTACAAATCTATAAAATAAAAAAAATAAAAACATTACTTAGATGCAAAAATTGACAACATCTGATCAGCTCTTTTCATATTTTGGTTCAAATAGTCATTTTCCCCTCTGAGTAATATCATATGTGCAACAAAAAGAGCACATTTAGTTGCCCCTCTTAAATAGTTAATGCCACGTTCACTTGCGGGTTGGAAATAGGAAATTCAGAAATGTCCAACTTGCTCACAAGTTGGACATTCCAGAGTTCTGAAGCACGTGAACGAGGCATAAATGAGCGAGTGATTTCTCTGCGCCATTCTTTCTAACTAGCAATAACTTGACACTTTATATGGTCAACAGCAGACTTGAACAAACAAATTCAGCAATGAACACCTTTCCCTAATTCATCATCTAGATATCAAAAGTTGTTTCAAGGAGTAGCACCACATCAAGTTGATTTACCTAAAAAGTTGTAAAACCCTGGGGGGGGGGTGTGTCATGGAAGGGTACTCCAAAAGTAGTTCCACTAGGCACTGTGTTTTACCCCTTCATAATCAGAGACAACAGTAACGTAAGGGAGAAGACAGAAAAAGACAACCTCGGACACGATTGCCGAACAGGGCAGTTTAAACGTAGCAGCACAAAGTGGCCGCTTTTTAAACAATAAGCAAAATCAAAACACACAAAGTAGTCACTCTTTGGGAGAAATGGCTGACTATTCCTCAAAGACACTCAATGATCAATAAAATCTCAATCATTGGAGTAGTTCTGTGAGAGAGTGGAATGGTGTCTATACTATATGAACTATACTGACCTGAGTGACGAAAGCACTTAAAGTAGGTAGCAACACCATTCATTGGTTAGTCGGGCTATCGAGAGGCATTGCTGCGAGTTACAAACATAATTCTCAAACCTGTGCCAGAGGAAGGAGAACTTTACTGGGGATGAATGTCAGTGAGATCATTGGCCATCTTGGCCAGTTTATCACAAGGTCAAGTTTCACCCATACATCACAAGCTAATAGGAAATGCCTCATCATAAAGTGCCAATGTGAACAACATATTCAAACATGGTATAAGAGGACTTGTCACTTTCAGCCAGGCACAGTGCAGGTCATACAAACCAGATGATGTGGGATTATGAAGTTGACAGAGGAGGCATAACAATTCTAACATCCTAGTTCTGTAGCTGCAATAGAAGAAAACTTACATTGATTTGCCATCACTCCTCTGTCTATTTTTAGTTTGTAAACATGCCAGACATCTGGTAACAGAACTCAGTGCCTTTTCAGGTGATAAATACCGGCGTCAGTGTGTGTGGACGCACCTGTGTACTTGTGTTTCAGTACACAAATGTATGTTTGAGTGAGAGGCGAGTGTGTGTAAGCACTTCACCCAGAGGTGTGAATCAACTATGTTTAAGGTGACTGCTGCTTTACACTCATTTCCATAGTCACTATTGGATAGATCTCTGTGCCTTTTGTAACCAGGTCTTCCTTACACCTCAACCTCACCGTGGTGACTGTTGCTCGGTGAACAGGTGACACAGGAGACAAAATATACTCCTCATTATCTAGAAAAGCACAAGGAAACAATCGAAATAGCAGTTCTTCAAAAGGCTTGAGAAAAGGTTTGGTGACAACAAGGCTTTGGAAAAACAAAGTAAAAGACAGAAGTTGAGGGAAAAGTCGGTTCTTTGCTGAGATGACAGGAGGGCTTTGGAAGAAGCAGGAAGGCTGAAGACGACAGGAGAAAGAGACGGAACCCTCTCCTCCGATGTTCTAGATCCTGGGATCTAGCTGGGACGGCTGTGGTTCTCCTGTTCCATTGGGCGGTTCTGGGTTCTAGGCCTCGTCCTCCTCCTCACTCTGTGAGGGCTGTGACTGGGAGACAGGCTGCAGCTTGGTGACCTGGCCGATGCCTTTGGTGGCTCCCTCTCTGAACAGCAGCTTGGCCCCCACCTTCAGGTACTCTGGGTGCTTAATGAACTTAAAACACACCACTGCCTTCTCACCTGTCCTCAGCTCCTCCTGTGGTACACAGAGAGATGGATTAGTAGTTTCATGGAAGACTTGTATTGGTTTCATAGAAGAAGACTTGTATAGAATAGCAGGCTAGCATTGAGTAAGGGGGAGCAGGCAAGAATCACGCTATAATAAGGGATAGACCTGCTTGATCCGTGAAGTACCTAAAGTATAAACAAATATAGTACCAAACATGTTTTCATGTTCTAGTATCGAAAAAGTACAGAAGTTTCGGTATACCGTGCAACACTGCTTCATAAAATGTTCTGTCTTTGACTGCAGGGTTTACCCAGACAGAGAGGATTGTGGTACGGTGGAGGACTGACCTTGCCATGCACAGCCTTCACAGTAGCAGTCTGTCTGATGTTGCCCACGTGCACAGTGACCTGGAAGCCCTTGTGGAAGGTCTTGGCGTGGAATAGCAGCACGATCTCCGCCTCAAACAGCCAACAGATAGTGGGGTTCATCTCTGGACTCACCATCACCATACCCTGGGAGGGAACACACAGGAAGTACAGTCATTAAACACAATGAAACGGAAAAATTGAAAATATGTTGATATTAGAAATTGAAGGCAAACACTACTGCATAAACCACGATGGACAGAGACGTACAACTCAGTTTCAGAAGCTTGGGTGACATACAAGTACACACAGTTTGAGCGTCTCACCTTGCGTAACAGCGAGCGGTCGAAAGTGTCCAGTGCGAGCGTGGCGGCCTGGCCGGCCCTCAGTACCCTGCATGCTGAGCGGTTCCTCTGGATGCTGCACACTGTCAACTTAAGGAACTGACCGGAGTCTGTAGGACCCACAACCAGCTGCTCCCCCTCACGACAGATACCACTGGATGGATGGAAAGAGATGGATGAGAGTTTGACAGATACCAATGGGGTGGGGGGAGAGAAGAGTTTGACAGATACCAGAGAGGGAGAGAGAGAGGGTGAAGAGAGTTTGACAGATACCACTGGAGAGAGAGAGAGGGGGAGGAGAGTTTGACAGATACCAATGGATGGACAGTTAGACATACCACCACTACAACATGAGAGAGAGACACAGAGAAATGTAATAAGACAAAGAGGGAAGGTCAGACAGATGCTACTCTACAAGGAGAACTAGATAAGAAAAAGGAACATGACAGAGAGGAGAGGACAAGACACTGAGGCTCCTATATCAGTGCACTGACCTGTATAGAGTTCCTCCCACCACTGTCCCCACATCAGGCACTGTGTAGATCTCATCCACCTACAGGGAAAGCACACACTGTCAAAACACACATTAACATGCATGCTATTCATTTACTGTGTGTGTGTGTGTGTGTGTGTGTGTTACCTGGAACTCAGTGAGCTGTTGCATGAGCTCCTCCTGCTCCTTGCTGTTGCTGAGTGGGGGGATGATGTTGAAGAAGACCTTGAGCAGATTCAGACTTTCCCCAGACACACTGGACACAGTGAAGATGGGAGTGATGCTGCACAGGAAACAGCACCACCAGTCAGTCACATGACCAGGGCTATGACAACGCACACCATGACCAACATCAAATGACCAATACAATGTGTACGTACAGTACATTAAGTACACATCATGTACATTGATCATGACACTGCAAGTGTGTGTGTGTGTGTGTGTGTGTGTGTGTGGAGGATTGACCGTGACAATTTATTGTTAAAATGAGAGACCGCCTGGATCTTTCATTTAAAGATGCTTGCTACCTTCGGTCTAAACGTAGACTTGATCTGAAGCCATTCTTGTGATTTACAATGGATAGCAACATCACAATGCTTGTTGGCCTATGTAGCCAAATTGTATCTATGATCGAATGTTTTCCATCCATGTTTTTTATATGTCCTATTTATATATCTGTAATATTTGTATCTGTATAGCTGTAATATTTATATATCTGCAATATTTGTATCTGTATAGCTGTAATATTTATATATCTGTAATATTTGTATCTGTATAGCTGTAATATTTATATATCTGTAATATTTGTATAGCTGTAATATTTGTATATCTGTAATATTTGTATCTGTATAGCTGCAATATTTGTATATCTGTAATATTTGTATCTGTATAGCTGTAATATTTATACATCTGTAATATTTGTATCTGTATAGCTGTAATATTTATATATCTGTATAGCTGTAATATTTATATATCTGTAATATTTGTATCTGTATAGCTGTAATATTTGTATATCTGTAATATTTGTATCTGTATAGCTGTAATATTTGTATATCTGTACATTTTTTATCTGTGTTTCTGTAATATGTATCTGTTTATCTGTAATATGTATATCTGTATATATGTCATATTTATCTGTTTATCTGTAATATGAATATCTGTAATATGAATATCTGTATATCTGTAATATTGATATCTGTAATATGTGTATCTGTATATCTGTAATATTTATATCTGTTTATCTGTAATATTTATATCTGTTTATCTGTAATATGTGTATATGTAATATGTGCATCTGTATATCTCTAATATTTATATCCATAATCAAGTCACAGCCAGCCATGATTACAGACACCTGTGTGTCCTTTCAAAGTATATAAGCTAGTGACCCGCAGTGTGTGTCATTATACCCTGATGAAGACAGCTTGTCTGTCGAAACGTTGGTTATTGAATTATTGCATCCGAGCTCCTAGTGTGTACCTGGATGACTGAGCGAACTGCTGTGCGGCCGTGACGGCATCGTCAGCAGTGGACACCACCAGAGGCACCTTGTTGCAGCCGGGCTGTTTGAGGATGCGCTCTAGCTGCCGGACCGTGCGCTCCACCGTTTCGCGCTTACACAGGTCCACCTTACTGACCACAATGAAGATGGGCACCTTCAGAGCCATGGCCAGACCCAGGTGCTCCCGTGTTGTACCGGCTGGATGGGGCACAGAGAGGGAGGGCGCAGGTTAATACGAGTCATGTCCATACATTTCATTGATGTGTCAACACAGATCTCTTAACATACTATATGATTAAAGAGTGTTATGTATGGTGCAGCTTTTGGCTTCACTCACGGATTCAAAAAGCATGCATTCCGAAGATTATTGATATCCATGTAGTTAAGTACAGTGTTGGGGTGCCAGCAGATGAGACTGCTTATCTAGAGTTTAAACCCCATAGAAAGAGACTGGGACATGAGGCCAGGTTAATAACAACAGGTAAACAATTTGAGATCCCCGGCCATCTGATTTGGATATAGCCTAAAGTTGTATACATATTTCACAATAGATTTGACCCTAGCCATATGTTGGCTACCTCAAAGTTGATGAGGTCACTGTGCATGTTTTTCTGCTGGGTGTGACTTTGAGAAGCAACTGAGAGAGTTGAGAGACTGGAGAATTCCGTCACATGCTACTACACGTGGACTCAAATCATCACAGTCTGATTCCATCACATAATCACATAGGAACCCATTTAAAAACAAACACACACTGCAAATGTAATTAGCTGGCTGGAGCCAGACTGTTTGTACACAGTCATTCGCTTCTTATCACTATACACTGAAATAAAATATAAAACGTAACCATTTCAAAAGATTTTACTGAGTTAGTTGATATAAAGAAATCAGTCAAGTTAAGTAGATTGATTAGGTCCTAATCTATGGATATGACTTGACTGTGAATACAGATGGTCACAAATACTTATATAAAAAAAGTAGGACCGTGGAGCAGAAAAACTGTCAGTTTGTAGTGTGCAGCGCGACACATCTCCTTCGCATTGAGTTGATCAGGCTGCTGATTGTGGCCTGTGGAATGTTGTTCCCACTCCTCTTCAATGTCTGTGCGAAGTTGATGGATATTAGAACAAGCTATCATACACGTCGATCCAGAGCATCCCAAACAAGTTCAATGGGTTCGATGATGTCTGGTGAGTATGCAGGCCATGGAATAACTTGAACATTTTAGCTTCCAGGAATAGTGTACAGATCCTTGCGACATGGGGCCATGCATTATCATGCTAAAACATGAGGTGATGGTGGCGGATAAATGGCACTACAAATGGGCCTCGGAATCTCATTTTGTTCTCTGTGCATTCAAATTGCCATTGATAAAATGCAATTGTGTTCGTTGTTCGTAGCTTATGCCTGCCCATACCATAACCCCACCATTCACAACATTGATTCTAGCAAACCACTTGCCCAAACAACACCATACACGTGGTTAGCGATTGTAAGGCCGGTTGGCTATACTGTCAAATTATCTAAAACGACTGACTGGTTTACGATTGACAAATGAACATTAAATTAAATTCTGTCAACAGCTCTGGTAGACATTCCTGCAGTCAGCATGCCAATTGCATGCTCCCTCAAAACTTGAGACATCTGTAGCATTGTTTTGTGAAGAAATTGCACATTTTAGAGTGGCCCTTTGCCCCCAGCACAAGGTGCACCTGTGTAATGATCACGCCGTTTAATCAGCTTCTTGATATGCCACACCTGTCAGGTGGATAGATTATCTTGACAAAAAAAAAATCTATGCTCATTAACAGGGATGTAAACAACATTTGTTGTGTTTTTATTTCAGTTCTTTAAACATGGGACCAAAACTTCACGTTGCATTTTTATTTTTGTTCAGTATAGTTTAAATAAGAACTACAAAACAAGATAAGGAGAGACTACATTTGAGGGAGAAACAGATTGTAGGCCCTATTTGCAGAGAAAGCATAAGGACACAAAAAAAAAGAGAAGAGGAAAGCAAGATCGAGCATGTACGAGAGATGTACGAGAGAGGGAGAGAAGCTACAGAGCGTGGGTGAGGGAAAGAGAGTGAAAACTTCAGAGTGGGTGTAGCCTACTGTGTGACACTAAAACATCACCTCAAGCTTCCTGTAGTGTGTGTAGAAAAACACTGCTGCTGACAAGTAAACAAAACAACTATGCTTATGCTCATAAAAAATAACAATTTCTGTATATCAACAATATGTCTGTATCTTTAGCCAGTGTCTGACCCCTTATATTCATTTAGCAACAGTGGCCAACCACTGCTAAATTCTTGCCACCACTACAAAAAAATGTCAATATTTATATATTTCTACAGTGACAAGCTTTTAAATGGATAGTCATTAGCTCAATGACTGGAAGTCTATGGGAACAGCTAGCATGTCATTGCGCTGACACTATTAGCAAAGCACCCCCCCGGTGGGTGAAATGTGAGAGATGTATGGCTGGGTCTGGATATAGGCCACAGAAAGGTCAAGGGCACTGACCCACAACAGTCTGGCGGGACCGAAATAAACCTACCCTCTCAGCTGAGACAGATTGTATTTACATGCTAGCAAACCAAACATAACTTCCACTGTACGTGTGTGTTAGGGGGCAAGGCTACATGGTGTCATAATGAGCCAACTTATTCCTCTGCTTTTATGGGCCCCATCAAGAGGCATGTCTTGGCTCAACATGATGCCTCAACAGAGCTCTGTAAACACCCCCCCCTCACTGAGTGGAAAGTATCTGTGTGTGCGCATGTACTAGCAAGAGAGGCATGCCTTGAAAAGCCTGCAGCTTCGCCGATCAGCTGATCCTTGTCAAAGTATGTGTGTCACTGTCAAATCAAACTTTATTTGTCAAATGCTTCGTAAACAACAGGTGTAGACTAACAGTAAAATGCTTACTTAAGGGAGAGGTGAAGCTGGTTGGGAGAACGCCAAGAGTGTGCAAAGCTGTCATCAAGGCAAAGGGTGGATATTTTGAAGAATCTCAAATATAAATATATTTAGATTAGTTCAACAATTTTCTGGTTACTACATGATTCCATGTGTGTAATTTCATAGTTTTGATGTCTTCACTATTATGTAGAAAATAGTAAAAATAAAGAAAACCCTTGTATGAGTAGATGTGTCCAAACTTTTGACTGTTATTAACATCTGCTAACTATGTGTATGTGACCAACAAAATGTGATTTGTGAGTGTGTGGGTAGACAAAAAGTGTGTTAAAAATACATTTTAAAAAAAGGTCAATGTAGATAGTTAACCAAATAGCTACTCGGACTACACTGAAACAACGACAACAAATGAAACATGCAAAGTGTTGGTCCCAAGTTTCATGAGCTGAAAAAAAAATTATCCCAGAAATGTTCCATACGCACAAAAAGCTTATCTTAAATTTTATGCACAAATTTGTTTAAAATCCCTGTTAGTGAGCATTTCTCCTTTGCCAATATAATCATCCACCAGACAGGTGTGGCATATCAAGAAGCTGACTAAACAGTATGATCATTATTACATAGGTGCACCTTGTGCTGAGGACAATAAAAGGCCACGAAAATGTGCAGTTGTGTCACACCGAGAATTGAATGTTCACTTCTCTACCTTAAGCTGTCTCCAACATCGTTTTAGGGAATTTGGCAGTATGTCCAACTGGCCTCACAACCTCAGACATCATGTATGGCGTTGTGTGGGCAAGTGGTTTGCTGATGCCAACATTGTTAACCGAGTTAAGATGAGTGGGACAACATTCCACGGGCCACAATCAACAGCCTGATCAACTCTATGCGAAAGGAGATGTGTCACACGGCATGAGGCAAATGGTGGTCACACCAGATACGGACTTATTTTCTGATCCATGCCCCCCCCCTAAATGGTACCTTATTTTCTGATCCATGCCCCCCCTAAATGGTACATGTGACCAACAGATACATATCTATATTTCCAGTCATGTGAAATCCATAGATTAGGCCCTAATTTAAATTGACTGATCTCCTTATATCAACTGTAACTTAGTAAAACGTTTGAAATTATTGCATGTTGCATTATATTTTTGTTCAGTATATTTATGGCTTAAGGGGTAGAAGCTGCTCAGGAGCCTTTTTGTCCCCGACTTAGCAGGCCGGTCCCCTTCTTATCCAACATTAATGCTTGACTATTGATAGATTTCTATATCTGGGCCCATAGCCAGCTTCTTCATGGTCTTTTGGCGGGTCACAGAGAATAAACCAGACAAGGCCTATTCCTTACACAGATCCATTTCTCTGTTTTATAATTAAAGTCTGTGCTCTGACGTTGCAAGGCGTGTGTCTGTGTGTCCCATGGATGGTCCTCATACCTGACCCATATCCCCCATGACATTAGTCTGACTTCAGAATCATTACCTGGCTGGGCCAGTGAAACAGAGAGGGAGGTGGTATGGCAGGTTGTGTAACCTGTGCACATACCATAACAGACAAGTAAACACATTGCTGAAGGTCACTTTCCAAACAAACATGCCTGTGTCTGGTTACTAGTTATGCAAATGTAAAATTAGAGTATAAAGACAGCTCAGGAATTTGGTACATTAGACTTACGATATTTCCATGGATAAATCCATCAATGTTTTGATCTGTTTGGTGGACTATTTTGACCAACCAGTACCTTCGGAAAGTAATCGGCCCCTTGACGTTTTCCACATTTTGTTACGTTACAGCCTTATTCTAAACTGGATACCATTTTCTCTCATTAATCCACACACACACAATGCCCCATTATGACAAAGCAAAAACAAGTTTTTCAAAATGTCGGATAAAATTTAAAAAATACCTTATTTACATAAGTATTCAGACTCTTTGCTATGAGACTCGAAATTGAGCTCAGGTGCATCCTGTTTCCATTGATCATCCTTGACATGTTTCCAAAACTGGGGTCAATTCAATTGATTGGACATGATTTGGAAAGGCACACACCTGTCTATATAAATGTCCAACAGTGCATGTCAGAGCAAAAACCAAGCCATGAGGCTGAAGGAACTGTCCATAGAGCACCGAGACTGTGTCGAGGCACAGATCTGGGGAACAGTACCAAAAAATGTCTGCAGCCTTGAAGGTCCCCAAGAACACATTGGCCTCCATTTTTAAATGGAAGAACTTTGGAACCACCAAGACGCTTCCAAGATGTGGCCGCCCGGCCAAACTGAGCAGACGGGGTAGAAGGGGCTTGGTCAGGGAGGTGACCAAGAACCCGATGGTCACTCTGACAGAGCTCCAGAGTTCATCTGCGGAGATGAGAGAAACTTCCAGAAGGACAACCATCTCTGCAACACTCCACCAATCAGGCCTTTATGGTAGAGTGGCCAGACAGAAGCCACTCATCAGTAAAAGGCACATGACAGCCTGCTTGGAGTTTGCCAAAAGGCACCCAATAACTCTCAGACCATGAGAAACAAGATTCTCTCATCTGATGAAACCAAGATTGAACTCTTTGGCCTGAATGCCAATCATCAAGTCTGGAGGAAATCTGGCACCATCCCTACGGTGAAGCATAGTGGCAGCAGCATGGTGGTGGCAGCAGCGTGGTGGCAGCAGCATGGTGGTGGCAGCATCATGCTGTGGGAATGTTTTTCAGCGGCAGGGACTGGGAGACGAGTCAAGATCGAGGCTGAACAGAGCAAAGTACAGAGAGATCCTTGATGAAAACCTGCTCCAGACCGCTCAGGACCTCAAACTTGGGCGAAGGTTCACCTTCAACAGGATAACGACCCTAAGCACACATCCAAGACAACGCAGGAGTGGCTTCCGGGACAAGTCTTTGAATGTCCTTGAGTGGCCCAGCCAGAGCCCGGACTTGAAAATAGCTGTGCAGCGAAGCTCCCCATCCAACCTGACAGAGCTTGAGATGATATGCAGAGATGAAAATGGGAGAAACTCCCCAAATACAGGTGTGCCAAGCTTGTAGCGTCAAACCCAAAAAGACTCCAGGCTGTAATCGCTGCCAAAGGTACCTCAACAAAGTACTGAACACTTATATTAATTTGATATCCATCTTTTTATACATTAGAAAAAATGTCTAAAGACCTGTATTTATGCTTTGTCATTATTGAGTATTGTGTGTAGATTGAGGGGGGTGATTTAATCAATTTTAGAATAATCTGTAACCTAACAAAATGTGGAAAAAGTAAAGTGGTCTGAATAATTTCCCAATTAAGTAATTCAGAAGAAATTATACAAACTGTCTGCAACAAAAGCAAATCTCATGCATTTTAACTCCGTAACGGAAGAGAGCCTGTATTCACCAGCTGCAGCTGAAAAGTTTCCACCGGTCACTGTTCTGGGAGAAATAGAGGCAGGGTGACGCATGTCAGCATGGCCGAGTAAGTCTCTGTTTTCAGGTCGCAGTCTCCCCTGGAGGCGTGGGATCAAATCCCACTTCTGACATTAACATTTTGGTTAACCCTCACAACTAATAGGTGAACAAATGCATGTTGTTACAACAACACAGCCTAAAGGTATTCAATAATCCTGGAACCCAGAAGCAGCCATGATGTCTGGAAAGTTATGAACACGTCTGCAAGTACAGTGAGCAAATGAATACTGTTGTCAAAAGAACACTTAAAAGGAGCAGTAGGTAGCTTTATGGGTGACCTGAACTAATTCACATAGAAATGAGAGTTCTAAGATCTGTCACTCATTGAAAGCAAGGGGGTAAGTTTTGTTTTTCCTCTTTTTACCCCAGCTTCAAACAGAAGAAAATACAATATGTTTGTTTATTGAATGGATTTCACAGCATTTTAGACAGTACTATGATTCTCTGTCAAATAAACTGAAATTAGGCAAACCAGTCGAAATTTAGCAACCAGGAAATGGCAGAGCGATTTCTGCCTATTGTAGCTTTAAGGCGAGAGGATTTACTCTTGCCCAAAATCTGTCTGCATGATATAAGCCCTTTATTGGTCTATGAGAGAGGGTCAAGTTACGTGAGGCTTATTTAATCTAATAGACGTTTCATAGTGTTTAGGCTATTACAAAAGTAATGACATAAGTGGATGCACCTGGCATTCTGGCAACTTTGAGAAAAACTACTAAGTTGTGCTGGTTGTTCACAAGCGTATCAGGCCTCTCATTGGCTGGAATGGTCCCACCTGATCTCGCCTGCCTTCAAATCATTGAGGACATGTATTTCTATTGTTAGAGCGGTCACTCTGTTTATTTTCTCAATATAATAGATCTTTGCCCTAAGGTATTCAAATCATTTTAGATCCCAGAAGCAGCCAATGGCACCTGACTGTTAGACATGTAGGTGAGTTAGGAGGAAAGAGAAACATGTCAGGTTGGTAGAGAGGTCTAAGGCGCTGGGTTCAGGATGCAGTCTCCCCTGGCGGCTTGGATTCAATTCCCACTTCTGACAACATTTTGGTTGTTCCTGGCAACTAAGAGTGCAAATCAATAGTGTCATACTAAATACCTATTGTAAATGTAGGAGTAACAGCCAAAACCTGAAACAGGGCTAGAGGCTTTAACTTGGCAGGCTGCCTACATTTCCCTCGAGGCACTCAAGCTCACTCTGATATCCAGGCAGTAAAGTATGGTGTTGGCAGACAAGCAGATACCACTGCTTATCTATAGAGTTAGAAACCCAGAGAGGGGGAGTCTTGGTAGGACGTGACTGTTAGATATGACAGTTGCACATTAAGCTAAACATATCAGGATGGCCAAGCGGTCTAAGTCACTGCGTTCAGGTCGCAGTCTCCCCTGGATGTGTGGGTTCGAATCAGACTTCTGACAACAATTTTTTAGCTAATCCTGACAAATGACAGAAAGAAAATGGATAAAGTTAAAGGAAAAGGTAATGAACTATTCAGTAACCACTGAAAGATAATCTCTAAATTTAAAAAAAGGCTAAGCAAGGGTGCCGCCTGTGTGTCCGTTTCCTTTCCTTCCTTCGCTCACATTTCAGCTATGTCCCGATAAAACTATTTTAGACTGTCTCCTCTTCCTCAGTCATGACCACTGATCTGGGAGGACTTGAAAGGTGAAAGCGATATTAAGGGCACCTATCCAGCCCCTCCAAGTATTAGTACAAAGGAACGGAAAGGAAACAAGAGCAGAATGCCTTTGAAAGCCTTGGGACAGTGGTGAACTTCAAGAATCGGAACCTTTCCCGTAGCGTCAGCACTGACATCCCAAGTGTCTGCTTACTAACTCAACAGGTGTCTGTCCTTTGGTGATCTACAGACCAGCATCTGTTAGGGGCCTCAGAGGAACGCCGGTTAGTCTGAGACTTGATTTGATTTTGACTGGGGGAGGGGCGGCAGGGGTAGTCTGTTACATAAGCCCAGATAGCAGTGCGTTTTTGTTTTTTTGCAGTGTGTTTGTACAGCCGTACTGCCCAGCTTGGAACTTAGAGAGCCTGCCAGCTACAGGAGAGAGAGAAGGTTGGACGAGTAGATTGGAGTCAGATTGTGCAATACTCCTGCTTACGGCTGTCCCCTACTAAAGAAAATCTTGGTCGACCGAAAGTCTGTTCTTCCCGAACAATCGATGGCTCAACATTTTTAAACGTGTATTTTTCCATATATAAAACACACAGTACGCGCTTTAATAAAATCAACTATGTGTACTGAACTCGTCTAATGCTTTAAATGGTTTGAAGCATCAAGAGGGCGCCAGAGATCTAGATAACCAGAAAGAAAAAAAACAACCAGACTGAACAATTTTCCTCCCACTCCTGTTGGCTTTCGCAATTTCTGCCATTACTCTCCTGAAGTTGCCGGTAATAGGCTACACGAGGAGTCTGCAACCTTTCATGTTGAATGCCAATTTATTTGACAATTTCTACTGAGATGTATGACAGTTGTTTTCAAATGCACATTTTTGTTAAACAGTTTTGTTTAATTTATAATAAAATCTTCATCTCTCAAAATCATTCATATGTGGTTAATCAAAATTCTATCCAAATCAAAATGAAAATGGTACAAACCTAAAAAGTAACTGATTGTCGTTGCCAACTATGTAAAAAATAGCCGACAAAGCGAACAAATAAAAACATTCTAGCCTGTAGTTAGAAAATATTCTGATTAAAAATACATTTCCTATGAATCACCTTGTTTCAGACAGGCCATGTGTCACCAAACTTGAAACATTGTATCAACTATTAACTTGGGCCAGCCCAAAGCTTGCACTAGCAAACTTGCAACATTGTATAAATATTCTGGGACCTCTGTTTCCTGAGCCAGTGAGCGAGCACAGGACAGACAGACACAGCTGTAGGATATTTGCGCAAGGGATAAGAAGCAGTGCTTGACTTGGGCAGGAGCTCGTCGGAGCTTGGTACCGGCACCTCAAATGTTCTACTGGTTGAGTTCCTGTTCCTCTTAGCCCTCACCCTCCGATCCAACAGGTCCCAGACGTGCTCAATGGCCATGGCAGAACACTGACATTCCTGTCTTGCAGGAAATCACACACAGAATGAGCAGTATGGCTCGTGGCAATGTCATGCTGGAGGGTGATGTCAGAATGAACTTGCAGGAAGGGTACCACATGAGGGAGGAGGTAGCATTGAGATGGCCTGCAAAGCTCAGCCCGATGATGCTGTGACCTCCCACCTCCAAAATCGATCCCGCTCTAGAGTACAGGCCTCAGTGTAACGCTCATTCCTTCAACGATAAACGCGAATAACTGACCTTTAGGAGGCATCGCCTGCCTTGGACAAGCACAGAGGCACAGCATTCATGTAAACCTGGGGTAAGCAACTAGAATTAGCCGTGGGTTGACAATTCTTTGCTAAAAACTTTGGGGGAACAAAACATTACAATCACAGGTGGCTGGTCTTGGCCTGCGGACGGCCTGTTGCCGACCCCTGACGTAAACCAACAAAAAGCGATTTTAACAAACAACCACAGAGACTGGGTCAAGTGTAGCAGTCAAACTCACCGATGCCCGTGTTTGCACTGACCACCAGCATGGCAAAGTCTGGGCAGTAGCTGGTCAAGCCAAAGATGGTTGTCTTCAGGTACTTGTGGTGGCCGGCCAAGTCAATGAACGTGATCATCTTAGAGGCACTCTCACATATCTCCTCTGCTGTCCGCGACTCACTGTAGTTCACCACCTAAGGGAAACAAGAGGTCAAAGGTTTTTAAACAAAAATCACAAGCCAACCTATCTAGTCCTTTCATCTATTAGTGGTCATGAAAAAGCCTTTTGAGAGTTTGGGACGTGGCCAGTCCTTTCCCTCACCTCTCCTTTGCTGTTGAAGCCGAGAATCTCAAAGCTGATGCTGGAGGTGCGTCCTGTCTGGATCTCGTGGAGGTGTCTGAAGAGGTTGAGTCTGGCCCGGCCTCGCCCGTTATCCAGCTCACCCTGTGTCAGCACACCTAGCAGGGTGGACTTTCCTGAGTCCACGTTACCCAGCACAGCCACCCGTAGGTCCAGGAACTAAATACAAAAACACACATATAACATAGTATGAATGTTGACCTAGGCCCACATAGCAAACTTATCAGCAAATGTTGTAGTAGTAGTACGACAAGTAGTGACTCTCGCTGTCTACAGCCAATGTAAACACACTTAACGGCTTATGAGCTTCTCATGAGGTCACTAACCTGCTGGTCGTCTGGCACCTTCCTTATGAGAACCTCAGCTATCTTACGAGGGATATCAGCATCATGGTCCACCTCTCTCTCTCTGAGAATGGTGATGTCAGCCCCAACCCTTCAAGTCAAAAGTATATGAAAAGAGTCAATTACACGTACAACATCGGCCCAGAAATACTTCTGGTACAAGAATTGCACAAGCAATTTCATCACATCTTTTTTAAAAAATGGAGTATACGAGAAGGGTATACGGTCTAAGACACTGCATCGCAGTGCTTGAGGCATCACTACAGACAACCAGGTTCGAAACCCTACTATCACAAATGGCCGTGATTGGGAGTCCCATAGGGAGGCGCACAATTGGCCCAGCGTCATCCGGGTTTAGCCAGTGTAGGCAGTTATTGTAAATTATAATTTGTTCTTAACTGGACTTGCCTAGTTAAATAAATTAAATAAATTAACATTTTAAAAATCTAACAGTTGGTGTGTGGATCGTACTTCTCTGCCATCCTGCCTAGGGTCTTTAGCGATGACCTCAGGTCTTCCTCTGATAGGCCCACCAGCATGCCGTTGTCATCGACACCAATCTGATAGACAGCCTCACCCCGCCCCTCCTGTAGTCGCCATTTCATCTGTGTGGCCAGGTGTTCAAAGCGGTATTGCGTGGGGTCAATCAGCTTCAGCTGTAGAGGGGGAGAGGAAGCTGAGACTAAAGAGCTGAAGGAATGGTATGGCTAACGCCTCTGTTCAGGCCAATTAATGTTTCTAGTTTGCAGGTGGTGAAAATAACTAATACTTTAAGTAGGATGTCTTTGCACATTTGTTTGGAGGCAGCAGCTGCCCCAGGCCCTAAAAATGACAGTGCTAATCCACTGTGGTAGGACATGAACATGTTCGGGTTGCAGCCAGACTATTCACTGCTCTTTGGTCATAATACACCTTTACATACAGAACAGAAGAGTGAAACAAAGCTACATCCAGTCTTTTCCACGAGCGCCGGCTGTCGGCTAAACAGCCAATGGCAGGCTCATTTTCAGACAGCTACTTTTTCCACTTAAATTAACTAAGCTACTTTTCAAAAAAGGTAAACCGATCCCTCTCCCGCTAGAAGAAACAATATACATCTTCCAGAAATCTATTGACTTTAAACATCAGCTATCTGAGCAGCTAATCGATCGCCGCAGCTGTACATAGTCCATCTGTAAATAGCCCACCCAATCTACCTACCTCATCCCCATATTGTTTTTATTTACTTTGCTGCTCTTTTGCACACCAGTATCACTACTTACTCACCATCATCATATACCACTCCAGTGAAAATCTGCTAAATTGTAATTACTTTACTACTATGGCCTATTTATTGCCTTACCTCATGCCATTTGCACACACTCTATATATACTTTTTTTCTATTGTGTTATTGTTGTTCATTCCATGTGCAACTCTGTGTTGTTTCTGTCACACTGCTTTGCTTTATCTTGGCCAGGTCGCAGTTGTAAATGAGAATGTGTTCTCAACTAGCTTACCTGGTTAAATAACGGTGAAATAAAACTAAATAATATATATATATATATTTATTTATTTTTAAATAGGCGCTTGTCACTCACAAAGCGAGCGATGACCGAGAAAAACTGCTTTGTCTCGCCTTCCGATACCTGTGTGTAGTGTGATTTGTCTGTGTTGTGGTTGGTTGAAGTCAAATTTCTTTACATGCAGGGGGAGAGCATAATGCTTCTTCATCTTCTGTAAGTGAATTTCATTTTACTTGCATATACACCTATACCTTTTCAGTTCGCAAGGTGTAAAGTATGAGCAAGTTGTGGTTTATACCAAAAGAAATTGCTGCCATAGCGAAAAGTACAGTTGAAGTCAGAAGTTTACATACACTTAGGTTGGAATCATTAAAACTTAAAAACTTAACTTTTTCAACCACTCCACAAATTTATTGTTAACAAACTATAGTTTTGGCAAGTCAGTTAGGACATCTACTTTGTGCATGACAAGTCATTTTTCCAACAATTGGTAACAGACAGATTTCACTGTATCACAATTCCAGTGGGTCAGAAGTTTACATACACTAAGTTGGAAAATTCCAGAAAATGCCATGGCTTTAGAAGCTTCTGATAGGCTAATTGACATGATTTGAGTCAATTAGAGGTGTAACTGTGGATGTATTTCAAGGCCTACCTTCAAACTCAGTGCCTCTTTGCTTGACATCATGGGAAAATCAAAAGAAAATCAGCCAAGACCTCAGAAAAAAATTATAGACCACAAAAAAAGACCACAAATTCTAGACCACAAGTGTGGTTCATCCTTGGGATCAATTTCCAAATGCCTGAAGGTACCATGTTCATCTGTACAAACAATAGTATGCAACTATAAACACCATGGGACCATGTAGCCGTCATACCGCTCAGGAAGGAGACGCGTTCTGTCTCCTAGAGATAAACGTACTTTGGTACGAAAAGTGCAAATCAATCCCAGAACAACAGCAAAGGACCGTGTGAAGATGCTGGAGGAAACAGGTACAAAAGTATCTATATCCACAGTAAAACAAGTCCTATATCGACATAACCCAACAGGCCACTCAGCAAGGAAGAAGACACTGCTCCAAAAATGCCATAAAAAAGCCAGACCACGGTTTGCAACTGCACATGGGGACAAAGATCATACTTTTTGGAGAAATTTCCTCTGGTCTGATGAAACAAAAATAGAATTGTTTGGCCATAATGACCATCGTTATTTTTGGAGGAAAAAGAACACCATCCCAACCGTGAAGCACGGGGGGAGGGGGCAGCATCATGTTGTGGGGGTGCTTTGCTGCAGGAGGGACTGGTGCACTTCACAAAATAGATGGCTTCATGAGGTAGGAAAATTATGCAGATATATTGAAGCAACATCTCAAGACATCAGTCAGGAAGTTAAAGCTTGGTCACAAATGGGTCTTCCAAATGAACCCCAAGCATACTTACAAAGTTGTACAAAATGGCTTAAGGACAACAAAGTCGAGGTATTGGAGTGGCCATCACAAAGCCTGAACCTTAATCATATAGAACATGTGTGGGCAGAACTGAAAAATTGTGTGCGAGCAAGGAGGCCTACAAACCAGACTCGGTTACACCAGCTTTGAGGAGGAATGGACCAAAATTCACCCAACTTATTGTGGGAAGCTTGTGGAAGGCTACCCAAAATGTTTGACCCATGTTAAACAATTTAAAGGCAATGCTACCAAATACTAATTGAGTGTATATAAACTTCTGACCCACTGGGAATGTGATAAAAGAAATAAAAGCCAAAATAAAAATCACTCTTATTCTGACATTTCACATTCTTAAAACAAAGTGGTGATCCTAACTGACCTAAGACATGGAATTTTTACTCTGATTAAATGTCAGGAATTGTGAAACACTGAGTTGAAATGTATTTGGCTAAGGTGTATGTAAACTTCCGACTTCAACTGCGTTTTGTTTCATAGTGGGTAGCTAATCACAAAGAACCATATAAATCAGAATGATTTCTTATTTCTATGCAAACAACTATGTAGAGTCCCATATAACCGACCTCACATCCCGTAACAGTGCCTGGGGCATTGCGTGCACTGAGTGAAGTGCTGAAAGATTCATTTTTAGAACCGCACCAGCATAGAAGCTGGTCGAATTTAGCCGGAAGTCTACTGAAGTTTGACTATGTCCTTAGTTTCTTGGCTTTTTACATAATTTTGTTCACACACACACTAGATTGTTATCCAAAGTTTGTTTGATCTTGATCAACTGCTACTAGCAAAGGGATGTCAGAGAATCTCACCTATCAGACAGACAAATCACACCGTTACCACGGTAAAAGGCCCGCCCTTAAAAAGTGTCAGCTAAAGATTTTTCACACCCAAGTGACTCAAATATTTGAGGGCACATTGTACTTTATTGAGCATGGAAAACACCCAAAAACATTTATTCATTTGCAGTGTTTTCCCTATATAGGGAAAAGCGTAGCCTAGTGGTTAGAGCGTTGGACTAGTAACTGGAAGGTTGTGAGTTCAAACCCCCCAGCTGACAAGGTACAAATCTGTCGTTCTGCCCCTGAACAGGCAGTTAACCCACTGTTCCCAGGCCGTCATTGAAAATAAGAATATGTTCTTAACTGACTTGCCTGGTTAAATAAAAGGTAAAAAATAAATAAATAAAAATTTTCGGGATGGTAAAATGTTTTCAGTGTAACATTTGTGTAAAGTATTCAGATATAAAGTATGTAGAATTAACAATCACCAAAATAAAAACTAGACAGTCAGGGAAAAAAATAGCATGTAAAAAGTGTTGGTCCCTCGTTTCATGAGCTGAGATAAAACATCCCAGTATTTTTCCATACACACAAAAACCTTATTTCTCTCAAATATTGTGCACAAATTTGTTTCCACCCCTGTTAGTGAGCATTTCTCCTTTGCCAAGATAATCCATCCACCTGACTGGTGTGAGATATCAAGCAGATTAAACAGCATGATCATTACACAGGTGCACCTTGTACTGGGGACAATAAAACACCACTCTAAAGTGTGCAATTTTGTCACAAAACAAAATGCAACAGATGTCTCAAGTTAAGGGAGCGTCCAATTGGTACGCTGACTGCAGGAATGTCCACCAGAGCTGTTGCATGTTAATTTCTCTTTTTTTCTCATGTTCATTTCTCTACCATAAGCCACCTCCAATAGCTAGGCTATTCACTTGTAAAGTAAAGCTGAAATATAGACAACCAATGATGGAGGTAAGATTATTGGAAACTGGAAGGCCTTCCATCAACTAACAACTGCTATTCTCCAGTAATGAGTGAACAAAGGTGTGTGTCATGACATGTATAACATTGTATTTCAGCTTACCTTGTACTCTATATTCCCCTCTTCAGCCTGAAAGAGAGGAGAGGACAGCATTGTTATGTTGGACAGAAGAGAACTGAGACAAATGGTGCCTACTGTTCTCTAAAAAGGCACAAAGAACCCCAATCTGACTGAAAGAGCAGTATCCAACAGTAAATGAATGGAGTGGGTAGTTGGAAGAACTTTAAAGCTGCTACATTGTTTCAACTAGCCACAAAAGAGTCTACATGCAAATAGAACTGTAAAGTGGTGCAATGTTGGCTTAAATTGCTCTTTGAGTAGAGATTTCCTGATTATTCGGTGAACTAAAGACCACATACAGGCAGCCAATAGCATAGTCAATGGAAAAACAATAGGCCCAACATCATTGGTCACCAAACAGTCGATCACGATCGGCTGGTCATCTCCAAGCCATTCCTAGTCAATCGTCAAAATATTTCTGTAAAACACCCAACAATAAAGTGCTACTCGCGCTGTTGGCGGTAAGTAAACCCGATTCAGCTGCCCTGAGGCTGGGTAAGCGAAGTGTTCCCATTTTGTACCATCTCATGTGTCTGAAGGTACAAATCAAGTGCACTATAGGCCTACCGCAGGCTGGCTCAGATTAGTGTCGGCAGTAACGGAGTAGGCGTAAAAGAAAGCTATAGGAAAGTTGATACGGTGAAAAAAAAAGGTGAAAAAAGTGTTTTACCGTGAACAGTGAGAGACTCAAAGAATACAGCAAAGAGCTGCTGTTAAAAAAATAATAATGTATGAGCGAGTTCATGTTTGTTCTTAATCAGCACTGTCACTTTTTATTCAACCATAAAATGTGTGTTCTTCCTACATCCACTTGAGCTATAACCAGCACTGCAGCTGTACTGAATGAGTAGGAAAGTGTATTGATGGGTTTGCGTTGTTATTATTAGCAGTTTGTGTCTTAATATCAAGGAATATTTCACTTTCTCTGCCCATAAGAGTAACATGAATTTGTGCACGAGGTAGAAATAATCCGGTGCGTCTCGAGTTTCAATCAACTGGAAGGCTGTCGCTTTTTGGTCAGTGTCAGCAGAGGAAAGGGAGGTGGACCCCCAGTCTGCTAATATAAAAATATTGAAATGTATGCTCACTCAGCTGTACCTCACAAGTAATACAACAACTGTTCTATTACTGGTGAGATCATATAGCCTACATCAAATCTTGAAATAGATATATTTTTAAAAATGGTTCGAACAATGCATTGGCAGGACAAGTCAAGCAAAGCCAATATGCAGTGACAATGTATTGGGCCGATAGCCTACTGCACAAGCCTCATTGTTACAGTAATGTTTTAATAGGGTAATGTTGTATAGGCTTACATTTAAGTCATGTTAATAAATAAATAAATCTGAGTGGTAGATCTCAGCTTGCATTTTTACTCAGAAAGTGATCTTGACTCAGAAAAGGTTGGTGACCACTGCCCTACATAATGGGGATTCTAAATGGCCATGACAGGCCACTGACATTCCTGTCTTGCAGGAAATCACACACATAATGAGCAATATGGCTGGTGGCATTGTCATGCTGGAGGGTCATGTCAGGATGAGCCTGCAGGAAGGGTACCACATGAGGGAGGAGGATGTCTTCCCTGTAACGCACAGCGTTGAGATTGCCTGCAAAGCTATGTCCGATGATGCTGTGACCGCCCACCTCCAAATCCATCCCGCTCCAGAGTACAGGCCTCAGTGTAACGCTCATTCCTTTGACGATAAAAGCAAATCCGAACATCACCCCTGTAGAGACAAAAACGTGACCCGTCAGTGAAGAGCACTTTTTGCCAGTCCCATCTTGTCCAGCGATGGTGGGTTCATGCCCATAGGCGACGTTGTTGCCGGTGATGTCTGGTGAGGACCTTACAATAGGCCTACAAGCTCTCATTCCAGCCTCTCTTGGCCTATTACGGACAGTCTGAGCACTGATGGAGGGATTGTGTGTTCCTGGTGTAACTCGGGCAGTTGTTGCCATCATGCACCTGTCCAGCAGATGTGATGTTCGGATGTACCGATCGTGTGCAGGTGTTGTTAGACGTTGTCTACCATTGCGAGGACGATCAGCTGTCCTTCCCATCTCCCTGTAGCGCTGTCTTAGGCTTCTCACATTACATTGCAATTTATTGCCCTGGCCACATCTGCAGTCCTCATGCCTCCTTGCAGCATGCCTAAGGCACGTTCACACAGATGAGCAGGGACCCTGGGCATTTTTCTTTTGGTGTTTTTCAGAGGCAGTAGAAAGGCCTCTTCAGGGTCCTAAGTTTTCATAACTGTGACCTCAATTGCCTACCGTTTGTAAGCTGTTAGTGTCTTAAAGACCGTTCCACAGGTGTATGTTCATTAATTGTTTATGGTTCATTGAACATGCATGGGAAACAGTGTTTAAACCCTTTACAATAAAGATCTGTTAAGTTATGGATTGACAAATTGTATTTGAAAGACAGGGTCCTGAAAAGGGAAGTTATTTTTTTTGCTCTCAGTGAGTGCGTGAGTGAGTGAGGAGAGAGAGGAGATGCATATATACACACACAGCAGCCCAAGTTCAAGTCCATGGGAAAGAAAGCTAAAAGACTAAGTAATAAACTATAGCTAATTATTATGTGAGGCTCTATTCTATCGAAATCTCTCTGGGGGAGAAAGCAATTAATCAGATCTGCAGAGGATTTCAGTGGCGTCTGCCTTTGCTTCAGTCCTCTACACTCAGCAGGCGAGGCACGCCGTCCCTTTGCTATTTACAAACACAGCTGAGCTGTTCCAGACTTTTTTGGCTAGCTAGCTAGTAACGTTATACAACAAACCATTGGACACAATTATACAAATTATTAAAACGGAACGATCTGGCTAACTTGGCTATAGTAGTTTTACTGCAACTATTCAGTTCAATAAACAACCAAAGCTGCTACAATGTATTTTGTACAGCCAGCTAACATAACTAGCTAGATATAGCTAGCTACCTGCTACGTGTCACTGCATCTGAAGCCAGGAAGCTAGCAAATAGTGTAAAAATTACTTTCTGCTTGCAGACACTTGCTTCAAACGGGCAGTCTGTTCACAAGAACTTCCAACAGAAGATGGTTACAAACATGTTTTTGGGCAATATGCATGCATACAAGTATGGTATGCACAAACAAATTGTAAGAGTTTTTAGAAAATAATTGGCGGGTAATAATCTTGCAAGCCATTTCTCGTTAGTCAGCTAGCTAACGTTAGCTAGCTACTGTACCACCCAATTGCAGGCTACGGAAGCATATCTGCTTACCTCTGGGGGTAGATTAGCCGGGGGAAGATATGGGGGGTTATTGCTTGGTTTGGAGTTTCGGGATGACCGACTCTTAGCTTTTTTGGCATTCTTCAAACACTTTTTAGAACTCATTCCGAAGCCATTCCCCGAACTAACGTTAGATCCAACTCCTTGGCAACCAGACTTCTGCCCGGAACCTGAACCAAAAAGCTCTGATACCCGCGAATCCATTACTTCGGAACCGTGTGTACGCTAGCTATGTACGATTTTAAATAGAAAACGTCCTAAAACCGAGACATTCAAGCGTATTTTTAATGGGGAGAGTATCAAAAAATGTTTTTTAAAAAGCGAGAACAACTCAACTGCCAGCTGGTTAGGGTTCCTGCCCCCACTACAAAGTGGACAATAACAACTCCGCGTCATTGACTCGTTTTGAGTTGACAGCGGATCTACGTCAGACCTATATTATTCATATTTAAAGTAGCTTGCTACGTCAGTACATTTCATCAATACAAAATATTTGGGCTTGTTCGACATTGCAGCCCACAGTGCAAGTGACGATTGATCTATAAATCAACTTGCATCACAAATAATGACTCAATATTATTTTTAGATCATTCAGTCAATCACAATTTACACATGGTAGGCTACATCACGGTTTTGACACGGCCAAAATTAGCTACTTCGAGGTGTATTCATATGACCTATATTTGAAGATTAAGTAAACTTTGAAATAACTTTCCAACTGATTGTGTAGCAATACCATTTGTTAGAAATGTTGAGTTAATACAAGTTAAGATATGTATTTTAACCTAACCAATAGGCCTAAACTTTATGAGGTTACATTGTTACTACTGGGATCAACTTGTATGAACATGTATAGTACCACCATGTGGTCATACACAAAAAGTGATATTGGCTTTTGGGGAGGTGCATCTGTGACAGCCAAACGTTGCAAACGATTTGGTTTTCCAACAGCAAGGTTCAGTGCAACATGGCAGTGTTGCCATTGTTTCTAAAATGTCCTTTGTAATTTTGAAATAAGCCTTGTATCCAACCCCCATATCACACACAAACGGTGAATATGCACTCAGTGTCCAGTTTACAAGGCACACCAATCTAAAATAAAATACAAATATTTGTCACATAGACCTTACCGTGAATGGCGTTGTTTATTAATGATTTTTGAGCCCATAACCAACAATGCAAAGTTTGTTAAGGGCTCAAAAGTGGCGCAGCGATCTAAGGCACTGCATCTCCGTGCCAGAGGTGTCCCTGGTTCAAATCCAGGCTGTATCTCATCTGGCTGTGATTGTGAGTCCCATAGGGTGGTGCACAATTGGCCCAGTGTCATCTGGGGTAGGCTGTCATTGTAAATAAGAATTTGTTCTTAAACGATGGTAAGAAATGTTTGCTAACTCAACTAAAGGAAAAATATTAGCTCAATAAACAACAACAAGGCTATATACAAGTGGCACCGAGTCAATGTACCGGGGTACGGGTTTGTTGATGTAATTGAGGCAATATGTACATGCAGGTAGGGGTAAAGTGACAGTGCATAAATAATAAACAGAGAGCAGCAGAAGTACATCAGCATGATGCAATAGGAACCAGGATTCGTAGCACCAGGCAATGTTTTTCCACTCCGCAATTGTCCTGTGTTGGTGATCGCATGCCCATCGGAGCCGCTTCTTCTTGTTTTTAGCTGATAGAAGTGGAACCTGGGGTGGTTGTCTACTGCAATAGCCCATCAGTGACAAGGACCGAGAATTTGTGTGTTTGTGTGTATATTAAGATAGTTGACTCAGGCTGTTTCCTAGGGATGCAGGATATATCCGTGAACATAACGGAATCGGCCAATATTAGCTAAAACGTCCAACATCTGTATTGGCCATTGTCTAAATTTAACGCCGATGTGAGAAAACAATGTCAAAGCTGACGTGCACACCTATATAATGTACATGACATAATGACTCCACGTAAAATCCAGCGCGCTATCGACTGTGCCGCAAAAGCATGCTCGAGCAGCAGAAAACCCAGGGTCGTTACAATACTATGGAATGTCATGTGGGTCTTTGCGTGTCAAAAAAGGTAGACGTCAAATAACGCTATTTGACAATAACACTATTTTACACATTAAATAAGCTTTTAATTTGGCATGTCAAATAACACAGTTCCATTATAGAAGGTTGTGTGTTCTGAATTTGCACGTGCAAGCCAAGCGCCACCACTACTATCAGTAAAGCACTGTCAAAGCTGTACAAAAAAAGTGTGCAAACACCGGCCACGAACGATGTGTTTACAATACCGCGTTGGTAATAAAGCATGATTTGTTCAAACGCAACTTCTTGGATAGCTAGCTAGCTTTTGCTTGGTACCTAGCTAGCACTAATACACCCAGCCTGAAAACAATGACCAGAAGAAACTTCAGTCATTTTCACTATTCTTAGCAATGATTTAGGAATCCTTGTGAGTAAATATTAGCCCGGTAGCCACTTGTTGTTCGCCCATTGAAATTGAACTTCAGTTCATGAAAATAAATAGCTAGACAGCTACTTAACCCTGTTGCCCAAAGCTGACGTTATAAGCAGCCAGCTTGCTTCATCAGGCTAGTGAGGCTCGACCTGACAGTATTGTGAAGCTAGCCACAATAAGGATTGTGGGCACAATAGTGGACTTTGCGGTTTGCCTTCAAAATAAAAGTACCGCTTTGAAAGTGATGCAAAAGGTTACAGTTCGTGGAATCATGCCATATTTAGACTAGATAATGTTAACAAGATTGGGATGTGAACCAAGGAAATGGGGTATCAGTCTACTCGTTGACACCCACAGAACACAACTGTGAAGAGTTTACGCAAATATTAGTTTTAGCCCTTATTGCGGGACTGTGACTGTGTGAAATCACCTCCCCAGTCAGCCTATTGCACAGATTTACCTAAGGATTGGGGATCAATTAAATGGGGTAACAGTCTACTCAATACCCAATATACTTTTTCCCAATGCCCTCCTCAGAGTTATCAGACTCCAAAACATCCACTCACTATTGTTTTTCCTCAGGAATGTTCAATACACATAGGTTGACAATAAATGTGTCTCAACTCACAGTTGTTTCAGAGTCCCACAATAAGAGCTACGATGCTAATGTTCTCTGGGTGTCACTGAGTAGACTGATACCCCATGTCATTGATCCACAAACATAGGTAAGGCTGTACAGTGAAATAAGTATGCCACCAATGCTATTCTAAAGTATAATACTGTAATGACCTGACAAGATCATAAAGGAACAATTGTCCAGACAGAGGATTGAGTTTATGAATTGACGCTTTATCAACCCAACTTTACACAGCCCACAGCCCACGCCAAATAAATGAAAGATAACCCACAGGCTAACTGTGACCTTCTCTTGTGAAGGCCAGACATAAGAGAGAGAACAAAGGCTAAACCTTCCAATGCTCCATCCCCCTGCCCAACCCAACTCCACCAACCACCAGGAAGCCCGGCATCAGAACATTCCAGGCATCCCCGTGATTGGCAGATAGCAGGTTGATTGGCATGTCGGACCCCGCAAACACTGGTAAGTACAACACAACCCAATAATAGCCTAACACATAACACACAGCTGTCTGTGCGGGTCGCTACAATAGATCCAGTGTGATTTCAGCAGATTTTTGCAAGATTAACAAATGATTATATATAACAACATTCCAACCTCGTTTAGCATGATCTTTTTAATTGTGGCATAATTCTACTATTTGCATGCGTTTGCATCACTGTCAACGACATCATTTTATTTTGAAGGCTAACCACGAAGTCCACTATGTGGCTGTTCCTTAGATGGGGCCTGACCACCATGAATCAAATTAGAAGTGTCTTATAAATTAGGGTTATTTTAGATGATCACACCTAGCTATTTAGTTAGCTAGCTAACTATAGCTACTGAAACAGATTATGTCATTTTTCTATTTTGGGGAAGAACATTGTTTGCATCCATGAGCTAGGCTGCATCACATCCGGCCGTGATTGTGAGTCCCATAGGGCGGTGCACAATTGGCCCAGCGTCGTCCGCGTTTGGCCGGGGTAGGACGTCATTGTAAATAAGAATTTGTTCTTAACTGACTTTCCTATGTAAATAAAGGTTCAATAAAAATGTATTTAATCCTAGCTAGCTTTTCTTTATGACCAGCACTGTAGGTGCGCGAGACAACTTTAACAGCATCATTGCATACGTATCGATGAATCATTGTGACATATGAAATACGAGTGATAGCGTAATCAATGTATAATAACTACTTAAAAAACGAATGATCGCATAAAATTATTATGTAACATGCGTCATATTCAGGTCCTGATTGGTGAAAAAGCTTATTTGACACGTCAAATAGTGTTATTTGACACATGCTTTTTTTTTACATGCAGAGACCCAAATTGCGTTCCATATAAATCTTGGTTGAGAATGAAACACTGAACAAATGAACAACGAAACAGCACAGCAAGTAAGTGAAATAAATAGGTTTTGATTATGTTTTACAGGTAATGGGGACACATGTAAATCCAACAAAATAACGTTTGGTCAGTGTGTGTGTGTAACCTTTATTTAACTAGGCAAGTCAGATAAGAACAAATTCTTATTTACAATGACGGCCTACCCCGGCCACACACTGGACGACTCTGGGCCAATTGTGCGCCGTCCTATCACCCCTCTGGGCCATACCTCTCCCAATCCACCAGATACTGGAGCTCAACCCCATGACATCAGGAGTCCAATAGGGATCTGACAGCGTACGCCGGGCCCCCCTCCACGTCCGGGGGGGTGGAGGTTTGTTGAAGGGGACACTATCAGCTAGGGGATGAGGGACCGCGGGCCCGAAAAGGGACACATGAAAAGAGGGTAAGATTCAATAGTGACTGGGTATTTGTAACCTGTATGTCTCCTCATTGACCCTCCGGAGAACCTTGAACGGCCCCACAAACCGGGGGCTCAGATTCATGCAGGGCAGACAGAGTGGGAGGTTCCTGGTAGAGAGCCAAATGTAGTCCCCAGGATGGAACACAGGTGGCAGTCTGCCTGTGGTGGCAGTCTGCCTGTTCCTTCTGACAATGGACAGCATGCTGGAGTCTCACGTGTGCTTTGCATCACACCCCCTCCATGTTCCGGAACCACTCATCTACCGCAGGAGCCGCGGTCTGGCACGGGGTCCATGGGGCCAGGGCCGGCTGGAAACCCAAAACACATTCGAAGGGGTTCAACCCAGTGGAGGATTAACGTAGGGAGTTCTGGGCGTACTCTGCCCAGGGAAGGAATCGTGCCCACTCACCCAGCCTGTCCTGACAATGACTTCTCAGGAACCTCCCCAGCTCCTGGTTCATCCTCTCCACCTGCCCGATGGACTGAGGCCGATATCCGGAAGTGAGGCTGACCGTGACCCCGAGCTTCTCCATGAAGGCCCTCCATACTCGTAATGTGAATTGGGGGCTTCGGTCAGAAATAATGTCATCCGGAAGGCCATAATGCCGGATGACCTGCTGGAAGAGTGCCTCAGCGACCTGAGCAAATGAGGAGACCAGGAAGAGGGATTAAGCGACATGACTTGGAAGATCTATCCACTACCACCAGAATGGTGGTGAAACCATCAGAGGGGAGGAAGATCGGTTACAAAGTCAATGGATAGATGTGACCAAGGTTGCTGAGGCACGGGAAGCGGCAGGAACTTCCCTGCTGGAGCATCCCGGGGGGACTTGGTTTGAGCACATATGGAAAAGCAGTTGACATCCTGCACCAAGGTGGGCCACCTGTACTTCTCAGCGATGGAGTGGATGGTGCGAGAAATACCTGGATGTCCATTGACGATAGCTGTGTGTGCCCAGGTCAGTAGCCAATCCCTTATCCCTGTCGGAACGTAGATGTGTGTGCCCAGGTCAGCTGCCAATCCCTTATCCCTGTCGGAACGTAGATGTGTGTGCCCAGGTCAGCAGCCAATCCCTTACCCCTGTCGGAACGTAGATGTGTGTGCCCAGGTCAGCAGCCGATCCCTTATCCCTGTTGGAACGTAGATGCGCTCGTGAGGACAATTCCTGGGTGTGAGCTCCCTCTCTAGAGCCTGGCGGATGTCCACATCTACGTCCCAAACCACTGGACCTATGACTCGGGAGGATGGGATTATGGGTTCCCTATGGACATGAACCTCTCCCGAATCATAGATATGGGGCAGGGCAACGGCCTTGATGTTCTTAGAACCTGGGCGGTAGGTCAGCATGAAGTCGAATTTGGTGAAGAGAAGTGCCCACCTGGCTTGGCATGGATTCAGTCTCCTTGCTGTCCGTATGTACTCTAGGTTCCGATGGTCAGTGAGGATGACGAATGGTTCCTTAGCACCCTCCAGCCAGTGTCTCCACTCCTCCAATGCCAACTTCACCACCAGGAGCTCCCAATCGCAGATGTCGTAATTCCTCTCTGCGGAGGTGGGAGGATACAAAAGGCCTCGTCGGCTGCTGGAGACCACACCAACCTACGAGGCCCACCCTTGAGGAGGTGAGTGGGGCGGCGACGGCACTGAAGTTCCAGATGAAGAGGCGGTTGAAGTTGTCAAACCCCAAAAACCCTTGTAACCCCTTGATGGTGGTTGGGACTGGCCATGACCTCATCGCATCTACCTTCTTGTCCTGTATCTTCATTCCCTGTGGGCTGATTTGGTAACCCAGGAAGCATACAGCCCTCTGATGGAATTGGCACTTTTCCGCCTTGACAAACAGGTGATTGGCCAAGAGGCATTCCAGGACTGCTCGAACGGGGGTGATGTGATCTTCCAGGTAGGTCGAGAAGATCAGGATGTAATCGATGTATACAATCACCTGATGTCCGTGCATGTCCCTGAACACCTTGTTGATTAATTCCTGAAAAACTGACGGAGCATTGGCTAAGCCAAAGGACATAACCTTTGGCTGAACGCTGTCTTCCACTCATTCCCCTCCCAGATGCTGATGAGATTGTAGGCACTCCACAGGTCTAATTTGGTGAAGAACTTGTGCTTCTTGGTGGCACAAGAGGGTACTGATACTTTGTGGTGATGTCATTGAGTCCTCGATAATTGATATAAGGGCATAATCCTCCCTCCTGTTTGGCCATGAAGAAGAATTCAGCCGGCACAGGGACGTGGATGTGCGGATGAAACCCTATTGGAGGGCCTCTTGAATATAATCCTCCATGGCCTGGGTCTCAGCCACAGACAGAGGGTAGATGCATCTGCGATAAGGTGTAGCACCGGAAAACAGGTCGATGACACAGTCCCAGGGGCGATGAGGAGGGAGACAGGTAACGCGGGTCTTGGAGAATACCTCCCTTAGGTCCTGGTATTCCTCTGGGATGTTGGGCTGAAGGGCAACCACAGGACTCTCAACTGACGTGGAACCACAGGGGACAGGGAAGCAGGTCCTCCGGCATTCAGGTGACCAGTCTGATTCTCATCCTCGACCATGAGATGGTAGGGCCATGGCGTTGGAGACAAGTGAGGCAGAGGATGATTTTGTGAACTGGTACACTGGTGATGAAGAGGATGTTCTCCTGGTGATTGGACTCCATCGTGAGGGTGAGTGGTTGAGTGATGTGTCTGATGGTTCCAGATCCTAATGGCTGACAGTCGAGACTTTGAACCGGAAAAAAAGAGGAGAAGAGGCTCTGATCCCGAGTGCTCGCCGGAGGGAGAGAAGCGATGAGAATGCCGATGCTCCCGGATGAAGGTTATCCAGATGGATGGCCATCGCAATGAGTGAGTCCAGGGTGAGGTTATTGTCACGACAGGCCAGTTCCATCTGCACCTCCTCGCGCAGACCTCTAATAAAAATGTACTCTGAGCTGCGCTTCGGTAGGTTGGTGGTAGATGGAAGGCCGTGTTGCCCAACCGAGTCCTTTGAAGAATGTCTCTGGTGATCAATTGGATATGTTGTAGTAACGTCGTTGTGTGATAGACAGAATACTCTGTCTGTTCCTTCCTAACCCTTGTTTGCATCTGCTGTTGCTAACTCAACGGCTAGGAGGTATCACTTCTGTAGTGAATAAGAGTTCAAAGTTCATACCATTCGCAACCAAAGCTCACGCTGATGTTGGCTTCGTTCTGTAGTTATTATCTGAACCATTCTGACATAGGACCGTCGTCCTATAAACGTTTTATAGCCCATGTCCCTTCACAGGGGCAGGCCACTGATTGAGCAGAGCCCTATCTTATGAAAACCCAAATCTCAAATTTTAGAAGCTAAAATCACATTTCATCCCATCACAAATAATTTCATATTCAGACATTTCAATTGAACAACAATTCCATGTGAATCCGATAACTCTGATGTGTAGACTTTCCACTGTAGAGTTTATGTCATCTTATCATTGATGAGAATGTCTCAGATGACAACTAAACTGACATCATATTCATTAAGTACCACCGCATATGTTCAATTGTTCGGATTACCAGAATTTAGTTAATTTCCCCCCACCTTCTGATGTTCCCAGAATCTCTATGTTAGCCAAGGGTTTTGCAAATGTAACCTCAGTAGGGTAGAGAGAGGAAAAAGGGGGGGGGGGGGTATTTATGACTGTCATAAACCTTACCCCCCAGGCCAACGTCATGACAGTACAATCAAGACAAAACAAATGGAAGAGAAACGTAGATCGGTGGCAGCTAGAAAGCCGGTGACGACGACCGCCGAACGCCGCCCGAACAAGGAGAGGCACCAACTTCGGCGGAAGTTGTGACAATAAGTCACATCTGTGACATAACTGCAGATAAAATGTAGGCCTAGATTCAATCCGTATCGCAGAAGATCCACGCAATAGCGTGATTGAATTTTAAAGGCGATGTTCCTGCATTCGCAGAGACTGCATTCACGGTAAACGCTGCATATGTTGGCTCTAATGAAAATAACCTTTACATTTCAATCGCACTATAACGCAGATCTTCGACCATATAGATTGAACCTAGTGCTTTTGCTCAAAACAAGTGAGAGGCTCTGAAAACAATATTGTTAACAGTTGTGTGCATTCACGTGCTTTAAACTCATAGAGATCTACGATTGGCTAACGGCAAACAAGCTGCGTCAACCATAAACTAAAAGTACAGCTATTATGCTCATTAACAAATTAAGAGGTAATAATCCACATGAATAGATTGTCTTTATAAATAATGTTTTGTTGTTGCATTTAACTGGTAATCAAGGTAATTTCCTTAGTATGTGACGTCAGAGTTCAGAGATGATGGACAAGTTTCCCACTAGTAATTACTATTTAAAGGTGCGTTCAAGTTCATTTTCCACAGTTGTATGCTGGTATTTAAGAATTTAAGAACCAGTTTTTAGAACGCATGATCAATCCAGTTTTACTGACACCATTTCCAGCTGCCATGTAGGTAAAACCTGAAGACAGGGCCCATCTTTTGTAGGCTGCTGCTAGGATATCACCAAGGTGTAGTCGGCAAAACAAAAACCTGTTAGCCTAAATGGAACTAGTGGAATATATTCCCTAAACGCAGTAATGTCCTGAATTACATTTTTGATTTAACCAGGCAAGTAAGTTAAGAACAAAGTCTTATTTGTAATGACAGCCTACACCGGCCAAACCCTAACAATGCTGGGCCCATTGTGCACCACCCTATGGGACTCCCAGCCTGGAATCAAACCAGGGTTTGTAGTGATGCCTCTAGCACTGAGATGCAGTGCCATAGACCGCTGCGCCACTAGGGGGCTCCCTAGTGGCGCAGCGGTCTAAAGCACTGCATCTCAGATTAGGTGCATCTCAGATTAGGTGTTATTTAACACCCCCGGATTTAGAGGAGGAACAGAATGCGGAGAAGGAGAATTCACAGATATTATCTGTTTCTTATGGAACTCTGGAGAAATCAAGTGGATGTGGTTGAATCATACTCAAATCTCAAATGTTCTATAAAGCACTAAGGATATACCTGTTTATGGCAGCTGTATGTTGCCAAACACAAAAGAAAAAACAAGAAAACATACAAATATCCATGTCTGTTTTTGATAAGAGCTCACTGCAGGGCTTTTGTTTTTCCCATAAAACTTGCAGCCACTTTTTTTCTTTTTCTTTTAGGAATGTGGAATGTGGAGCCGGTCAACTCTGATTGGTCAGAATTCCTGTGATGAAAGGGTTCTGCCCATCCAGACATAGGAGAAGAAGTGTGTGGAAGTTTACAGTAGTGAGTTATTTCGCACTCACTCACACACATACAGTACATTCACTTTCTCACCGTCTTCAGGATGAACCATCCACTGCATTTCGCTCTCCTGTTCCTCTCTTTGGGATTTCTGTGCCAGACCACCACCAATGCTGTTCTTATGGACAAACTGGCAAACAGCAAAATCTGTGCAGATGAGGAATGCTCATGTGAGTACAGTAGATTTTATGCACCTTACCGATCTGAAGACCATTTTTGGAGAGTATGGATTTGGGTTCTCTATTCAGACATTCTGCATTTTTTGAGGTGTGTGACAATACCATGCACCTATCAATCAATCCAGTCAATACTGGCTTTATATGTGATTTGACAAAAAGAGTGCACAGTCAATGTTTTTTCTTATTTTATATACTGTCGGTAATTTGCTTTCATGTTGATTGTGTTATTGTTCCCTCTCAGATGCTCTCTCTATGGCCGTGGCTCTGGATGACTTCACTGCTCCTGACTGCAGATTCATCAACATCAGGAAGGACCAGATGATCTATGTGTACTCCAAACTCACACCAGACGAGGGCACTGGAGTCTTCTGGTCTGGAAGTGTATGTTCTGTGATGATGGGTTTGTTTCCAGAGTTACAGAAACATTTTCATTACTGTTCACAATATGCTTTTAGAAAATGGTTCATCCAAACCGTTTTTGTCAATTCATGTTGAAATGTAAAGACCGTAGGGAAATTATTCCATGTGATCAATGGACCAATCAAATCAGGTAATTCTATGCTCCATCTTGTTGGTCGTGAGGTTCATACCTTTTGAGGTGCATTTTGCTGTGCCTGTCACATTGTTCAATCATTTCGAGTTGTGGAATGTGTGAGATTTGGGCAGAAACTCACAGATATATGACTCGATCACACAAATGCATCTATTCTGCTCTTCCTAAACCTGCTCCCTAGATTTGAATGTTTCTGTCATGGTGAAACACTTGAGCACATCTATCTAGCACCATGTTCCTCTCTCTGGCAGGTTTACAGTGAGCGTTATGTGGACCAGATGGGTATCCTCGGCTACTTCCCCAGCAACCTGGTGAAGGAGACTACCAAGTTTAAGAAGGATACTGATACTGTGGCGATCCCTACGGCCGTGAGTATTACCTCAACTTCCACGCATTCAATACTATAGCTACCACATGTTGTTTGTCTCCATTCATTCTCGCTCAGTAGCTACATTCTCACAGGTAATCAACAGATCCTGAAGTATTACTTATTGTTGTAGTTTTGATCATTGTTACATTTGTTCTCTCTTGCAGGACGTTGACTTCTACTGTTTCTGAATCTCTGGATGATGTAGGCCTCTTTATTGATCAACTGTTTAGCTTTTTTTCTGAGAATTACAAAGGAAATATGTGGAAGTAGAGATCCTTATCATCTGCGGAGCAAAGTTTTTATTATTTCAAAGACTTTTCTTGTATTTTGATATAGAAAATGTGTCAATAAATCCCTTTCATCCCAATGTTTGTACTGAAATTGTTGAATCTTCTAAAATCAGTGATCAAATTATCACGAATATGACTAAAACAAATGTTCTAAGCTTACTGTAGGTTATATTAAACTTGTTGTAGTTTGGCTGAGTGGAAATTCTATGTTTCCAAGTACCTAAACATATAACAATTTCACAGTGAGGCTAGGATACTGCTGCTGTGTGTTGGAAAGACTCCTGTATATTTTGGATGTGTTTAGATCCTTAGTAAACAGGACCGCGGAGTAAGCCTGCCAGGGTTATGGGAGTTACCTTGTTTCATAGGATTAGGGGTTATGAAAAGCACCACTGAAAACATTCTGATAAAATGTTGGTGGAAGATAATATCAATTTGATATGCTTGGAAACAGATAGAGGAAGGAGAAAGCGTGTCATTGATTTTGCAGTTGATGATGCAAAACCTCATCATTTGGCTGGGTATGACAAATTTATTAGAAACAACCTAACGACTTGATATTAGGTTATAGAGTAGTAAATAACTCTAGAAGAAATATTATGTGAAGATTTGTCAAGAAGATATTTTACAGTGGAAATAGAAAGATTTTTTTGGGGGGGGGCCGTGTGGAGCGTGAACACCACGAAACACGAAAACCAATTTTCCCAGTATACCCTTACAATGAGGCTAATTCGAAATGTGGTTGCATAGTCTTGTCTCTCGCTCTCTGTCACATGCAAGCATGCACCCACACATGCATGCACCAACAGTGCATTCAGAAAGTATTAAGACACTTGGACTTTTTCAAATTTTGTTACTTTACAGCCAATGTTTTTTAATAATTGGATCCCGAAGCTTGTAGAGTTATACCCAAGAAGACTCGAGGCTGTAATTGCTGCCAAAGGTGCTTCAACAAAGTACTGAGTAAAGGGTCTAAATACTTACATACATGTAATATTTCCGTTTTTATTATAATAAATTAGCAAAATTTTCTAAAAACCTGTTTTTGCTTTGTCATTATTGGGTATTGTGTGTAGATTGATGAGGGGAAAAAAACAATTTAATCCATTTTAGAATAAGGCTGAAACGTAACAAAATGTGGAAAAGTCAAGGGGTCTGAAAACCTCCCAAATGCACTGTATGTGTGTGCGTCCGCACACACACACACACACACACACACACACACACACACACGCACACGCACACGCACACGCACACGCACACACGCACACACACAGAGACACACTTACACTCAGAAACGCATCGACACACTGATTGTGTTATTCAGTGTGAGTAGACATAATAATAATAATAATAAATGCCATTTAGCAGATGCTTTTATCCAAAGCGACTTACAGTCATGTGTGCATACATTCTACGTATGGGTGGTCCCGGGAATCGAACCCACTACCCTGGCGTTACAAGCACCATGCTCTACCAACTGAGCTACAGAAAGGACCACACATTCGCTGTGTGTATGAGTGTGAAAGGTATGTAAAGGTGTTAAAGACAGTGTAAGGTCATCAGGGATGTGTGGTGAAGGTGAGCTACTGAGGTATGGTAATGACCCATCTGCTGCCGTGGCAATGGTACTCAGGCCTACATGCTCACCTTGAGAGTGAATGCAAATCAGCTTTGGAATTCTAAACATATGAATTTGAAATGTCATGTTTTTAATTTCCTAATGTTAATCCATTTCTTATGGGTTGGTAATGACACCCTGAGGAAGGCAGCTTCCGAAACTTTGGTGACTATTAATGAATAATTTGCATCACAGCAAGAGTGGGTGCCCAAATACTCTTTTGAATACTGATTGTCCCAATTAATACTAACTGGAGAAATGGTGTGATTTTGCTAAACTTGAATCTAATATTTGAGTATTTAATCTATGTTGCATATACATACTGTACATGTATCCATTAACCATTTGATCAGCATCAAAATGATTGGCAAATTGCAACAAACAACTTGAACTGCAGTGTATTAGCACTGGTTTTCATAAAACAATAGTAATGGGAAATGACATGCATCTGCTTGCTAAAATAGTCTTGATTCCAATGAAAAACACATAACAATTTACGAGTAGATGAACTGATCTCTCATTGTTATGGCTTCTGATACCAGACAACTGATTCTAGGTTCTGCGTCTAGGTTCTCTATTTACGCTACCACTTAAATAACGAACATCGAAAATCATCAAAGGCCTGTAATAAATTAATGTAAAATACTTGTATGCTTGTAATAATGGAGTATACGTCATAAAATGTTTGATGTCAACATAGAACACAATTTTTGTGCAATTTGAATTAAATATATTAGACCTACAGTATTTATAGGCTAAACAACATGAGTTTTCAATTAATACAATGTGTAGGGTAAATTGCCACAGTAGATTTTAGTGGTAAACACGGAAATACTTTATTTTAGTTTTACAGAATGACTATCAAATAGATACTGTACATCTGTTCTTAGTCTGCTCAATTAGCAGGTTT
This sequence comes from Oncorhynchus keta, assembly GCF_023373465.1. Taxonomy (NCBI): domain Eukaryota; kingdom Metazoa; phylum Chordata; class Actinopteri; order Salmoniformes; family Salmonidae; genus Oncorhynchus; species Oncorhynchus keta. The sequence goes on from NC_068456.1 coordinate 15,988,830, forward strand.
TAAATGAACACTTTCTAGGCTTTGGTGGGAATGGTAATACGGTGGCCAATAGGCCTAATGGTTGCAACTGACATCAGCTGTGTGGCTGGTCATAGCCCGTATTGACAGTTTAACAAGAGAGGAACTTGCTGTAATACGTTAGGCCCATAATGGTTGCAATTGGCCTGATAGTTTTAACTATTTATTTGAAGCTATACTGTGTTTGTTTACAGTAACATTGTTTACAAACAACGGAGTTATACACACTTATATTTGGGTTTATGAGGGAGTTGTTCATGAGGCATTTATAAGTTATATTCTTCAAGAATCAATGTACAGTATACATCATTCATTTAAAAGTTTTTAAAAAATGGTGAAATCACAGATTGCCCCATAAATTCAACCCTATGCCTCAGAAAATCTGATGATTCAGTTTGGAGCCAGGCCAACAGGAGGGATTTGTGCGGTTATTTCATCATTAAGAAACAAAATACACTTTTTTATTTTTCGTCCAGGGGCCTCATTACATTTCAAAGGATAAACTCCCACACCGGAGACATCAAGGACGACTCCAATCAAAAATTAGATTAGAAATTAATCAATCATGCAGTTTACTTTAATGTTCAAAAACAAGAAAATTGTCATGCTCGTAGTAGTTTAGACAATAATTCTGTTTATTATGGAACACATCTTCACCCAGTGGGGAATCATTTACATGATGTGAAAGTAACGTGACCAGAGATCGAAATGTCTCCTTTATGAGCTCATTTTATAGTGATAGCTCAGCGTGACTCACTTTTGAAACATGCACGCTTACATCCACTCACGCACACACACGCGCACACACACACACACAAACAAACAAACACACAGAAGTTTTTCAGAGAATACATGCTTTTGCATACAATGGCCTTCATGATTTAACATGCCCTGATATTTCCTTTCTCAGTTAAGACTCCCTCCTCAGGATGTGTGGACATTATTTATCTCTCCTCTCCATTTGATTGGCTGTGAAACCTCCATGTCCCGCACTGCGTCATTTCCACCGCCCTGTTACAGCTGGGAAGGAATTAAATGCATCAACGTGTCCATTTTCTTCAGTTTCACTTAAACAAAATGTGTTTTATGCTGTCCAAGGCTGTTTATTCCTGATAATTCCAAGATCTGTTTATTTCTTATCCTTTTAGATTTATTAATTTCCTCTTTTTTTTAAACTCATTATTCTATTTATTAATTTGACCAGAAGCACATTGGATACTGACGGCTAACCAGTGAAGAAGAGAGCGTTGTCCCAAGCAAAAATCAATAGTCTCTCCCTCTCTCTATCTGTCCAGATCAATACAAACCTGTTTATGTTCCCTTCAACTGCAAAATGTCACCAAGGGAAAATATTTATAGCTGCACAGCTATAGCCCATGGCTCTCAAAACCGCAGTATTTGCCCAACAGCATTAGACATTGGAAGATGAAACAGCACTCTCCCATATCCTTTGTTTTTCTTCAAACATTCATTCTAAAATAAAAATCTCTTACTGAAATAGGTTGCTTTCATTCTAAAACCACAAACAACCACTTCAGCAGAGTAGGGGGGCGAGTGAAGTACATGGTGTTCTGGGGATATACACTGAGTGTACAAAACATGCTCTTTCCATGACATAGACTGACCAGGTGAATCCAGCTGAAAGCTATGATCCCTTATTGATGTAACCTGTTAAATCCACTTCAATCAGGGTAGATGAAGGGGAGGAAGCTTTGAAACAGTTGAGACATGGATTGTGTATGTATGCCATTCAGAGGGTGAATGGGCAAGACAAAATATTTAAGTGCCTTTGAATGGGGTATGGTAGTAGGTGCCAGGTTTGTGTCAAGAACTGCAATGCTGCTCTGTTTTTCATGCCAAACAGTTTCCCATGTGAATCAAGAACAGTCCACCACCCAAAGGACATCCAGCCAACTTGACGCAACTGTGGGAAGCATTGGAGTCAACACGGGACAGCATCCCTGTGGAACACTTTCAACACCTTGTAGAGTCCATACCCCGACGAATTGAGGCTGTTCTGACGGCAAAAGGGGAGGGCGCAACTCAATATTAGGAGAGTGTTCTTAATGTTTTCTACACTCAGTGTACATGTAGTACCAGTGATGTGGTGTAGCATCTGGCTATGTCTATTTTCTTCCATACTGTCTCTGTATGCCGAAGCTATGATTGACAATAGACAGGACTGGAGATCTCCAGCTATGTCCTCAGAAATGGCCAGGGTCCTATTGCGTCGTTTTTTTGTTTTTAGAAACCAGGTTCCATATTTTGGCGGTGGATTTGAATGAAGTGTGTTATTCTAGCGACATGTTTTAATAGTGTAACAAATTTGGGGTATAGCCCCTGCCGGGACTCAAACCCAGGTCCAGTGACTGTTAATCCAACACCTTAGAAATTACACAAAGATATCTTTGTGAGGTCACTAGGTGTTGGGTTAGGGTCGCTACAATATACTTTTTGTAGTTTTTTGTTTTTGTTTTTGGAGTTTTTGGAGCCCAGAGCACAATTTCACTACAGAACATTTTAATAGACTTTGTCTGGATTAAAGCCAGCACTGTTACAACTGCAAGTAGTGGCTGTTTTTATTCAGAAACAGTGTGCTCCTTTAGGAATATGTGAACGTTAGTGTGTTTCTGTGTGCGTCTCTCTTGGTTTGCACGTGTGTGTGCGTGCGTGTGGGTGTGCGTGTGTGCGCATGTGTCTTTGCGTGTGTCTTTGCGTGTGTGTGCGTGCGTGTGTGCGTGTATGTGTGTGCATGCATCCGTGTATGTCAAAGCAAATGTCTCCTCGGGCCCTATGTCTATTCTCCAGTCAGACGACATTAGCTTTGGGGGTTGCCATGGTGACAGGCAGGGCTGCTGTGACAGAAAGTCATGGGAGAACCTCACTGATTGTGTGTGTGTGTTTCTATGTGTGTGCGGGCAGCAACCCTGCTCCCACCTGAAACACACACACTCCCATACCCACACCACTGCCACCAATGACTGCAGAGTTTTCCAGATAAATCAATGGATGGCCTCTACTCTGTATAGCATCTGAGTCACTCATTGTGTGACAGGAGGGAAATGAAACATGACTGTGGCTTTTTCATCCCCACATAATGATAACTGCAGTCGGGGAAAATGATTGATCCTTCCATGTGCAGTAGAGATAAAATAATATCACCAAAGTATCACATCAAAAATGCAGGGTAATAAAGTGTAAACATCTGGATATTATCACTGTTCCAGATTGTACTAGCAATAATTCAATTTGAGCAAATATTGTTAGACAGATGTTATATGAAACAAGCACTATGTTATTATGTTATGTGTGTACAATAAATTATAGACCATCTTTGTATGTAAACTCATGTAGGACCAAAACTCTGAGCTAGATAACACGTTGAAGGGATAAGTCTCAAAAGGAGGACTCACCTAAGACTACTACAGAGAGTCTCTCAGTACAGTAAAGAGAGGGGAGCAGAACTGACCCACTGGGCACAGACATCAGTTTTGATTTACATTTGGTTGAGTTGACAACTAACATGAATTCAACGTGAAATCAACAAAAAATGGTCACCATGTCATTTTGGTTTTAAAAGATGAAATTCCCTTATGTTGAGGACTTTTTGCAAATTCAATCAGTTTTCCACATTGATTCAACGTCATTACATTGATTTTCTGGGGTTTGAAATGACGTATAACAATGTTGATTCAACCAGTTTTCGCCCAGTGGGGAGTCACGTCTTCCACTGATGAAAGCCTAACTTGCTGCAGATTGGATAGAATTGAAGTCGAAATGAGAAACAGATTAAAGCAGTAGGGCAGAACATTTGAAGTGCAAACACTTTGCTTCCTGGGCCCTAATATGACCGGGGGGGTGTTATTGTTGTTGAAACTGCTCATTTTTCTGGACGGGCAAACATCCCAGCCTTTGTCCCAGGAGAGTAGATATTTACTCAGGACAATGGCAAGGAGAGGACTCCATTTGTAGGTTCTCATTGGGTACACGGCTGATAAACTGATTTCTAAGTAAGTGTGTGTGTGCTTTGTTTCTCATCTCATCTCTCTCTCTCCACCCCCCTCTCTCTTTCCTCTCCCCCACCCTCTCTCTCTCTCTGTTTGTTTCCCTCTCTTGCTTTTCTTGTGTGCGTGTGTGCATGTATGTGTGTATATTGTCAGTCCTAGTCAGCTCTCCCTTGCATGGATGGCCAGGTATGTCAGCACAAATCTCCTTCAAATACGTATTCCTCCTAACACCTGCTCCTCAAATAGCTTACCGCATCAATATGGGAGCAACAACACAGAACACAGCGCGGCTAGTATAAAATCAGCCAAGTGCTCTGTGAAGATTCAGGTGATTAGAGGAAGAAGTTGTTAAGATAGAGGACCCGGCAGCCTTTTTACTTGGTGAGGCACAGTAACAGTTCAGATAGAGTCGGAGGATCAGGTGCAAAAAGAGGTGCCATTAATTTTACAGTGCTAGTCATGAGAACACTGAATCCAGATATTATTTACAAAATAATGAAAAAAGTGAAGAAAAATAGTTGAAAGAAATAATTTATTTGAAAACCAACACATTTACTTAGACAGCAAAAAGACTAAGGCTAAATGCCCATAATCTCACACATCTGAGTATATGGCATAGTTATAGAGGCTTCGCAGTTGCATCACAAATAGACTAGCAACCACACCAGGCGCCATGTTGGAAGACCAGCGTCAGTCTGGTGGAACTTTGTTGCCCTGTATCCTCCAATCACCCACATGGCTCACTGCATTTTGCTACCCCCTGAAGCATAGGGGAAATTGCGCAATATTTCATTTTTCGAAGGACCAAGAAAATGGAAGCAGTGGGAGAACTTTTTCAAGTAAATGAATAGATTTTGAAAATTATTTTAAAAAACTATTTATAAGTAACCAGCTAGCTAGCCAACTTTACATACTGTATAGATTTTGGAGGATTTAGCTTCACAGATAAATTATTAGACTGTATTATTGAGGGGCGGCAGGTAGCCTAATGACAAGAGTGTTCGGCTAGTAACCGAAAGGTTGCTAGATCGAATCCCTGAGCTGACAAGGTAAAAATTTGTCGTTCTTCCCCTGAACAAGGCATTTAACCCACTGTTCCTAGGCCATCATCGTAAATAATAATTAGTTCTTAACTGACTTGCCTAGTTAAATAAAGGATAAATGTAATACTTGGATGGCTCACAACTTCCTCCAGCTAAATCAAAAGAACACAGAGGTATTGTTTGAGTCAATGAACAGAGTGAGAATCTAGCCGCAAATTTAATTCACAGGCATTTTTTTACCTTTATTTAACTAGGCAAGTCAGTCAAAACACATATTTTTTGCTTTGCTTTTCCTTAGGGTGCTTTTTTTCTTCAGTTTGTGTCTGTCACGCCTGATCTGTTTCACCTGTCTTTGTGATTGTCTCCAACCTCTCCAGGTGTCGCCGATCTTCCCCATTATCCCATGTGTATTTATACCTGTGTTCTCTGTTTGTCTGTTGCCAGTTCATCTTGTTTCGTCAAGCCTACCAGCGGTTTTTCCCTCTGCTTCTGTTCTCTCGATTGTTCCTGTTTTCCTGGTTTTGACCTTTCTGCCCGTCCTGACCCTGCCTGCTGTCCTCTACCTTTGCCCCACTACTCTGGATTACTGACCTCTGCCTGACCTTAAGCGTGCCTGCTGTCCTGTACCTTTGCCAGACTACTTTGGATTATTGACCCCTGAACGTCACGACCAAGCATTGGACACTCTGCGGGAGCAATTCCGTGGGTTGTCTTCTAGGCAGCCTACCATGATGGTAACATCCCAGCCCCTTAGTAACCCGGCTGGTAGCAGCCCCGTCACATCGGTTTCCCGGGAACCCCGCTTACCTCCCCCGCAGCGCGTCGATGGAGAGTCGGGCACCTGCCGGGCGTTTCTCGCTCAGTGTTCCCTCTTCATGGAGCTGCGGCCTTCCACCTTTCCCTCGGACCGCTCTAAGATAGCATACCTCATCACACTGGTGTCCGGGAGGGCGGTCGCCTGGGCTACGGCTGTTTGGGAACAACAGTCGGCCGTATGCTTCAGTCTGGAGGGATTCATGGCGGAGGTGACAAAAGTTTTTGAGGCTCCGGTGTCCGGGAGAGAGGCTCCCCAGAAGTTACTCCAGCTTCGGCAGGACTCCTTCAGTGTAGCGGACTATGAACCCAGAAGTTACTCCAGCTTCGGCAGGACTCCCTCAGTGTAGCGGACTATGAACCCAGAAGTTACTCCAGCTTCGGCAGGACTCCCTCGGTGTAGCGGACTATGAACCCAGAAGTTACTCCAGCTTTGGCAGGACTCCCTCGGTGTAGCGGACTATGAACCCAGAAGTTACTCCAGCTTTGGCAGGACTCCCTCGGTGTAGCGGACTATGCGGTGGATTTCTGCACGCTAGCAGTGGATGTTGCCGGGAACCCAGAAGTTCTGTTCGACTCGTTCCTGCACGGATTATTGGGGGACGTAAAGGACGAGCTTGCAGCCTGGGAACTACAGACGGATTTCAACTCACTCATCTATTTAACCATCCGGAACAATGGTCAGCTACGGGAACGTAAGAGGGAGAAGAGGTCTGATTGCGGTCCCAATCGCTCACTCAAGGATCCCACCTTGCATCGGCAAAACTTCGGAAATCCCCGGCGTCTACGTCCCTGAGAGGATTCGAGCTTACCCAAGTTCCTCCAAGAGCCTCCGAAGATTTCCGATTCACCTCTTCCCGAGCCGATGCAGCTTGGCAGGGCTAGGCTGTTTCCAGCCGAATGTGTACGCAGACTTGACACCCAGAGTTGTCTGTATTGCGATACTGCCGGTCATTTTGTGTCTACCTGTCCCTTCAAGAGACCTAGCTCATTCGTTGGAGTGAGTACTCTGGTGGTTCTTAAAGATAATTGTTCTTCTCCCCTTACTCGCCGCCCTCTCCATGCTATCCTGTTGTGGGGCGATCAGTCCAAGTCTCTCCGGGTACTCATCGACTTGCGGGCTGATGTGAGTCTTATGGACGTTACCCTGGTATCCGAGCTGGGCATCCCCACTCAACCCCTCCCCATTCCCATGGATGTTAGAGCGCTGGGTCACTCCAACTAAATCAGTGATCAGTGGAGTGAGGTTGCCTTTTTTTTCTTCACCTATAATAATGCTTTAGTAATAATAGCCTAGCCACTTGTTACTAAAATGTCAAAAATGTACATATGAGTTACCATACACTTTGAAATTAAATGAAATAAAGTGTTGATTCTTCGAAGTGAAGTGTTTAAACTTGGACAAAGTAGTAGAAGTAGAAACTGATGCTGCTGCAGCATTGTTCATCTTCACAGTGGGAATCCAGTCAACATGGGTGTCTTGATAGAGGTCAGCTGGTGAACGAACATACAGTACATAAACAAGTGAAAATCACACCTAATGTTAAAATATCACTATGCCATCAGTGCTCTTGAATGTTTGATTGTGTTTAATTCATTCAGGTGTTTTAGTGTCATATAAAGACTATATCTATTGTTGGGCTGGAACAACCAATAGTCAACACTGCTGGTGTTCTATCCCATTGAGGCCTTTGTCCTATGCTGTAATGTCCCCCCTTTTATGAATAAAGTTCTCAACAAATTATCATTGGGTCAGTGCCACTGGAGAGTTTTTTTGGACAATAATGTCCTACACCAAGCTAGATGGAGGTCATATTGTACAATTTGGCCTATAGGCCTATGCCACTACACGCTCAGCCACGCACAGTGATTATATTGAGCTATATTAATAGCCTAAATTATGATTATCCATTCTACTCATCACATTAGGTGTGGTAGGCTTACATTAGTCTGCAAATGCCTTGATCGATGCATTCAATGCTTTATTTTAAAAGTGCATTTTTATGGTGAAAAAAAGAGCTTCCCCAAAATGTGAAACTTGTGTGTGCGTGCGTGTGTGTGCCTGTTAAACTGTGTTGGCTAATGTTTCTTTGGCCTTTTCACACTCATTTTGGAGACACACAGATGGCATTGTTGATGCTGTCATGTTATTACCATGGTTTCAACTTCAACTGCAGTTTTTATGTGGCTACTCTTGCTTGGAATAAGATGAAATCGACTGTGTAAAACATTAGATAACTTGACTGTACAAATGGACGTTATAGTTTATTATTGTATTGTGCATACTTTACTTTGCAATTCTACGCATCATTTGCTGTCGGGTGTGAAGACCTTTAAAGTGTTTCCCTTCTCGATGTAAAATCACATCTCCTGTGACATCAACACCTAACATTTCTTTCCTTTTCCTGAGTTCGGAAACGTCATAGCTGTCACCATGACGGCAATGATTTATCACCTAGAGTGCATCTATGATGTGTGTGTGTGTGTGTTTAAGGGTTTAAGGGTTCCAATTGTGTCTTGGCCTTTTCTCATACTAGTCCATCAAATTGGTTTCCATGATGAACAGTGAACTATGTCACACCTGAATAAACTGCATTCAGACAAGAGCCCTTGCTCCTAACCATGCCTTTCTGTTATGAATCATCCCTATGGTTACCATAATGATTCAGGGAATTGGCAGGGGGTGTGGCTTAAAGGTGAGTGCTTCGTGAAAAGGAAATGGGTCAGAGTCAGTCAGAGACCAATAATGGAAGGCTCTCCTGCATTCCATTCACAGCCATTAAAGATGTTGGCTATTCAGCCATTAACTCTGGGACACAGCAACAATCCGCCTGGATAGCAGTAATGAGGTCAACAAAGGGTCAAAGGTCAAAAGTAATGTGCTGAAAATATAAGACAATAAGAACAATTGAATGACAACCGGAGGCTACTTGGCCATATAGGCTCTCCATTTGCCTGGATGGAATGGAACAGTGCATTCAATGGTAAACAATAGAGAATAAATCAATATTATAGTGATAAGATAGGCATTTCATAAAATCATTATGTACATTTCAGCCGTATTATCAGTACATAGATCAGAAAAGCTATGAAGGGGTATTTCAAACTGGACTCGGTCTTAGCGCTTTGGCTGTTTGAGATAATCATGCTCTGTTGTAATCTGTCCTCTCCCTCTCCTGAAGAACAGTGTGTGTGACAGGTGAGGAGAAATGACCGCATCTGTCTGTCAATAAGGAGTGTGGTTCAGAAGCAGCGGTGTCCTTTCAAGGTAATACACACATCACACACAGTCCGTTCAGAATATGGATCACTTGGTTGTTGTTTGTCCGACTCCTTTCTCCCCCAAAGCCCATTCGTTTGCTCTGTAGTGACGCGTGTGAAAGGGCAAAAAGGATGGAACTTTGTGAGGTCAATTTCTCACACCCACGGCAGCCATGTTGTTGTTCTGGTAGCTTCTGGTCATTTGCAGCGCAGTTCCCTCTACTTAACACCATCACAAGTGCGAGCAAAGCGCCTATGTCATTATGGCATCCATACAACACAAAATATAAGACTTGCAGAGACCTTTCTCTAACCATGGACACTAAACTCACTGATTCTGAACACATGTTTTTTATGTATATGGATTCATACGTTTTTTTTCTGATCCTTTTAGTTTGGGGATGTCTACAGCCCATGTTCAGTAGTGGAAAGGGTGGTATTGCGTAAAAGCAACAATATAACCGTGACATGCTCCAGATAGATCTTGCGTTTCCAGAGTCTTTGACCTCCGTCTGAGGCAGGTTGTGTAACAAGCATCAGTTGGACGGGCTTTAGGAAAAAAGAGTTGAACTGGTAGATAGAAAAACATCTGACGTTTTTCACTTTCAGAGATTTGATACACAAATTCATGTAATGCTGTTGTCGTGAAACGTACATATTGTGATTATATACTGTAGATACCGCAATTATCTCGGACAAAAACTGCAACAGAATATATTCAGAGCCATAGATAAAGCCACCTGAATACAACAATAAGAGAAACACCAATAAACTGTCTGTCTCTGCACTCTGGCATAAATGCAGTGTGTTAAAATATGATGTGTGTGTATCTGAGCCTCACAAAGTTCTCGCCTCAGCGAGGCCAGGTGTCTGTGACCCTGAGAAGGTAAAGAAAGCAGGAGGAAGATTGCCATGAAAATACCTATTGTATCTACAGTTCACAGTCTATTCACATAAAGGAAACAGACATCATATAATACATTCCTGGCCGTCTGAAGAACTGCTCATCCCAGTAGTTGACCTTTACTATACAGTACCACTATCACCATGGTTACGTACCCTGAGAAAACTATTGCCTACATGAAAGATAGTATGTCAGCAACTGAAATCCTATTTTCAAGACAACACCAAAATATGTTGAAACCTTTGTGTAAGGATTGTGTATAAATTAATGTGTTTGGCAATATCCGATAGTATATTTACATTGACAACTAATATTTCTGCACTCATATGTTACAGTAACAATGGTATTATTTAGATATCATTGGCAGCTGGTTAGCCAGGCAGGTTAAATGTGAATTGACCTCAGGCTCTTGGTACAATTTCCGCGTGACACTTCAGTCTAGATCTGTACTACAGTGATCACCCGAGCCTGACGTTTCACACCCCCACAATCCCATTTCGTGTCACAATGGACCTGCCATGACCCCAAGTTAATATGGTCTGAGCTACTCAAATAAATAGCCATGGCTGTGTGGTCAGGGAATCCTCAGGGAATGTATTTTCCAAATTAATAAACAAGACCACTGATTGTTTGGTTATTAAAGACAAAACCACACAATAATACAGTTTTAAGCAAGGTTAACTTTAGTAGGAATCAGACCTAACTAGCACTTCACCTTGGGCAATGCAAGTCAATCTCTTCCCAATAAGACTTATGGAGGGTGGGTTTCTTTGGAGTCAGACTAGTCTCTCCTCTAATGTTAACCAGTGCTTCAGCAATCAGAACAGAGGTAGTGTCACGACTTCTGCCGAAGTCAATGCCTCTCCTTGTTTGGGCGGTGTTCGGCGGTCGACGTCACCGGTCTTCTAGCCATCATTGGTCCATGTTTCCTTTTCCATTGGTTTTGTCTTGTCTTCCTACACACCTGGTCCCAATCCCATTCATTTATTGTTGTGTATTTAACCCTCTGTTTCCCCTCATGTCCTTGTCAGATATTGTTTATTGTTATGCTCGTGTTTTATGGATTGGTGTGCGACGGGTTCTAGTACCCACGTTTATTTTGGTTTTGGAGTTTTGTTTTACGTTATTAAACTACTCCATTATAACAAGTTTGATTTTCCTGCGCCTGACATCCCTGCCACCTACACACACGTCATGACAGGAAGCTAGACATGAGGTACCTACTGCAGAGCTGAGAGAACAGGCAAAGAGCTGACAGAGACATGCTGAGCAATGTCAGAGTGCAGTTTTCTCTGGGCTATTCAAAATCAAATCAAATCAAATTGTATTTGTCACTTGCGCCGAATACAACAGTAATATGCTTACTTACAAACCCTTAACCAACAATGCAAAAAAAGAGAAGACAATAGAAGAGCATCAATAAAATAACAGTATCAAGCCTATATACAGGTGGGACCGGTACAGAGTAAATGTGCGGGGACAGAGGTTAGTCAAGGCAATTGAGGTAATATGTGAGTAGAGTTAAAGTGACTATGCATAGATAATAAACAGAGAGTAGCAGCAGCGTAAAAATGTGGAGGGGAGGACTACAACAATGCAAATAGTCTGGTTAGCCATTTGATTAGCTGTTCAGGAGTATTTTGGCTTGAGGGTAAAAAATGTTAAGAAGCCTTTTGGACCTAGACTTGGCGCTCCGGTATCGCTTGCCGTGCAGTAGCAGAGAGAACAGTCTATGATTAGGGTGGCTGGAGTCTTTGGCAATTTGTAGGGTCTTCCTCTAACACCGCCTGGTATAGAAGTCCTGGATGGCAGGAAGCTTGGCCCCAGTGATGTACAGGGCCGTATGCACTACCCTCTGTAGGCTGAGCAGTTGCCATACCAGGCGGGGATGCAACCAGTCAGGATGCTCTCGATGGTGCAGCTGTATAACTTTTTGAGGATCTGAGGACCCATGCCAAATCTTTCAGTCTCATGAGGGGGAATAGGCTTTAGAGTGTGTTGTGTGTGTGTTTGTTTGTGTGTGGATTTGTGTGTGTATGTGCACATGTTTTCCTACATTATCAGGACCCCAATGTCCTATCATTTCCCCTTAATGTCCTGGAAAGGTAAGAAAACAATAACTTTCTTGAAAAGTCAGGTCCTGAATCTGTTCAAATGCAATTTTAAGCTTAAGGTTTAGGGTTTGGGGATTAGGGTTAGGTTTAGGTTTTTGGGGTTAGGGATAGGTTAACGGTTAGGGTTAGAGTTAGGGTTAGGGTTATGTTTAGGGTTTTTGGGGTTAGGGATAGGTTAACGGTTAGGGTTAGAGTTAGGGTTAGGTGTAGGGTTATGTTTAGGGTTTTTGGGGTTAGGGATAGGTTAACGGTTAGGGTTAGAGTTAGGGTTAGGTGTAGGGTTAGGTTTAGGTTTTTGGGGTTAGGGATAGGTTAACGGTTAGGGTTAGAGTTAGGGTTAGGTGTAGGGTTAGGTTTAGGTTTTTGGGGTTAGGGATAGGTTAACGGTTAGGGTTAGAGTTAGGGTTAGGTGTAGGGTTAGGTTTAGGTTTTTGGGGTTAGGGATAGGTTAATGGTTAGGGTTAGAGTTAGGGTTAGGTGTAGGGTTATGTTTAGGGTTTTTGGGGTTAGGGATAGGTTTACGGTTAGGGTTAGAGTTAGGGTTAGGTGTAGGGTTATGTTTAGGGTTTTTGGGGTTAGGGATAGGTTTACGGTTAGGGTTAGAGTTAGGGTTAGGTGTAGGGTTATGTTTAGGGTTTTTGGGGTTAGGGATAGGTTTACGGTTAGGGTTAGAGTTAGGGTTAGGTGTAGGGTTAGGTTTAGGTTTTTGGGGTTAGGGATAGGTTAACGGTTAGGGTTAGAGTTAGGGTTAGGTGTAGGGTTATGTTTAGGGTTTTTGGGGTTAGGGATAGGTTTACGGTTAGGGTTAGAGTTAGGGTTAGAGTTAGGGTTATGTTTAGGGTTTTTGGGGTTAGGGATAGGTTAACGGTTAGGGTTAGAGTTAGGGTTAGGTGTAGGGTTATGTTTAGGGTTTTTGGGGTTAGGGATAGGTTAACGGTTAGAGTTAGGGTTAGGGTTATGTTTAGAGTTTTTGGGGTTATGGATAGGTTAACGGTTAGGGTTAGAGTTAGGGTTATGTTTAGGGTTTTTGGGGTTAGGGATAGGTTAACGGTTAGGGTTGGAGTTAGGGTTAGGTGTAGGGTTAGGGGTTAGGGAATATAGGATTTGTAATGGGGGAAGAAAATACACTCCAAAAAATCCTGACATTTCACGAAAACACAGCTGTGTACGTGTGAGAGAGAGAAAGAGAGAGAGAGAGAGAGAGAGTGAGTGAGAAAGATAAATAGAGTTGAAATGGGATGCTCATCACCAGGTTTTTCTTCAGGTTCGAGATGCTGTTCAAGTCAAGATGCAGTGCACTGAGAAGCTAAACGATCAGAATATTTCAAAGACTCCACCAGGCAGTCCTTCTCACATGAAGCACCAATACATTGACATCTCACTTACTTTTTTCTAAAGAGTGATAATTATCCATGAATATGCATGATAGCATTGACACTTTCCCCAATCATTAGTTGGCAGATTCCCTAGCGTGTGGACTCTCCCATCCCGCTGAATCTAAACCGTCCCCTCAGACGTGACATGAGTCTGAATGTCAAGAGATAGGGCTGTTAGACATGACTGTCTCATTGCGAGTGGAGCGGGGAAGGCTATGGTAGTGCTTCTGTTTTACCCTTTATCCTTGCCATAGCTCCTCTTCAAATCGATTTACAGATTACCGGGGAGACAGGAGAGCAGAAAGAAATAGTTCATAATTTCCATCCATTTAGCTCTGGGGATGTGGCATGTTTCCATCAGAAATCGGCCCTGTCACTCCAGTGGTATTTTGCCTCCTTTTTGGCAATGGTGGTTTTGCAGCACTCTGTACATGTATCGGCTCAGTGTAGGCCTAGTGTTTGTCATGACAACCAATTATCCACTGCAAGAGCAGCAAGGCTAAGTAAGGCAATTAAGTGGTGAAACAAAAGTGTACGTGAAAGGAAGGTAGACTAGCAGTTAAGAGCATTGTGCCAGTAACCAAAAGGTCACTGGTTCAAAACCCTGAGCTGACTAGGTGAAAGATCTGTTGATATGCCCATGAGCAAGGCACTTAACCCTAATTGCTCCTGCAAGTCGCTCTGGATAAAACATAAATATATAGTGGGTGTGTAGCTGTGACTGATATTTAATTTACCAGCCTACTTGTAGTGGCAGTGATACAGAGTGAATGATCCAGTGGAACGGTTGAGAGAGCCAAGCCAGTGTACTGTAACCCCTACTGGGAGACAGAACCGGGTGTCAGTGTATCATAATGTAGCCTGCATGGTCAGTATTGTGCACCCTAATTTACCTACATATTACATAATGCACTTTATCATTCATTACCACTGTTGTGCTTTGTTGCAATGGATATTTCAATTGTAAAAATATACATGTATATGGAAAAAGTCAGAACTGACTTCATTGTCATTTAAACATTGTTGCATCCTTCATGTTTTTCTCTATACAATCCATAATTAGATTAGCCGGGACATAATTCCTACTCCTCTGAATCATGGAAATTGATGTATAGGTGTTCAAAAACTATTAAGATATCTTTACAGAGGCAGGAATTGTTCAATTTAAGTCAAAACCATGAATAAGTTCCATTAGCTCCATATCCTTGTCCAGAAGTGAGATTGTTGCCAGGCTCCCACTCAGAGGTGTCATGCACCAATTATTTAACAGGAGGCACAAAGTATGTGAGGATGGAGGTGGGGTGGTGGGGAATATAGTATTTTTCAAACCCCTGAAACATATTTTGCCTGCAGTCTACAGTCATGATCCTTATGTCTAATTCTATGTACAAATATGTATATTTTTCTGCATAAATTATCTAAGCATACCTCTTTACCTGTTCAATTGTCATTTTTATGAGTCATTCTGACTGTTGTAAATCACATATCTCAATTTACTGCACTAACATGCCAAGGATATTACATCTACATTACAACACAGTACATGGGATCACACCACACGTTATCAACACAGGCACATATCATGGCATCATAATTAACCCATTACAGTCACCAGCAAAGCACTCCCACACCATCACACCTCCTCCATGCTTCACGGTGGGAACCACACATGGGGAGATCATCCGTTCACCTACTCTGTGTTTCACAAAAACACAGCGATTGGAACCAAACATCTCAAATTTGGACTCATCAGACCAAAGGATCGATTTCCACCGGTGTAATGTCCATTGCTCGTGTTTCTTGGCCCAAGCAAGTCTCTTCTTCTTATTGGTGTTCTTTAGTAGTGGTTTCTTTGCAGC
The DNA here is from genome assembly GCF_023373465.1 of Oncorhynchus keta. NCBI lineage: Eukaryota > Metazoa > Chordata > Actinopteri > Salmoniformes > Salmonidae > Oncorhynchus > Oncorhynchus keta. The sequence continues at coordinate 16,004,225 of NC_068456.1, forward strand.
AATTCGACCATGAAGGCTTGATTCACAGTCTCCTCTGAACAGTTGATGTTGAGATGTGTCTGTTACTTGAACTCAGTGAAGAATTTATTTTGGCTGCCATTTCTGAGGCTGGTAGCTCTAATGAACTTATCCTCTGCAGCAGAGGTAACTCTGGGTCTTCCTTTGCTGTGGCGGTCCTCATGAGAGCCAGTTTCATCATAGAGCTTGATGTTTTTTTTGCGACTGCACTCGAAGACACTTTCAAAGTTCTTGAAATGTTCTCTATTGACTACCAATGTCTTAAAGTAATGATGGACTGTCATTTCCCTTTGCTTATGTAACAATTGCCTAACAATATGGGCTACTGTATGTTTAGGTTTAAACTCTATTGAACCAGTTAGGTTCGCTACTGGAGCAGTAGGGAGAAATGAAAACCACACAACTGAATCATTTAGGAAAAGAACGACGGCTTGTATTTTGTAAATAAAAAAACATACAAAAAATGTATCACCTTGAGTAAATATTGATATGTGAAATGTGTACAATGAGCTCAATATGAATGAAATACATCAATAGTACAATAGACTTAGATATCGGCCATATATCCTGCCTATAGTTTACTAGGGTGCACCCAACTTTATCTTAATCTGAGGGTCTCTCAGATTTCAATGTTCAAAGTTCAATAGCAATACAAAACATGAATCCACAGAAAAACATAAACCAATTGTTGTTGTGTGTAGATTGATAAGGATGTATTTTTTAAATAACAAAATGGGGGAAAAGTCAACAGGTCCAAATGCACTGTATATCTAGCTTAAACCGTCAGATTTTAATGGGGATTTTTGTATTATGCTAATTTGATGTATGCGGGGGCGCAGACATGGACCAAACATGCTGACCAGACCGGACAAGTCGTGTGTGCGAGCATCGCAAAATAAATTTAGAGATCCATGTTATTCAATTATTGCACCCACACTGCTCGCGCGTGCTAACGAGCATCTGCGTTGCCAAGGGTTAAAATAGAAGTTATTCCTATTTCTGGCGCAGATCGCGCTGCAAGTCCTGCCTCTCCCATCTCCCAATTTTATAGAAGTAGCTTTAGAGAAGCAGGTACCCACGTGCCATCTCCTCATTGGTTACACCCACGTGGGTGATTGAAAGATTAAATGTTTTGCCGGTTGTCGTGGTAATACTATGAATGTGTAGATGCCAATCAACATATACGTTCAAAGATGAAAAAGCCTGGAAGGAGGAGAGATGACTAGAAACGATTCGGTTGGCTGTTTTATGTGTGGATAAATTATCGGAGTAGAGGATCTTGTGCATTTCAGGTAAAATAACAACTCAATGTTTATATCCCAGGACAAATTAGCTAGCAACAGCAAGCTAGCTAAGTGGGACAAATTAGCTAGCAAGTGCAAGCTAACTAGCTAAATTGCCATACATGTTTAATGCTTTTCAACCTGTCCCCAAATTAATGTCATTGGTTCAGAGTATGTTTTGATATTTTAACCTGCGTGTCGTGATCGCGTTTGATGTAGGGGGACAAAATGCATTTGTCCCAAATGGGGATAGGGACAAAAAAATGTCCCTATTAATCTTTGCCCCCTAGCAACAGATGTGGGATGGACACACACACACAAACACGCGTGCGCGCACACACACACACACACACACACACACACACACACACACACACACACACACACACACACACACACACACACACACACACACACACACACACACACACACACACACACGCACACGCACACGCACTCACACAGATGCTCAACAGTTGTTTTGTCCCTGAGGCCAACTCAAGAAAGGACTTGATTTACAAACGCATATACTGTACAGTTGCAGCTGTTTGAGAAGGCATACAAAAATGGGGAGATTTGATTAACCATTGTCAAGTCCTAGGTGAGATCAGATACACCCATATCCCCTGAAACACACACACGCTGGTCCCACCTTGTAACCATTTCCCAAAGAATCTGTGTGCAGTCAGACCTTTGATTATTTTGTGAAACCAGGGCCACAATAATATGCTCCCTCTCTGATTGTCCAATTGTGACCCCCTCCCCATGGGTTACTGCAGCTAGTGTTGCCAGCACTAGCTGCAGCAATACCATCACCAAACCCCTCATGTTCCAACTGTATGAGTAACCCAGGATCCTACCTGTGTGTCCCTGGGTATTCTGTTGCTCATTTACAGTCTTCTGCATGGCAGTTTATGGATGAGCTGGGTTTAAGCCTAATGGTCCTTGTATTGATTGGTTTGTGTATCCTTCCCCATCGCAGCCAGGGATTGAGCAATGGGATGCTTATTCAACATATCCAGACACAATCCAGACTCTAGTTTTATTGGCCTCCTCGTAATGGATAATGTAGGGTTTGTTTGGAGTGCCATTATATCCCTCTGTGTTTGTGTGTCCGTTTAACAAGGGGACGATGAATCTTAAATGGTCTATTGGATAGATTATCTCCATGCTCTAACAAATATTAGACAGAATATACCAAATAGAATTTTCCAAATAGAGTTCATTGTTGGTTTATTTTCTCTGTTGCTTGTTTTTCTGAACATTGCAGAGTCTATTATATTAAATCAACATTACAAAAGGCTTATAAATTGCAGCCTGGGAGATTGGTATTACATTCTCCACACAGAAATGTAAGACTACAAGTAATTTGAAAACCATGGCCAAAATACCTATAGTCGATAGGTAAAACTTTTACAGTGATATCAGTTCAATAGCACTAAATAAAGTACATTCGGAAGTATTCAGACCCGTTGACTTTTTTTCACATTTTTCCTCATCAATCTACACACATACCCCATAATGGCAAGGCAAAAACAGGTTTTTAGAAAATGTTGCTAATTTATATATGTTTTTAATATCACATTTACATTCAGACCCTTTACTCAGCACTTTGTTAATGCACCTTTGGCAGCAAGCACAGCCTCGAGTCTTGGGTATGACGCTACAAGCTTGGCACACCTGTAATTAGGGAGTTTCTCCCATTGTTCTCTGCAGATCCTCTCAAGCTCTGTCAGGTTAGATGGGGAGCGTCGCTGCACAGCTATTTTCAGGTCTCTCCAGAGGGGTTCGATCGGGTCCAGATTCTGTCCAGATTCTGTCTGGGCCACTCAAGGACATTCAGACACTTGTCCCAAAGCCACTCCTGCATTGCTCTTGGCTATGTGCTTAGGGTCGTTGTCCGGTTGGAAAGTGAACCTTCGCCCTAGTCTGAGATCCTGAGCGCTCTGGAGCAGGTTTTCATCAAGGAAAACGTTTTTGCTCCGTTCATCTTGCCCTCGATCCTGACTAGTCTCCCAGTCCCTGCCACTGAAAAACATCCCCACAACATGATGCTGCCACCACCATGCTTCACCGTAGGGATGGTGCCAGGTTTCTTCCAGATGTGACGCTTGGCATTCAGGCCAAGAAGTTCAATTTAGCAGACCAGAAAATCTTGTTTCTAATGGTTTGAAAGTCCTTTAGGTGCCTTTTTCTTTCACCGAGGAGTGGCTTATGTCTGACCTCTCTACCATAAAGGCCTGATTGGTGGAATGGTGCAGAGATGGTTGTCCTTCTGGAAGGTTCTACCATCTCCACAGAGGAACTCTGGAGCGCTGTCAGTAACCATCGGGTTTTTGGTCACCTCCATGACCAAGGCCCTTCTCCCCAAATTGCTCAGTTTGGCCAGGTGGCCAGCGCTAGGAAGAGTCTTGGTGGCTCTAAACTTCTTCCATTGAAGAAATATGGAAGAAGCGACCTTCAATGCTGCAGAAATGTTTTGGTACCCTTCCCCAGATCTGTGCCTGGGCACAATCCTGTCTCGGAGCTCTACGGACAATTCCTTCAACCTCATGGCTTGGTTTTTGCTCTGACATGCACTGTCATATGTGGGACTTTATATAGACAGGTGTGTGCCTTTCCAAATCATGTCCAATCAATTTAATTTACCACAGATGGACTCCAATCAAGTTGTAGAAACATCTCAAGGATGATCAATTGAAAGAGGATGCAACTGAGCTCAATTTCGAATCTCATAGAAAAGGGTCTGAATACTTATGTAAATAAGTTATTTCTGTTTATTTTCAAAAAATGTTTTGTCATTATAGGTTATTGTGTGTAGATTGATGAGGAAAAAATTTAATGTAATAATTTTTAGAATAAGACTAATGTAAACAAATATGGAAAAGGTGAATGTGTCTGAATACTTCCCGAATGCACTGTATATGACTGAAATGAAGAGAAAAAGTCATATACAGTATAAAGCCACTATATACGTTGGAGAGCTTCTTGTGTTTTCCACCATCCAGTGCAGGCAGGCCCTGAGTCACAGAGAGACAGTGACCAGCAGTAATCCAGAGGGGATCAGTGTGTATGTTCTCACCTCTCTGCTAAGAGCCTCTCCTGTTAGTGCACCTTCTGTCTCTCGTTTCCATCAGACCCATGGACAGATGGACAGAGAGTGGTGACTGGAGGCTAAACCCACAATGGGACCATGAGGAATCAGAGAAAGCCAGGGGACACCATGCCATGGAAAAACACACAGTTGCACACACACACTTACACACACAAACACACACACTCACACACCTACAGCAACGCAAGATCTTTCAAGGCGTGTATAAAATCAAACTGGTGACAGCTCCTCAGATGTCGCTACGTGAGGCACAATGTTTGACTGGTGGCACATACATTATCACATTGTATTATAATTTTTCTCACCAGCTGAAATGCAAACCGGATGTTATTTATTTCTTGCCTTTGTCCTCTGTCCACTTTCTAACTTTCCATTTCCCCTTTCTATTCCTTCCATCCACATGTTTATCAGTGGTGTTAAATGCCTGTCTTATCATCATACTTACAGCACCATCACAGACTGTATCCCAGGAGTCTGGTTGAGCCATGTTGACCCTCGATTCTTACCTATGAAAAATACCTGCTGTTTACTTTCCTAATGGACTGTGCTCTGTGGCTGCCTGGCTACAATTGATGTGGCGGTACTGGAGAGAAGATGGAAAGCTTGGAGATACCATTACCATCAGGTCTAATGTATTTTTAAAAGGGAAAGACCATCAGGGCCCACACACACATGCTGCTCTGCGTGCTGCTTTGTGGCGATTGCGTGATGCGGTACTATCGTCATCTCCTTTTGTACAAGGTCAGCTGTCCTCCCGGTTCCTACCTTCGTCAGAGCTCTCTCACATGAGCAATTAGCCACTTGGCAGAATGTACATTGTGCACTGTATATAAGCTTATGATGAGACGTTGGATAATGTAAATAGAACATTCCAGACCAAGTGTTTATTTGCCCTTGTTTAGCTGTGTAATCATTCTATTAGCCCACTGAATAATGTCTTTGTGGACTAAGTAAAAGCAGGTGTCGCTTTCTTTGTGGCTTAGGCTGAAAAGCATACATACACACACATATATAAATATATATATATATGCACACAAACACCTACCTAACCGTCAGGTCTTGACAGGCGGTCTTCAGCTGGTCTTGTGGCATGAGTGAAAAAGCTCACCCCCATCTGGGAGAGACAGACAGATGTAGCAGTAGACTCCCCAATCTGCCATTGAAATACAGATATAGTTGGTATCATAAGTATTCACCACCTTGGATTTTTTAAAATTCTGTTGAAATAGATTAAATTGTGATTTTTTTTTGTTGTTGTCATTGTCCTACACAAAATACGAATAAAATTGAGGAACTAAAATACAGTTCTTGCATAAAATATTCAATCATCCCCTTTGTTTAGGAAAGCATAAATGAGTTCAGGAGTAAAATGTGGCTTAACAAATGACATAAATGACATATGGATTCCCTCTATGTTAAATAATAGGGGTTGACATGATTTTTTAAATGACTACCCCTTCCTCTGTCCCTCATACATAAAACATCTGAAAGGTCCATCAGTCAAGTGGTGAGTTTCACACACAGATTCAACTACAAAGACCAGGACACCTAATAAAGAAAGGCAGTGATTGGTAGATGGGTAACAATAACAAATCAGACAATGAATATCTCTTTAAGCATGGTCAAGTTAATAATTATGCTGTGGATTATGTATTAAACCACCCAGACACATCAAATATACAGTCGTCCTTCCTAACTGAGCTGCAGGACAGGAAGGAAGCTGCTCAGGGATGTCACCATGCGGCCATTGGTGATTTTCAATAGCTACAGAGTTCAATGGCTGTGATGGGAGAGAACAGATGATGGATCAACAACTATGTAGTGACCTAAAAATATACAAAACAAAAATATAGTGCCAACAAGGCACTAAAGTAATACTGGGGGAAAAAACACAGCAAAGGAATACACTTTTTTGGCCTAAATGCAAAATGTTATGTTGGCACCAATCTCTGCCTCCTTATTGTCAAAGATGGTGGTGGCTTCATCATGCTATGGGTATGCTTGACATTGGCAAAAACTGGGGAGTTTTTATAAGGATAAAAGGAAATGGGATGGGAAATTCCTAGAGGAAACCTGTTTCAGTCTATTTTACCAGACACTGGGAGAGGAATTCACCTTTCAGTAGAACAAAAACAAACGACACAAGGCCAAATCTACACTGGAGTTATTTACCAAGAAGCCAGTGGATGTTCCTGAGTGGCCAAGTTCATCCCCAACACTTTGAGAGCTTGAAGAATTTTAAAAAGAATAATTGACAAATATTACACAATCCAGGTTTGCATAGCCCTTACAGTAAGCCTTGTTCACATTGACAGTTTGACAGTTTGACTCAACCTATTTGTTTGCATATCTGATTCAAATTGTTTTCCTGCATTCTGAACAGCCAATAAACACATATAATCAGATACTTCAAGCCTCATTTCATACAAATCTGATTCCTGGCCATGCGACTTGTGTCGAAACAGTCAAATCTGATTTATTTGTCCTCAAGGGGTTTTTAGATTGTTATTAGGCATATCTTGTTGCTTCCAATCTGCTGTGTTGACAGTTTGACATTAACACGTGGTAGCTAACTATTTTGTTAGAAAGCTAGAAAGCTAACAGCTAGCTAGTTGACTGCTGTGGCTAGCCATTAAGGTCTCGTTTTGAAAGTTGGGTCATCTTTCCCTTTGAGGCTTTAAAGGTGTTCTATGATTTTGAATATTCAAACAACTAGGAAACATCCAGAGCAGGCATTGTTGTCCCTTTAGCTTGCTACTTAACTTCTGAGTGCTAGGAAGCACGATCACCACCACCAATCAGCCGACACCACTGCGCTCGCACCCGACATTACTACGACAACTAGCATAGCCATGTCAGAAAATGACTGCTGTCTGAACACACACATTTGATTTGGTCACATTTTATTTGCTGTTTTGACAGTCAGTATTCAAAATCTGATTTAAAGCAACAAAACTGATCTGAGCATTACGGCCTGCAGTGTGAACAAGGCTTTAGAGACTTACGCAAGCAAACTCACAGCTGTAATCGCTGTCAAAGGTGTTTCTAACACATATTGACTCAGGGGGGTGAGTAGATTGATCTAATCAAGTTATAGTAGTGTTTTATTTTCATTAATCTTTTTACATTTATAATTGTTCTTGGACTTTGACGTTACAGAGTATTCACTATAGATCGATGGCAAAACAAATGACAAATAAATCCATTTTAATCGCACTTTGTAACAATAAAATGTGAAGATATCCACGCGGGGTGAATACTTATGATAGACACAGTCGAAGAAAATGAAACATACCTCTCTAACTGACAGTAAATGCTGATTTTAAACAAATATATATATTTTATATATGTATACATTATTTTTTATATTTTGACGGGTAAATGGAAGTACTATCTACATTTACTGTCATAATCATGATTCTACATTTTGTGCACGTCAAGCAAATCAGTGGGGAAAGCCAGAGCAAGGCTCACACCAGAGACCCTACAGTCATAGGTCAAGTGCACTCTTTCCTGTGCCTGTCAAGACATCCCTCACGTGCCATTAAAGCCACATACATACAGGAAGGCTACACATTATGACACCTTTCAGCTCATCTGGTAATTGGCCAGAAGGGCTAGGATAGGTATGGTTGACCTATGCGTTAACTAGGCAGGTGCTGGAATGGGTGTGTTGGCATGAGAGTGCCTATTTCAGTATCAGAGGACCTCATCCAGCTCATAGAGTGAATCAGAAAAATATTTGCCTATTTAGAGCTGGGCCTGGTACTCAGACTCTGAGGAGCTTGGCAAGCAGGGGCACTCGGTATTCTCCACCGGTAATGGCAATTAAAACAGACCACTAATAACCCAGACGAACTCTGATGACAATTGGTAGCAACACCTTCCACGGTCATTTTACAATGCTTAAATAGTGATTGAATAATATGATAGACGATGATTATAATTGAATGCCAAGGATATAGAGCATTACTGCCCAAACAAGGTTGGTGACAAGGGATCCCCTGTCAAACATTGTAGGCTATATGGATGCCTCTCCACACAGGTTCAATACATCATCTGTCTGGCTATATGAGGTTACATGAGGCTTCCTCTTGAAGGTACACTCAAGTCACAGTGAATCAGCCAAAGTTAATCAAATCTGACGATGAACTGTCTTTAATTGTGAAGCTATAGTAATTTTATTTGATCTTTACTGTCATTCTTCCCATGTCTCTCTCTTCTTTATTGCTACCTTCTCTGCCTCTCTGTTTCTCTTCTTTATCTCTGCCTACTGTCTTTCTCCCACGGTCTCTTCTTTATCGCTCTGTGTCTAATCTCTCTCTCTCTCCAGATCCCACTGGGCACAGACGTCAATTCAATGTCTATTCCACGTCATTTCACTGACGTGGAAACAACTTTGATTCAACCAGTGTGTGTGCCCAGTGGGATGACTGATTCATTCCCTCTCTTGATTTGCATGTCAAGGTTTTTTCAGAGGAAGTTAATTCATTAAGGGACACAACGTATTCACCTCTCCCACTTGTTTCTCCCTTTCCAATTATCCTCCATTCGCACTGAGAATGTGTGTGGAATAACAATGGCAGGATTATATCTCTGTCTCTGTCTTTTTTTGCCGCCACCTGTCTTCTTCCTAACTTCCTCTATTTATCTTTTCTCTCTCTCCTCCACACTCTCTCCTGTGTCTCTCCTGCCTTCCTCCTAGCTCCATCTTTCTCGCTATATCTCCTTTCTTCCTACTCAAACCTCTCCATTTCACGCTCTCCTTCTCTCTCACTTGTATTTCTTTGTCTACCTCTCTCTCTCTCTCTCTCTCTCTCTCTCTCTCTCTCTCTCTCTCTCTCTCTCTCTCTCTCTCTCTCTCTCTTTGCCTCTATCTCTCTGGAACTCTCTCAGTCTTTGTCTCCCCCCGACAGAGATAGAGGTTAGGTGAGAACAGCACTGCTGCTGGGATGCGTTGGCGGTTGTTTGCTGGAGATCATTAATAATGGAAATTGTTTGTGAGACGGAGGTTTTCGTTCCAGACACAGGGCTATATTGATGCTAAGCCATGGCATGGCAAGAGCCAGTTTACGTTTCATTTACACTGATTTATAGGAAGGAAGGATAGAATGAAGAATCCAATGCGGTGGAGTTTTTTCACTCCCAGAAAGGAAAACAGAAGTCATAGAGTTGACCTTGCTACCCGTTGGGGAAAATAAGTCTACAGTTACAGGCATGTCAGGTGCTTCATATACACTGAGTTTACAAAACATTAGGAACACATCCCAAATATTGAGTTCTACCCCCTCGTTTGCCCTTAAATTAGTCTCAATTTGTCAGGGCATGGACTCTACAAGGTGTCAAAAGCATTCCACAGGGATACTTGCCCATGTTGACTCCATTGCTTCTCACAGTTGTGTAAAATGGATGGATGTCCTATGGGTGGTGGACCATTCTTGATACACACGGGAAAATGTTCAGCATGAAAATTCCAGTACCGTTGCAGTTCTTTACACACTCAAACCATTGCGCTTTGCACCTTCCACCATACCCCATTCAAAGGCACTTAAATATTTTGTTTCACACATACACAATCCATGTCTCAATTGTCTCAATGCTTAAAAATCCTTAGTTAACCTGTCTCCTCCCCTTAATATACACTGTTTGACGTGGATTTAACAGGTGATATCAATAAGGGATCATAGCTTTCACTTGGATTCACCTGGTCAGTCAATGTCATGGAAAGAGCAATTATTCTTAATGTTTTGTACACTCAGTGTATATAAAGCCCATTTACACAGTGTTGTACTCCTTTGGTATCACAATTACATTCAACACCCATTATTAATATAACTGTAAAAACAGCAAAATATTAGTATTTTTGTTGCAAAAATATACTTGTTTTGAAGTTTATGAGAAATAGTACATGATATATTGAACAAATAATTCACAAACAGGTGACAAAGGGTTTTAGACCGACATGGACTAGATTACTGCTTTATGGTAAGAGTCATCGGTCTTCAGCAGAATGATCTTCATACAGTAACAAGACATGTCTGTTCAATCCTCACACGAAGGCAATGAAAACATCACAGCGGAGGTGAACATCACAAATTAAGTCCCAGCGGGCTATGACAACAAACCAGCGAATCACCCGCTGGACAAAGGAATCTCCCGGCCCACAGTCTGTCTCTGACCTGCAGTGAGGGATATGAATAGCACTTACATGATAGCACAACAATTACGTTTTCGAATAAGGGAGAGAGAGAGGTGGAAAGAGAGAATAAGAAGAATTAAGATAAAAAGAGAGAGTGAGAAAAAGAAGGGGGAAGAACAAAGAGAGAAACAGTCAAAGAGAGAGTGAGTGATGGGTTCAACTTATTCTTGTTCAGTGCCTAACTGGGTTCCATTTTAAAGCACAGCAAAGTTAAAATGGTAGTACAATGTCATATATTGTTTTTATTTATAAAACAGTCTAATGTGTTTTCAATGCACTTCATATAATAGCAGAGACAAACAACCTGGATTGCAGTTAAGATTACAAAAGCACACTGAACAAAAACATAAATGCAACATGTAAAATGTTTCATGGGCTGAAATAAATAATCCTGACATTTTCCATATGCACAAAAAGCGTATTTCTCACAAATGTTGTGCACAAATTTGTTTACGTCCCTGTAAGTGAGCATTTCTCTTTGACCAGAAAATCCATCCACCTGTCAGGTGTGGCATATTAAGAAGGTGATTACACAGAATGATCATTACATAGGTGTATTGTGCAGGGGACAATAAAAGGCCACTCTAAGATGTGCAGTTTTGTCACATAACACACATCCGCAGATGTGTCAAGTTTTGAGGGAACATGTAATTGGCATGCTGACTGCAGGAATGTCCACCAGAGCTGTTGCCAGAGAACTGAATGTTAATCCTTAAGCAACCTCCAACATTGTTTTTTGATAATTTGGCAGTACGTCCAACCACACCTGCACACCTGCCCAGTCATGTGAAATCCATAGATTAGGAGCTAATTAAGTTATTTTAATTGTCTGATTTCCTAATATGAACTGTAACTCTGTAAAATATTTTAAATTGTTGCATGTTGCGTTTCAATTTTTTTTCAGTATACTGTAAATGGTCTAATTGATCAATGCTGTTCGAGACTCTGCACAGATTATTACAACAGTTGTAACGTGTGATGACCTATGCATGCTATCTTGAACATCCATGCTTTATATGAGTACATAATAACAAATGTATAGTTACAGTAACTTAAAAATATAGCCATGGATGTGTTGATCATTGTAGGGTGGGGTTATATTCTTCCTGTTTGGCCCTGTCCTGGGGTGTCCTCGGATGGGGCCACAGTGTCTCCTGACCCCTCCTGTCTCAGCCTCCAGTATTTATGCTGCAATAGTTTGTGTCGGGGGGCTAGGGTCAGTTTATTATATCTGGAGTACTTCTCCTGTCCTATTCGGTGTCTTGTGTGAATTTAAGTGTGCTCTCTCTAATTCTCTCTTTCTATCTTTCTTTATTTCTCTCGGAGAACCTGAGCCCTAGGACCATGCCTCAGGACTACCTGACATGATGACTCCTTGCTGTCCCCAGTCCACCTGGCCGTGCTGCTGCTCCAGTTTCAACTGTTCTGCCTTATTATAATTTGACCATGCTGGTCATTTATGAACATTTGAATATCTTGGCCATGTTCTGTTATAATCTCCACCCGGCACAGCCAGAAGAGGACTGGCCACCCCACATAGCCTGGTTCCTCTCTCGGTTTCTTTCTAGGTTTTGGCCTTTCTAGGGAGTTTTTCCTAGCCACCGTGCTTCTACACCTGCATTGCTTGCTGTATGGGGTTTTAGGCTGGGTTTCTGTACAGCACTTTGAGATATCAGCTGACGTACGAAGGGCTATATAAATATATTTTATTTGATTTTATTTGATTTAGGGTTGAACATTAGTTTGTAAGATAGGCTTAACTTCAGGTTAATTACTGTATTAAAAAAGTAATATTGAATTGTGTTTGGTTGACAACACAACCAAATATCAACATTTTAAAGGATAGGTCGCAACAAAGCATGCTGCCAAACATACCCTCGTAAAACTGACCATCCTACCGATCCTCGACTTTGGCGATGTCATTCACAAAATAGCCTTCCACTCAACAAATTGGATGCAGTCTATCACAGTGCCATCCGTTTTTGTCACCAAAGCCCCATATACTACCCGCCACTGCGACCTGTACACTCTCGTTGGCTGGCCCTCGCGTCATACTCGCTGCCAAACCCACTGGCTCCAGGTCATCTACAAGTCTCTGCTAGGTAAAGCCCCGCCTTATCTCAGCTCACTGGTCACCATAGCAGTACCCACCCATAGCACGCGCTCCAACAGGTATATCTCACTGGTCACCCCCAAAGCCAATTATTCCATCTGTAAATAGCTCATCCAACTACCTCATCCACATACTGTATTTATTTATTTATTTATCTTGCTCTTTCGTACCCCAGTATCTCTACTTGCACATTCATCTTCTGCACATCTACCATTCCAGTGTCACATTGCTATATTGTAATTACTTCGCCACCATGGCCTATTTATTACCTTACCTCCCTTATCCTACCTCATTTGCACACACCATATACAGACTTCTTCTACTGTATTATTGACTGTATGTTTGTTTTACTCCATGTGTAACTCTGTGTTGTTGTATGTGTTAAACTGCTTTGCTTTATCTTGGCCAGGTCACAGTTGTAAATGAGAACTTGTTCTCAACAAGCCTACCTGGTGAAATAAGGGTGATATACATATACAGTATACACTTCAACTATATATATATATATAAATGGTAACTTTTATTTTTGATTGAGTTGGAGACGTGAATCCAACATATCATTTGGTACATTTTTGACAAGTTAATAGGCTATATATTGTATTTCAACAGTGATATTGAATTGTGTTTGGTTTTCAACATCAATCAACAATAACAATCCAAGCAGAAGATACTCCTTCAAATGTTGATATTTACATTTAAATCAACCAGAGCTTGAAACACTAGGCCTATTTTTGCCTATTTTTAGTTGAATTCAGGGTTGAAGTGAAACAATAGCTGTTGATGACTTTGCAAATGCTATGTAGGCCTAAATAACCATCATTGATTATATATGAGTGACAAAGTCTGGTCACATTTCTTTATTTTTGATAAGATTATTATTATTATTTTTTTTTTACAACACATAACATACAAACGACAACATCACACAAACATTAACATCACACCTGCCCAGACCCACATGCTCACATCTCTAGTTCCCGCATCACTCTCTGCCATATGGCCTCAAACTGCTCCATGTTGTTTCTCTCTGTCGCCCACGCACTTTCAACTCATTGACCTTTCCATTGTGTTAACGACAGAGGGTTGGTTGATTTCCCGTTTTTAAGTATACCTTTTTTCAAGATGATTGACGAGAAGAGCATCGTCCAACCCATTAGATATCTCACTTCACCCTTATATGCCATGTCTTGAAATATACAGACAGATGACATTAAAATAAAATTGACATTGTAATACTTTCTAACTCCGCCCATAACTTTTGGACGTTATATAATTCCCAGAAGGCCTGGATTATTGAGTCATTGTTCGTTTTACACTTAAGACATGACTCTGGCGTTGTGCTGTAGAATTTGTGAATTTCGTCTCTTGTATTATACATTCTATACGTTATTTTATACTGGATTAAGCATACATTTTAGCATACAACTGTCATTGTATTATTTATGTTCCAACATTCCCTCCATCTTGTGCCAAAATCAGTTATTTTTAATTCTTGGTTCCAAAAGTTTGTATTTGTTTCTAAGAGATAGTCAGTTGGATAGGCTCTCTGCAAGATTTTGTATAGCTTACCTATCATATTAATATCCCTTTCTGACTCAAATAGGATTCCTTGAAGATTGCTCTGATGTCCGAAAGATTTCAAATCGACATTATATCGACATCGATATAGCATTTTTAAGTAGCTTTTTCCCGTTTCTCCAAGTTGCATGTATTTTGAAAATATCTACATTGGTCAATCCAAAATGGCTTATTAATGCTCTCATGGAAATAAATGAATTTCCTATTACCAAAATGACGGGTGAATTCGGGAAAGGATTGTTCCATAGGGTTATGTTTAGGGAGTGATATTCGTACTTGTACAATATGTTGGATTTTCTTCCATGTTGTTATAGTGTTCTCAACTATGAAGTTATTCATGTTCTTATCTTTATCCTTTGAAAATAGATACATGAAAACATTCTGGGGATGATCATGTGCATCTTCATTAAATACCCATTGATCCTCTTCAGTGTATTTATCTATATGTCACAAGTAAAAGCTTTGGGCGGCGAGTTGATACAATTCCAAGTCTGGAAGGTCACATTTCATTTGCTCTGTTACCTACCCTTTGGAATGATTTTGATAGCAACAGTGAGCCAATCTATTTACTTTTAAAGCGGCGATCTCTCAACAATAATTCTCATGCTAGCACATTGGTAATAGTCAGTGACAAACGACTGGGCACACACTGGTTGAAACGATTTTCACGTCATTCAATGAAATTACGTTGAACCAATGTGGAATAAACGTTGAATTGATGCCTGTCACCAATGGGAAATATCATAGCTAAGCAGGGCTGGGGATAGTTAAATCCCTGGATGGGAGACCAAAGGGAAACTGAAGAGATCCATTCTCCAGTAGGAGGTGCTGCTCAGCTCACTGTCTTTTTTCTGGTAGTGGATATAACAATGAAGATCTGACATTGTTTTAAAGGTACAAATTCTAAATAGATATACAGTGGGGCAAAAAAGTATTTAGTCAGCCACCAATTGTGCAAGTTCTCCAACTTAAAAGGTTGAGAGAGGCTTGTAATTTCCATCATAGGTACACTTCAACTACGACAGACAAAATGAGGGGGAAAAAATCCAGAAAATCACATTGTAGGATTTTTAATTAATTTATTTGCAAATTATGGTGGAAAATAAGTATTTGGTCAATAACAAAAGTTTATCTCAATACTTTGTTATATACCCTTTGTTGGCAATGACAGAGGTCAAACGTTTTCTGTAAGTCTTCACAAGATTTTCACACACTGTTGCTGGTATTTTGGCCCATTCCTCTCCTCTAGAGCAGTGATGTTTTGGGGCTGTTGCCGGGCAACACAGACTTTCAACTCCCTCCAAAGATATTCTACAGGGTTGAGATCTGGAGACTGGCTAGGCCACTCCAGGACCTTGAAATGCTTCTTACAAAGCCACTTCTTCGTTGCCCGGGCGGTGTGTTTGGGATCATTGTCATGCTGAAAGACCCAGCCACGTTTCATCTTCAATGCCCTTGCTGATGGAAGGAGGTTTTCACTCAAAATCTCACGATACATGGCCCCATTCATTCTTTCCTTTACACGGATCAGTCGTCCTGGTCCCTTTGCAGAAAAACAGCCCCAAAGTATGATGTTTCCACCCATTTAACATTACATTTAAGTCATCTAGCAGACGCTCTTATCCAGAGCGACTTGGTGCATACACCTTATGACATCCAGTGGAACAGCCACTTTACAATAGTGCATCTAAATCTTTTTAGGGGGGGGTGAGAAGGATTACTTACCCTATCCTAGGTATTCCTTGAAGAGGTGGGGTTTCACCCCCATGCTTCACAGTAGGTATGGTGTTCTTTGGATGCAATTCAGCATTCGTGGTCCTCCAAACACGACGAGTTGAGTTTTTACCAAAAAGTTATATTTTGGTTTCATCTGACCATATGACATTCTCCCAATCTTCTTCTGGATCATCCAAATGCTCTCTAGCAAACTTCAGACGCGCCTGGACATGTACTGGCTTAAGCAGGGGGACACTTCTGGCACTGCAGGATTTGAGTCCCTGGCGGCGTAGTGTGTTACTGATGGTAGGCTTTGTTACTTTGGTCCCAGCTCTCTGCAGGTCATTCACTCGGTCCCCCCGTGTGGTTCTGGGATTTTTGTTCACCGTTCTTGTGATCATTTTGACCCCACGGAGTGAGATCTTGCGTGCAGGTCTACAATTTTGTTTCTGGTGTCCTTTGACAGCTCTTTGGTCTTGGCCATAGTGGAGTTTGGAGTGTGACTGTTTGAGGTTGTGGACAGGTGTCTTTTATACTGATACAAGTTCAAACAGGTGCCATTAATACAGGTAATGAGTGGAGGACAGAGGAGCCTCTTAAAGAAGAAGTTACAGGTCTGTGAGAGCCAGAAATCTTGCTTGTTTGTAGGTGACCAAATACTTATTTTCCACCATAATTTTCAAATAAATTCATTATGTGATTTTCTGGATTTTTAAAAATCATTTTGTCTGTCATAGTTGAAGTGTACCTATGATGATAATTACAGGCCTTACAGGAGAACTTGCACAATTGGTTGCTGACTAAATACTTGTTTTGCCCCACTGTATTATACAAGATTTGTCGATGTTGAAATTTGGTTACCATGATGGCATAATTCTGTGGTTGAAATGTCACCCTATCAACAAAAGTTTTTTCAAATAAAATGTATTTTCCATTTAGATTCCAGGTCACAAAATGTTGACAAATTACATTGAAACAACGTTTATTCAAGTGGGAATAAATTCTCTGTGATTAGCCAACACTGTTTTTAGAGGCAGATAACCCTGACAACAACACAGGTATTCTTGGAATAACAAAATATGTGCTTTATAAAAAACCGTTGTTGTGATGCTTTCAAACAGTGATGTGTGCACAAACCACTAAACAGAGGATAATGTGAACTTTACCACTGTTGGTGTTCATTGTTGATCATAGAAGGAAATAAACAGTATTTGTCCCCTCATTCAGATTACATCCTCTGACTTTCGGGTTATCTGAAAATGAAATAATCTCCCAAATATTGCTACTTTTAAAACAAGCAATAGAAAGCTGGTTGTAATTTCAGTTTAATCCACCAGAAAAAACATCTGAACAAATATGAGAACAAATATTATGGTTAAACTCAAATATACTAATTGATAACAAAATTGAAAAAAAAAAACGGTATAACCTTTCTAAATTATATCATAAATAGGACTGGTGGAGTTATGTCACAAATAAGGACTAAGGACTAAGGACCCAAAAATGGACAGCTCCACCATACAGCTGGAAAAATAGCTGGGATGAGATTTTTGATGTACTGATTTCATGGCACATGGGTTAAGTATGAACTGATACACAAAATGATGCCGAATTCAAAACATAGAGTTTTTTCAATTTCAGTTATTATACAAAATTCTTGCAACGTATGGGGGATACAACCATCCCAGCTCTACAGATTTTGCTGCGAAGAGACAGAAACATTAGACCACTTATTTTGGTACTGCCCATATGTAGCTTGTTTTTGGTCGCAGGTTCAGAAATGGCTATTAAAATGCAACATTTACTTGGAGCTAACTCTGCAATAGCACTGCTGGGTGACTTGATAAGTCACTGTCAATCGATCAATATTATAATAATACTTTTAGCAAAGGTTTTTATCTTTAATTTACAATCTGTAGAAACTATGAGAATAGAAAGGTTCTGAACTTTTGTGAAACATCACAGCACAGAGGAACAATATATGACAGCTAGAAATCAAAACTGTATGGTCTTCAGAGGTAGATGGGAGGGGTTGAGGGTAGCTGAAGGCTGGGACTAAAAACAAACAAAAGGTCATATATAATACACTGTCAGTGTGTGTAGTATGAATAAACTGGAAGTCTAAACCTAAGGAATCGATGTCCGTTTGTTTATTCCAATTAAGGGAGGGGTGGTAGGGTTAGGAGAAAATAATAAAGAAGGAAAATATATAACAAAAATATATGTTAAATAATATATTGACAAAAAAATATAAACAGGGAACTGAAAATTTGGCAGACGATTACATCGACAGAAGCCACAATCTATCTATAATATTAAAGCGGATCCACCCATAAAAAATAAATAAACAAAATAATAAAGAACAGTCTTGGAGAGCTGCAGGCTTGGCAATCAGTTAATCGAGGTCTTTTTGATTTAGTTGAATGAGGTGACCACTGATCTAAAGGCTCCTGTTCTGTTGTTGCTCCAGGATACTGTAGTAGTTAATGACTATGTCATTGTCAGATGCAATCTGAGCGGCTTACCGTCCCACCCTCAAGACGTGTATTGAAATCTCTGACTTTTCCCTATGTCCCAAACCACCACAAACATCAGATATCGAATCTCACAGAGTCTGAGGCAGTGGTTTCCGAGGGAGAGAAAGAGAGAGAGACAGAGCGAGAGAGAGTGAGAGAGAGCAAAACACCATCGGAATGTGCAATTCCTGTGGCACTTGTGGCCTAGTAATCAATGCAGGTGTGATACCCATGATCATCCCCTCTACCCTCACGCCCCCTCGTCTGCCTCACTACCCAACAGACACAAAGAGCAGTTCACACAGTGAAAGCTTAGCAACTAGTAGCAACTGAACTCCCATCGTTTTCTGTTCATCTTTGCTTATGCCTCCTCTCTAGCTGACAGTCATAATGCACTTTCATCTGGGTACTTTTATTTTTGGAGGGTTATTCATGGTTTCTCAGGCAACAGAAATGAAATAGTTTGATTATTTTGACTTCTCTTTGGTGTGTTAGGTTCTTTTCACTATGAGTTCAAACAGCAGTCAGTCATGTCTGTATGAAAAGCAGAGAAGCAGAAAACTCATAATATGGGGTGCAGAAGCTATTGGTAAACTTCCATTTAAAATATATATCCTTTGGGGAAGTCTTAGCGACACCTTGTAGATAGGCAGGTAACATTTGAGAGTTATTTGTGATATTGAAACAATATTTTAAGTGTTTGATGGAGTAATGTCTGCTTTTTAAATCACCCATTCAAACTTAATTCTCGATAATCGAGAATTTCAATAAGCATTTCTCTACGGCTGGCCATGCTTTCCTCCTGGCTACCCCAACCCCGTCCAACAGCTCTGCACCCCCCGCAGCAACTGGCCCAAGCACCCCCCGCTTCTCCTTCACCCAAATCCAGACAGCTGATGTTCTGAAAGAGATACAAAATCTGGATCCCTATAAATCTGCTGGGCTAGACAATCTGGAACCTCTCTTCCTAAAATTATCCGCTGCATTGTTGCAACCCCTATTACTAGTCTGTTCAACCTCTCTTTCATATCGTCTGAGATTCCTAAAGACTGGAAAGCGGCCGCGGTCATCCCCCTCTTCAAAGGGGGAAACACTCTAGACTCAAACTGTTACAGACCTATATCCATCCTGCCCTGCCTTTCTAAAGTCTTCGAAAGCCAAGTGAACAAACAGATCACCGACCATTTAGAATCCCACCGTACCTTCTTCGCTATACAATCTGGTTTCCGAGCTGGTCACGGGTGCACCTCAGCCACACTCAAGGTCCTAAACGATATCATAACAGCTATCGACAAAAGACAGTACTGTGCAGCCGTCTTCATCGACCTGGCCAAGGCTTCGACTCTGTCAATTACCGTATTCTTATCGGCAGACTCAACAGCCTTGGTTTCTCTAATGACTGCCTCGCCTGGTTCACTAACTACTTCTCAGATAGAGTTCAATCTGTCAAATCGGAGGGCCTGTTGTCCGGACCTCTGGCAGTCTCTATGGGGGTGCCACAGGGTTCAATTCTCGGGCCGACTCGTTTCTCTGTATATATCAATGATGTCACTCTTGCTGCGGGTGATTCTTTGATCCACCTCTACGCAAACAACACCATTCTGTATACATCTGGCCCGTCTTTGGACACTGTGTTAACAAACCTCCAAACAAGCTTCAGCGCCATACAACACTCCTTCCGTGGCCTTCAACTGCTCTTAAATGCTAGTAAAACGAAATGCATGCTCTTCAACTGAAACAAATCAAGCCTGGGAGTTGTTTGGAAGTTCTGACTTAGAATATGTGGACAACTATAAATACCTAGGTGTCTGGCTACATTGTAAACTCTCCTTCCAGACTCACATTAAGCATCTCCAATTTAGACTCGGCTTCCTATTTCGCAACAAAGCCTCCTTCACTCATGCTGCCAAACAGACCCTTGTAAAACTGACTATCCTACTGATCCTTGACTTCGGCGATGTCATTTACAAAATAGCCTCTAACACTCTACTCAGCAAATTGGATGCAGTCTATCACAGTGCCATCCGTTTTGTCACCAAAGCCCCATAAACTACCCACCACTGCGACCTGTATGCTCTCGTTGGCTGGTCCTCGCTACATATTCGTCGCCAAACCCACTGGCTCCAGGTCTCAGCTCACTGGTCACCATAGAACCACCCCCGTAGCACGTGCTCCAGCAGGTATATTTCACTCGTCATCCCCAAAGCCAACACCTCCTTTGGCCGCCTTTCCTTCCAGTTCTCTGCTGCCAATGACAGGAACGAATAGCAAAAATCACTGAAGTTGGAGACTTATATCTCCCTCACTAACTTTAAGCTGTAAATAGCCCATCCAACCAACTAACTGCCTCATCCCCATATTTTGTTTTAGTTTTTCTGCTCTTTTGCACACCAGTATTTCTACTTGCACATCCTCATCTGCACATATATCACTCCAATGTAAATTGCTAAATTGTAATTACTTCGCCACTATTGGCCTATTGGCCTTACCTCCTTACTTCATTTGCACACACTGTATACAGATTTACCTATTGTGTTTTTGTCTGTACGTTTGTTTATCTCATGTGTAATTGTGTTGTTGTTTTTTTCGCACTGCTTTGCTTTATCTTGGCCAGGTCGCAGCTGTAAATGAGAACTTGTTCTGAACTGGCCTACCTGTTTAAATAAAGGTGAAATAAATATGTGTATATATATATATATATATATATATATTAAAAATAGTGTCAGTCTGCAGTTCAAACAATTGGCCAACCCACTAGTATATTGCTTAAACACTGAGAGATGGAACTGGAGAAATGTCAAATTCATAGACAAAGCTAAGTATTTGAGGACTGACCATCCATGAAATAAAAATTATAGTTTCAACTGTGTTTTGAGGCTATATATGGTTTGTTTACAATTGCATTGTTAACAAACAATGGAGTAAAGCTCATATTTTGTGTGCTGATGGGTTACGGCAGTTGAATGGAGGCATTTTTAAGTTATATTCTTCACGAGTCAGTGGGGATATATTGTTATGGTTTTACTAGAGCGTTATGTCATCTAGAGATAGCATCCCATTTAGATGACAACTAATACTCACAGAAGGCGCAATATCACATGACAATGTAGTATACTAACACAAATCTAGTTTTTTTTTATATACCCTCACTTCTACAGGCAGGTGCTGTAACTCTAGCACAAAGGGACATTATCCACCATCATGCACTGCCATGCGAGCATAATTTCACCTTCATTCAGTCGGAGAACAACTCTCCCAGATAGGATACAGTACACAGATAGCAGACATGAACACGTGTGACCTATGACTGTAACAATATCATTCATTTAAAAGTAAAAAAATGTGTGTACCAATTGTAGATTGCTCCTTTAAAAAAATGACTGTGTGTACCAATTACAGATTGACTCTTTTAAAACAATCTATAGCCTGTCTGAAAGGTCAAACCTGGAGGGTTCCAGTCTTGAAAACAACAGCAGGGGTTTTGGTGTGTGTGTAGTGTGTTTACGGTGTGTGTGTGTGTGTGTGTGGTGCAGGTCTGGGGCAGTGCTCTTCCTTACGATCGAAGGCCAGGATTGCCAGGGTGAGACTTCCCCCCCACACACACCACAGACGCACGTACAAACATTTCAATGACCTCATACAAGTTGTATGATCTTTTTGGAATGACTTGGGCCGTGTTGAGGCTACACCCAGTTAATAGGCTAGGGTTATAACCTTGCAATGTTCATACAATGCACTCTAATGGAACAGTAAAAGTTGATGACTCAGTCATTAGATAGCATTATATGTTCTGCATTATCTTCTCTATGACGACATCGTTGGCATGTTTTATGCATGCTTCAGTATGTATAAAACGTCTCTTTGAGGTGGTGAGGTTATTCACAGGACTGAGTTTTCTGGGGAAGGCTGCATTAGCCTCCCAGCTCAGCTGGTCTCCGAAAAATTAGAGCCTTTTGAGACTTAGGGCCCGATTCAATCCGTAGAGCTGAAGTTCAGTATTATAGTGCGATTGAAATGTAACGGTTGAGACAAAATACCCAACGTTTACCGTGAACGCAATCTCCGCTGACGTGGGAAGCCAGGAACGTTGCCTTTACATTTCTATCACGCTGTAGTTCAGCGCTTTTTATCGCAATGGATTGAATCAAGCCATTGTAGTACATGTAACCATCACACACAGTAAGAGAAAGCCATTTGTCCTACCTAGAGAAGAGGTCATGGTATACTGACGTCATCCTCAGAAACAAATGTATTTCTAGGGGTGGCATGAGAGAGGATTTGAGAAAGATGAGAGAACTAGGCTGTCATGTGTTATGTGACTGAGGCTTTGCATCCATGGGGATGACGTCTTATCTTCACCTTGATTAGACATGAATGAACACCCCCACGCAATGTTAATTGAACACTGTATTGTTGTCATTATAATCAAATAGCTTTTTTAATGAAAGGATTAAGGGATTTCATTCATCGATTCAGTCTTTTAATGAGACATAGACTGACATTTTGTGGGACAAAAGAGTCAAAGAGTTGCTATTTCAGACCTACAAAACAGAATGCACTGTACTCTCCCTGGCAGGTTTGTCAACACTGGCTTGCAGCTGCCTGATGTGCCTTGTGTGTGACCAATAGTAACAGAGGATGTGCCAATCAAAATGGAAGTGAACATCAATCAATGAGGAAACCAAGCAGGGAGTTTTTGCCGCAGGAAGAAGTAAAGAGGTGTAACGGAGTGCGTACTGGCCGCAGAGAAGTCAGGCGCAGGAGAGCAAAAACTGATTTACAACGGTGTCATTTAATAAACATTAAAACCACCGGACAACAGAACAATCAATGAATGGGTCAAACAAGACCCGGTATCTACCAGCATAACGTACACAAGCACCACAATAAACAATTACGGACAAGGACATGGGGGGGAACAGAGGGTTAAATACACAACATGTAATTGATGCGATTGAAACCAGGTGTGAGGGAAGACAAGACAAAACCAATGGAAAATGAAAGGTGGATCAGCTGATGGCTAGAAGGCCGGTGACGTCGAACGCCACCCAAATTAGGAGAGGGACCGACTTCGGCGGAAGTCGTGACAGGAGGCTTATCTTGTCTGGCTAAATAAATCATTGTCTCACCAATGTAAAAAGGCAGGTGTGTGGGAGGGAGTCTGTAGGGATGATGGAAACACTGATTAACGGAGAAGATCCTATACTGTATATATATATACATATATATATAAAATAAAAACATTTGTAGGATCTAGTTATTTCCCTATGATGATATCAGGCCAGTCCCTGTCTAGGACAATACTGCATAGGTATTCCTTTTCATGATCCATCATGCCAACCTTTATGTGATATGTTGCTTTTTAATGGTATCTACTGTAATTGCCACAGCTTTACTTTAGGTGATCGATAGAACACCTGTGTGATGATGTAATAGAAAATCAAAGAAATAAGATTATAGCAGTCCAAGATGACACATGTCTGGTTTCCTCTGTGTTGATTCTCAGATAGCCTACACCTTTGGGATGAGGTCACTGTACCTGAGAGAAATACTGCTACAGATATCATGGAATCATTCAATTGAGAATCATGACACACATTTCGGCTTGTCCTTATTTAAGATTGTGTCTGCGAATTGTAATGAGAGAAGTAATCATCGGGTAAGCTTGCAGAGCATGAAAACCAATCGCCATTCGGCGTGCGCTCAACTCCAAATATCCCCAAACATGCTCAGCAGATAATGCTCTCTCTTTGAGAAAATCGACTTTTCCATGGGCAGTCACATTGTAAGATGTGGCCAATTATAAAGCAGTGTGGGATGTCGCTGATCTACGGCATGTCGTGTAGAACACAGCTCTGGAATAATGTGCAAGATATGGTGAGAAGATTGCTTTGTCTGTTTGTTGTGATGTTGCAAGCTCCTTACATTGTCTCCATTCTCTTGTTGTTTCCAATGCAAGGCCAAAGGAGCACCATTTTGTCTGCTCTGGGCTATAAAGAGTCAAAGACCTGATATGCTCTATCGACCGACAAGCCTCCTTTCAATGACATGTAATGAAAACAACCACATTTTCATGGCTGGTTTTATATGATTCACATCATCTTGTCATTGCAATGAATTGTCTACATGGCATTGTGTTATGGACTCAAAGACCTGTACCCTGGTTTGTTTTGGGTCCAGACCTAGAATCAATGCCCACTTTAGAGAGCTGAATGATCAGTTGTGGTTCATATCACACAGCAGAAGATATAGCCTGGGACCCATCACACAGCAAGCAGAGAGAAAGGGAAATATCATCCGTCTGTATCTGGGAGCCCAATCCCAAACACACATTCCCAAATCTCCTCCACAAGTACTTGCACTGATATCTACAAAGAACTTTGATACCAGATGGGCTATGTATTTCATAAAAACAAATTTGATCATATTTTTTGTTGTTGTATCCTTTTGCCTCTCATTACAGTCTTCTCTTCTCTGTTCCACCATTTTCATTCCTCCCTCTCTGGTGCTCAGCTGCAGGAGAAGCTGCCATGTTCCCTGTTTCTACGAACCAGCTGCTCACATAGAGACCACAGCCCTTCACCATATTGCAGTAAAATATGTTGTCCATTCAAGTAAAGGCTACAGTCTACATACTTGTGCATAAGACAAATAATTGAGGCACTACCTTTTTTATAACCAAGGCTACAAAGTCTATATGGGTTGGCCTAGCAGTTAAGAGTGTTGGGATAGTAGCCTAGCAGTTAAGAGTGTTGGGATAGTAGCCTAGCAGTTAAGAGTGTTGGGTTTGTACCCGAAATGTCACTGATTCAAATCCCAGTGCCAACTAAGAGAAACATTGTCGATGTGCCCTTGAGCAAGGCACTTAACTGTAATTGCAGCTGTAAGTCGCTCTGGATAAGAGCGTCTGCTAAATGACTAAGATGCAGCAAATGTTTATGCCTGGCACTGTACTTGGACACTGGTATAATTTTCTGCACACCAGGGGTCAAATAAAGCAAGGAATCATTCACAAAGTGGATGGAGGACCATGTAGAACTAGTTGATGTAGGTGTTTCTATTCAGGGATTTCCTACCAGACTTTTCCTACTTAGGTATTCACCACCAAATCTGACCAGAGAAGGAATTCTCCGGTGTCCTGGAAGTGTCCTACTCCTCTCCACTAAGACTCGCAAGAGCTGAGAGAGAGGAAGAGAAGAGGGAGACACACCCGCCGGCGCCGATTGGTGGAACGTCACGCGGAGAGGACCTGAACGAAGGAGCTGATAAATGATAGATGAAGAAGGAGAGAGAGCTGAGGATGCAGGTTTGGTCTGAAACACAACCACCCGTAGACTGGTCTCGTAGCATCGCCCACACAGCAAAGAGACGCTAAAACCCGAAGGACGGTACAACTTCCACTAGCCCTCAGCAGCCGAGGAGATGTATCCCCAAAAGGTCTGATTCCGACATCTCTTCAGAGGAGCATCCCGCCCGAAGAATTCACTCCGACAGGCACCCTGATACATGCCAGACATGATGCTCGGATCTCTCAGATATGGGACAGCAGTTGGATTGATATTACTAAACTCGCTGGTTCTTGCAACACAAGCCACGGAGGAAGGGATATTTACAAATCATCTCTTGGTTCAATTGCATGAAGGCGCACACGATGAAGCGCACCAACTTGCAACGGAGCACGGGTTTCAAAGCTCCCGGAAGGTAAATCGTAACGTTAGGCTATTATGTGCAGAAAATTAGGATTATGTAGGCTAATTCGATTTTCATTGATGAACATGCCCAGTTTTTGACGCTCAACTCCACTTGAAAAAAAGAATATTCTTATTGTAATTTTTCTTTTCTAAATGGCCTAGAATATTATACATATTATTTGGGCTATTATTTTAGAAACATAAATATTTGTTTTGACTTCAGTTACATGTTTTTAATTTATAGCATATTATTTGAATTATGCCTAGGCCTATTTGTTTTGTTTTTCAGACGACCGTCAATTAAGTTGATCTCGATCATTTATTTGGTTACATAATTTATCGGTTTATGTCGCCCAATCTTCATATTCGATACATAAATATGTCTTGAGCCTAAATTGCTGCTGTAATCTAACATTTTCTTCGAATGCTATCACTGAAACTGTCAATCAGTTACATTTGTTCCAAAACTGCCACCATATTGCCAGTATATTTCTTGGTCCCCAGTAATTTTGGAAATTATAAATGTGGCCTGAATAGATTATGTGAATTAGGGCAGGCTAATAGCAGCCTAACATCAGTTCCACTGGGATCATCCTTGAGGACTCTGCCCACTCAAGACATCATTGAAAACTAATTTAGTTAGTTGATGACCTGTAGCCTCAGCCTAAAAATATAGTTGTTGTCAGTTCATAAATATAGGTCTCTGTCAAACACTGTAATCAATCGATCAATCAATCAAATGTATTTATAAAGCCCTTTTTACATCAGCTGATGTCACAAAGTGCTATACAGAAACCCAGCCTAAAACCCACAAATAGCAAGCAATGCAGATGTAGAAGCACAGTGGCTAGGACAAAACCCATAAAAAGGCAGTAACCTAGGGAGAAACCTAGAGAGGAACCGGGCTCTGAGGGGGTGACCAGTCCTCTTCTGGCTGTGCCGGGTGGAGATTATGACAGAACATGGCCAAGATGTTCAAACGTTCATAGATGGCCAACAAGGTCAAATAATAATAATCACAGTGGTTGTAGAGGGTGCTACAGGTCAGTTGCATAACTGCATTCATTTAACTGAAATCAAATCAACATCAAATCTAATTTATTTATATAGCCCTTCGTACATCAGCTGATATCTCAAAGTGCTGTACAGAAACCCAGCCTAAAACCCCAAACAGCAAGCAATGCAGGTGTAGAAGCACGGTGGCTAGGAAAAACTCCCTAGAAAGGACAAAACCTAGGAAGAAACCTAGAGAGAAATCAGGCTATGAGGGGTGGCCGGGTCCTCTTCTGGCTGTGCCGGGTGGAGATTATAACAGAACATGGCCAAGATGTTCAAATGTTCATAAATGACCAGCATGGTCAAATAATAATAATCACAGTAGTTGTCGAGGGTGCAGCAAGTCAGCACCTCAGGAGTAAATGTCAGTTGGCTTTTCATAGCCGATCATTAAGAGTATCTCTACCACTCCTGCTGTCTCTAGAGAGTTGAAAACAGCAGGTCTGGGACAGGTAGCACGTCCGGTGAACAGCTCAGGATTCCATAGCCGCAGGCAGAACAGTTGAAACTGGAGCAGCAGCACGGCCAGGTGGACTGGGGACAGCAAGGAGTCATCATGCCAGGTAGTCCTGAGGCATGGTCCTAGGGCTCAGATCCTCCGAGAGAAAGAGATAATTAGAGAGAGCATACTTAAATTTACACAAGACACCGGATAAGACAGGAGAAGTACTCCAGATATAACAAACTGACCTTAGCCCCCCGACACATAAACTACTGCAGCATAAGTAATGGAGGCTGAGACAGGAGGGGTCAGGAGACACTGTGGCCCCATCCGATGATACCCCCAGACAGAGCCAAACAGGAAGGATATAACCCCACCCACTTTGCCAAAGCACAGCCCCCACACCACTAGAGGGATATCTTCAACCACCAACTTACCATCCTGAGACAAGGCCGAGTATAGCCCACAAAGATCTCCGCCACGGCACAACACAAGGGGGGGGCGCCAACCCAGGCAGGAAGATCACGTCAGTGACTCAACCCATTCAAGTGACGCATCCCTCCCAGGGACGGCATGTGTGTCTTCCGCATTTAGACCACCCCAATCTGAATCAGAGAGGTGCGGGGTGCTGCCTTAATCGACGTCATCGGCACCCAGGGAGCAGTTGTTGGAGGTTAACTGCCTTGTTCAAGGTCAGAAAGTCAGATTTATCCACCTTTTTGGCTCCGGGATTCTAACCAGAAACCTTTTGGTTATGGGCCCAACACTCTAGGCTTCCTGAGCTGACACACACCCAAAAAATGTTGTAGAGTTACTGACTAACGGAGGGTAACTATAAAAAGAAAGAAAGAAAGTTTCACCCTCTGAATATGCTCTCAACAATTTAATGGGTACACCTAACCAACGTATCGGCACAGAGTGCCTTCTTCAGGGTTGAATAAACATACAGATATTAACCAAGGAATAAACATAAGGATTCTGATGAGGTCACTATGTTCTCACACACGCACACCTGCTAACAGAATATGTAACACTTTGGGATGGTCCATCTGTAGATGCTCTACAGACCATCAGTAACATTTCAACTAACTGTCTACTAACCCTAACCGTAACCCTCATCCTAACCCTAAACTTAACCCTTATCCTAACCCGAACCTTAGCCTTTAACCTTATTCTAAACCTAACCCTAACCGTAATCTTAGCAAGCAGTTGCTTATCAAAATATAGTTTGTTGACCGTATCACCATCTGTAGAGCATCTACGTATGGAAAGACCGGATTATCCAAATAACGTGAGACCACAGAAGATCCTTTCACTTGCTATGTGAAAGCCTGAGTATGTTCTTATCCTTGAGCCCATTCATTGAGTGTATATTGCACACACATGTTCAATTGCTTGTGCGCTAGTGCTTTGTTTTGGAATTACATGCCAAGGTGTCAAGTACGCCTACACTGCATTTATGTGTTTGTTCCATACATTTAGACCGAGCATTGTCCAGGTCAGCAAGATGATCTAAATAAGAGTCCGTTTCTAAAGTCTGTATACTCTTCATACACTTTATCATAAATCAATTCACTGAATTCTCAATGTAAGAAAACAATTTGATCAGAAACCAGCAGAATACTTTGTCTTCAGACATGGCAGTTTATACTTATCATTTTAGTAATTTAGCAGACACTCTTATCCAGAGCGACTTACAGGAGCAATTAGGGTCTTGCACAAGGGCACATTTTTCACCTAGTTGGCTCAGGGATTCAAACCAGCGACCTTTCGGTTACTGGCCCAATGCTCTTAAACAGCCCAGTGAATGCAGGCCCTGTCACCACACATCAAACACCTTAAGCAGCCATTGATGTCTCAACAGGAAAAATGATCCCCCTGACTGAACTGCCTTGTCAGATGTCAGAATAAGAGCGTGGGTGCAATTGGCTGGGGAGCAAGGCATTGAGGCGAAGCATAAAAATCGAGGTTACTGTGGTTTTGTGAATTAAAATTCTCACTTCGGCATTCAAAATAATGGCATGTCCCTCTTGGCTACTGAAGACTTGATGTGTAGTTTGACAGGGATGATTAGATACTGAATGTGTGTTGTTTTGACTGAGGTTTAATGGCAGAATCTCTAACTGGTTTCTGAAAGTGTCTGCTTGCTAGTCTTTCTCCTTGTAGACACTTCCATACAGTAGGCTATCCCCCTTCATCCACTCTTTCACTGCTTCACACATACACCTTCTCTAGATTATGTAATATCCAGCTATGTTTGTCTCCATAGCACACACACCATTAAACAATATCTGTGCAGTGACACACACACATTAAGCCAATTCCCCAATGTTTACTTTGAATCACCAGCATAACATGTACATAACATCCTGTGAAAAGGGAAGCCAGGATTTACTCTTGAACATCCTCTCACATCGGCTATTTACTGCAAGTCTTACTGTATTGTACGATGGCTGAGTGCAGTGGACCATGGTAACCATACATTACCATAGCTGCATAAACATACTGATTCACATAGATCAGACAGGCACATTAGACTGTGTTTCATTGAAAACTGTGACCTGGCATCCCAGCCTTTATTACAGCGTATGGAGGTATTTAATCTTACTAGGGAGCCTTAGGCACTGCTCGTACCATGCATCTCATTTCTTCCCTCTGTGATTTATGGTAGTTCATTCCAGCAGTGCACACTTTCTTAAAATAGACCATGTGATTCCACAGAATGGAGTGATTCTCTCTCTCTCTCTCTCTCTCTCTCTCTCTCTCTCTCTCTCTCTCTCTCTCTCTCTCTCTCTCTCTCTCTCTCTCTCTCTCTCTCTCTCTCTCTCTCTCTCTCTCTCTCTCTCTCTCTCCCCCTCTTTCCATTCTGCCATTCTGCCATTCACTCCATTACTTTCTCTATATATATTTCGGTCCATTGCTTTATCTTTCCTCTCTCACCTGTCTCCTTCCTCCATCATTCTCTGTGCCTCCATCAACCGCTCTCTCATTCCCCCATTTTTCTTTCCATAACTTCATCTCTTTCTTCTCCCACTCTCTACCTTCCTTCTCTCTCCAACACTTTCTCACTCAATCCTTCCCTCTCTCTTTCTTTCCTTGTCTCACACAATTATTTTCTCTCTTTTCCAGCTTCCCTTTGGAGAGGGCCTTTTTCACTTCTACCCCCAGGACACCCCTCAGAGGAGGAGCAAACGCAGCCTTCGGCACAGACAGCGTCTGGAGAAAGACCGCAGGGTAAGTAAAACACACACACGCACACACACGCACACATGCACACACACGCACAACACACACGCACACACACAGACACCCATGTTGCCATGGAAACGGGCCTAGTTCCAACGCCACCCAGAAAAAATGATTACAATTTGAGGCTGGCTCCTCAAGGGACGTACTAGCCCCTAACAAGTTTATCTATCAAAGTTATTATCTTGTCTTTGCATACAGTGTTATTTTTTTTTTTAAATCACTCATTCCTTTGCAGTATGAATATGATGATCAGGAGAGGCTTGGGCTGTAACAAGCTATGATTAAAACTGAAGTTAGTCATGCAACATGTATGTTTAGTGCTGAAGTCCATGTGATTTCTTATAGTAGCCTACATAATCACTTCAGAAAGCTACACAACATTATTCCATCCAGCGCGTACCACGAGGAAAGTATTAATTCAGTTCTTAAATTAAATATAACACTTAAACATAATGCACTTCTTTTTAATCTCATGTTGGTTTTGCACCTTTCTTTCAATCTAGCCACATTTATTCACATAGATATAAAGGTGAAAAAGCATAGACAGCCCCTGGTTACTGACTTGGATATACTGTATAATGCCTACAGAAAATAGGCACCAAAAGTAGGTTATACCAAGCATATGGTAATGATCTCAAAACTACTGCAGATTTCATTCAGAAATGTAAAAGAAGAGCAGAATATCAATACTTCTTCATGAATGGGATGCTTTTATCAGGAAGATAGAATGACAATTTTCCATCTTTATATCGCATGAAATTTCTATGTTTATGGGTGAAAGCAATTTTGTTGAAGATGACCCAAATCTAACCACAGAGTTTCTAAACCCAGAGGCGCAACCTCGCAAGACTTCCGGGATTGCTTGAGAAACAAACCAAGCAGTTTCGGACACTTGTGGGGGTCGTAGATAGTCTCATCTTTCCATAATAGTTTTGGGGATGTCTTATGGTCTGAGAAACACCACTCTAGCTCTATCATCTTTCACCCCAGATGCGGAAGTGCAACCTCACAAGGATCCCCCCATTTCCCCCCCTATTTTTTTCCCACCTAAAATGACAACCAAATCTAACTGCCTGTAGCTCAAGACCTGAAGCAAGGATATGCATATTATTGACACCATTTGAAAGGAAACACTTTGAAGTTTGTGGAAATGAGACATTAATGTCGGAGATTATAACACATTGAATCTGGTAAAAGATAAAACAAAGAAAAAAACATGCGTTTTTGTTGTTGTTGTACCATCATCTTTGAAATGCAAGAGAAAGGCCATATTGTATTATTTTGTCCACTAGATGGCAGCAGGATATGTGCAAAGTTTTAGACTGATCCAATGAACCATTGCATATCTTTTCAAAATGTTGTTTCAAGATTGCTCAAATGTACATAATTGGTTTATTAATACATTTTCAAGTTCATAATTGTGCACTCTACTCAAACACTTGTATGGTATTATTTCACTGTAATGGCTACTGTAAATTGGACAGTGCAGTTAAATTAAGAATGTAATCTTTCTGCCCATATCAGATATGTCTATGTCCTGGGAAATGTTCATGATACTTACAACCTCATGCTAATCACATTAGCCTACGTTAGCTTAACCGTTCCATGGGGGACACACCGATCCTATAGAGGTTAAACTGACAGATGTATATGGGATTTTTTTTATTATGTTAATTTGATTCCCGCAGGGCGGAAATATAGTGTAAACCCTGTAAGCTCTACAGCTGGGATGCTCTCTGCTCAACATGCTCATATTTTCAGCTTTCTGTGGTTCTGAAATAGTGGGAGAGGTTAGCTGCACTTTGTTGCTGCCTCTGTCTCTTTTAAAGTATTACTAGCTTGTTCTCCTGTCGTGCTTTGAGTGTTTCTCCTAGGACAATGGGTTGTATTGTGGAGGATGACCTAGATAGAATCCCCTTCGATTACTTTGAAAGCAATTTTCTATAACTTTCCTTTTTGCCACTCTTGTGCTCGGGAAGACCACATCAAATTATTCTAGGTTCTAGTTATTATTCTGAATTATAAAAAATGGATAGCTAAGAAGGTGCAATTTTGTTGAATTTATGAGCCTTTTCAAATACGTTTACGACGACATAAGGAGTAATCATGATCTTACAGGTTCCTTAGAAAACCAACAGATTGTCTAGTGGCCCTATTGACTGAAGTAGAGTATTGATTAGATTCTGTTTATGTCCTCGGGTAAAAAGTGGAGGTTGGTTTATACACACAGCTCTGTTATCTTTGAGTTTTCCCTAACCACTGACACAGGATCAGATATTTTTCCATCCCTCTAATAGAAACTATTAGGATTGGGGGTAGGACAATGTTAATCTAGATCTGTGGTTTAGGGCTACTCCTTCCTCAAGCCAACTACAGATAGATCTGTGACACATGTCTGCTTGTGTCTTCATTTTGACATTATCCCTCTTCCCTATTCATTCATGTCTTGGTATAAACCTCACATTTGTTCCACCTGGGGAACATGACCTTTGAGTTATAATCCATAGGGCTACATTTCTGACCCTGAATATAAAATGTGCTCTATCTTTGTAGTTTATCCTCTTAAATGTAAAGGACCCTATTTGATTTACATTTTTTTGATTCAGTCTGGTATGAGAACGATCTGCAGAAGCAGGGTGTCTGCAGAAAGCGGAGTATCTTGGCTATTGATTTGTGCCTTAAAGTCTCTGGTATGACTTACTATACTGTATATGAATGTATAAGAGCAGGCCGAGCCGATGACCTCATTTCAAAATGGCTGCTACCTACATTTCGGTTTGTATGGTGAAGCATACATCAAATCAAATCAAATTGTATTGGTCACATACATATATTTAGCAGATGTGTAGCGAAATGCTTGTTTTCCTAGCTTCAACAGTTAAGTAGTATTTAACAGTAAAGTAGTATCTAAAAATGATTCACAACAATACACACAAACCTAAAAGTAAAATAATGGAATTAAGATAGATATAAACATTAGATCGAGCAATGTCGATGTACAGTAGATTAGAATTTTTTTTATTTTTATTTCACCTTTATTTAACCAGGTAGGCTAGTTGAGAACAAGTTCTCATTTGCAACTGCGACCTGGCCAAGATAAAGCATAGCAGTGTGAACAGACAACACAGAGTTACACATGGAGTAAACAATTAACAAGTCAAATCAAATCAAATCAAATCAAATTGTATTTGTCACATACACATGGTTAGCAGATTTTAATGCGAGTGTAGCGAAATGCTTGTGCTTCTAGTTCCGACAATGCAGTGATAACCAACAAGTAATCTAACTAACAATTCCAAAACTACTGTCTTATACACAGTGTAAGGGGATAAAGAATATGTACATAAGGATATATGAATGAGTGATGGTACAGGGCAGCATACAGTAGATGGTATCGAGTACAGTATATACATATGAGATGAGTATGTAGACAAAGTAAACAAAGTGGCATAGTTAAAGTGGCTAGTGATACATGTATTACATAAGGATGCAGTCGATGATATAGAGTACAGTATATACGTATGCATATGAGATTAATAATGTAGGGTAAGTAACATTATATAAGGTAGCATTGTTTAAAGTGGCTAGTGATATATTTACATAATTTCCCATCAATTCCCATTATAAAGTGGCTGGAGTTGGGTCAGTGTCAATGACAGTGTGTTGGCAGCAGCCACTCAATGTTAGTGGTGGCTGTTTAACAGTCTGATGGCCTTGAGATAGAAGCTGTTTTTCAGTCTCTCGGTCCCAGCTTTGATGCACCTGTACTGACCTCGCCTTCTGGATGATAGCGGGGTGAACAGGCAGTGGCTCGGGTGGTTGATGTCCTTGATGATCTTTATGGCCTTCCTGTAACATCGGGTGGTGTAGGTGTCCTGGAGGGCAGGTAGTTTGCCCCCGGTGATGCGTTGTGCAGACCTAACTACCCTCTGGAGAGCCTTACGGTTGAGGGCGGAGCAGTTGCCGTACAAGGCGATGATACAGCCCGCCAGGATGCTCTCGATTGTGCATCTGTAGAAGTTTGTGAGTGCTTTTGGTGACAAGCCAAATTTCTTTAGCCTCCTGAGGTTGAAGAGGCGCTGCTGCGCCTTCTTCACGACGCTGTCAGTGTGAGTGGACCAATTCAGTTTGTCTGTGATGTGTATGCCGAGGAACTTAAAACTTGCTACCCTCTCCACTACTGTTCCATCGATGTGGATAGGGGGGTGTTCCCTCTGCTGTTTCCTGAAGTCCACAATCATCTCCCTAGTTTTGTTGACGTTGAGTGTGAGGTTATTTTCCTGACACCACACTCCGAGGTCCCTCACCTCCTCTCTGTAGGCCGTCTCGTCGTTGTTGGTAATCAAGCCTACCACTGTTGTGTCGTCCGCAAACTTGATGATTGAGTTGGAGGCGTGTGTGGCCACGCAGTCGTGGGTGAACAGGGAGTACAGGAGAGGGCTCAGAACGCACCCTTGTGGGGCCCCCGTGTTGAGGATCAGCGGGGAGGAGATGTTGTTGCCTACCCTCACCACCTGGTGGCGGCCCGTCAGGAAGTCCAGTACCCAGTTGCACAGGGCGGGGTCGAGCTTGATGACGAGCTTGGAGGGTACTATGGTGTGGAGGGTACTATGGTGTTGAATGCCGAGCTGTAGTCGATGAACAGCATTCTCACATAGGTATTCCTCTTGTCCAGGTGGGTTAGGGCAGTGTGCAGTGTGGTTGAGATTGCGTCGTCTGTGGACCTATTTGGGCGGTAAGCAAATTGGAGTGGGTCTAGGGTGTCAGGTAGGGTGGAGGTGATATGGTCCTTGACTAGTCTCTCAAAGCACTTCATGATGATGGAAGTGAGTGCTACGGGGCGGTAGTCGTTTAGCTCAGTTACCTTAGCTTTCTTGGGAACAGGAACAATGGTGGCCCTCTTGAAGCATGTGGGAACAGCAGACTGGTATAGGGATTGATTGAATATGTCCGTAAACACACCGGCCAGCTGGTCTGCGCATGCTCTGAGG
This sequence comes from Oncorhynchus keta, assembly GCF_023373465.1. NCBI lineage: Eukaryota > Metazoa > Chordata > Actinopteri > Salmoniformes > Salmonidae > Oncorhynchus > Oncorhynchus keta. The sequence goes on from NC_068456.1 coordinate 16,040,192, forward strand.
GCGCGGCTGGGGATGCCGTCTGGGCCTGCAGCCTTGCGAGGGTTAACACGTTTAAATGTTTTCGTTGCAGGCCGTGTCAGTGGCACTGTATTGTCCTCAAAGCGGGCAAAAAATGTATTTAGTCTGCCTGGGAGCAAGACATCCTGGTCCGTGACTGGGCTGGGTTTCTTCTTGTAGTCCGTGATTGCCTGTAGACCCTGCCACATGCCTCTTGTGTCTGAGCCGTTGAATTGAGATTCTACTTTGTCTCTGTACTGACGCTTAGCTTGTTTAATAGCCTTGCGGAGGGAATAGCTGCATTGTTTATATTCGGTCATGTTACCAGACACCTTGCCCTGATTAAAAGCAGTGGTTCGCGCTTTCAGTTTCACACGAATGCTGCCATCAATCCACGGTTTCTGGTTAGGGAATGTTTTTATCGTTGCTATGGGAACGACATCTTCAACGCACGTTCTAATGAACTCGCACACCGAATCAGCGTATTCATCAATATTTTTTATCTGACGCAATACGAAACATGTCCCAGTCCACGTGATGGAAGCAGTCTTGGAGTGTGGAGTCAGCTTGGTCGGACCAGCGTTGGACAGACCTCAGCGTGGGGGCCTCTTGTTTAAGTTTCTGTCTGTAGGCAGGGATCAACAAAATGGAGTCGTGGTCAGCTTTTCCGAAAGGGGGCGGGGCAGGGCCTTATATGCGTCGCGGAAGTTAGAGTAACAATGATCCAAGGTTTTACCACCCCTGGTTGCGCAATCGATATGCTGATAAAATTTAGGGAGTCTTGTTTTCAGATTAGCTTTGTTAAAATCCCCAGCTACAATGAATGCAGCCTCCGGATAAATGGTTTCCAGTTTGCAAAGAGTTAAATAAAGTTTGTTCAGAGCCATCGATGTGTCTGCTTGGGGGGGATATATACGGCTGTGATTATAATCGAAGAGAATTCTCTTGGTAGATAATGCGGTCTACATTTGATTGTGAGGAATTCTAAATCAGGTGAACAGAAGGATTTGAGTTCCTGTATGTTTCTTTCATCACACCATGTCTCGTTAGTCATGAGGCATACGCCCCCGCCACTCTTCTTACCAGAAAGATGTTTGTTTCTGTCGGCGCGATGCATGGAGAAACCCGTTGGCTGCACCGCCCCGGATAGCGTCTTCCCAGTGAGCCATGTTTCGGTGAAGCAGAGGACGTTACAGTCTCTGATGTCCCTCTGGAATGCTACCCATGCTCGGATTTCATCAACCTTGTTGTCAAGAGACTGGACATTGGCAAGAAGAATGCTAGGTAGTGGTGCGCGATGTGCCCGTGTCCTGAGTCTGACCAGAAGACCGCTACGTTTCCCTCTTTTACGAAGTTGTTTTTTGGGGAGTCACTGCATGCGATCCATTCCGTTGACCTGTTTGTAAGGCAGAACACAGGATCCGCGTCGCGGAAAACATATTCTTGGTCGTACTGATGGTGAGTTGACGCTGATCTTATATTCAGTAGTTCTTCTCGACTGTATGTAATGAAACCTAAGATGACCTGGGGTACTAATGTAAGAAATAACACGTAAAAAAACAAAAAACTGCATAGTTTCCTAGGAACGCGAAGCGAGGCGGCCATCTCTGTCGGCGTCGGAAGTTATAGACAGTCAATAACACAGTAGAAAAAAAGGGGAGTCTATATACAATGTGTGCAAAAGGCATGAGGTAGGCGAATAATTACAATTTTTGCAGATTAGCACTGGAGTGATAAATGATCAGATGGTCATGTACAGGTAGAGATACTGGTGTGCAAAAGAGCAGAAAATTAAATAAATATAAACAGTATGGGGATGATATAGGTCAAATTAGGTGGGCTATTTACCGATAGACTATGTACAGCTGCAGCGATCGGTTAGCTGCTCAGATAGCAGATGTCTGCGGTCGAACTCATCCCAAACCATCTCATTTGAGTTGAGGTCGGGTGATTGTGGAGGCCAGGTCATCTGATGCAGCACTCCATCCCTCTTCTTCTTGGCCAAATTGCCCTTACACAGCCTGGAAGTGTGTTGGGTCATTGTCCTGTTGAAAACAAATGATAGTCCCACTAAGCGCAAGCCAGATGGCATGGCTTATCGCTGCAGAATTCTGTGGTAGCCATGCTGGTGAATTGTGCCATGAATTCTAAATAAATCACTGACAGTATCACCAGAAAAGCATCCCCACACCATCACACCTCATCTCCCATGCTTCACGGTGGGAACCACACATGCAGAGATCATCTGTTCACCTACTCTGCGTCTCACAAAACACAGCGATTGGAACCAAAAATCTCAAATTTGGACTTATCAGAACAAAGGACAGATTTCCACTGGTCTAATGTCCATTGCTTGTGTTTCTTGGCCCAAGCAAGTCTCTTCTTCTTATTGGTGTCCTTTAGTAGTGGTTTATTAGCAATAATTCACACAGTCTCCTCTGAACAGTTGATGTTGAGATGTTTCTGTTACCTGAACTCTTTGAAGCATCATGAGAGCCATTTTCATCATAGCGCTTGATGGTTTTTGCGACGTCACACAAGTTCTTGAAATTTTCTGTATTGACTGACCTTCATGTCTTAAATTAATGATGGACTGTCATTTCTCTTTGCTTATTTGAGCTGTTCTTGCCATAATATGGACATGGTCTTTTACCAAATAGGACTATCTTCTGTACACCATCCCTACCTTGTCACAACACAACTGATTGGCTCAAATGCATTAAGAAGAAAAGACATTCCACAAATGTACTTTTAACAAGGCTGTTAATTGAAATGCAATTCCAGGTGACTACCTCATGGAGCTAGTTGAGAAAAGGCCAAGATTGTGCAAAGCTGTCATCAAGGCAAAGGGTGGCTACTTTTAAGAATCTCAAATATTAATTTGTTTAACACGTATTTGGTTACTACATGATTCTATATGTGTTATTTCATAGTTTTGATGTCTTTACTATTATTCTACAACATAGAAAATAGTAAAAGTAAAGAAAAACCTGTGGAATGACTTGGTGTGTCCAAAATTTGGACTGGTACTCTATATACATATAAGATGAATAAAGCATTATGTAAACATGATAAAAACATTCAACTAAATAAACACGGAATAAGTTGATTCACACCGAAAGCCTGGACTCTACAGAACATGTGGATGTCTTCTTTGTCTGCCTGTGACCTACCGTTATTCATCACCAGCCCAGAGAGTCAAAATGTTTATTTTACACAACGTTTTCACCAAACAGCATACATCTTACAAGATAATGTTTGATTTGGTCTGTGTTTGAGCTATAGCTTTATGGGGGGTATGAAATTCATCCTTAGGTTGATAATGGCAACATTGAATGTCCACCGAGTGACTATATCTTTGCGCATGAAAAATATGATGAAAACACTTGGATATCCCCTGTATGTCCTCCGACACCACCACAGTGTTTGAGAGAGGTTGGTGTTGTGGGAATTTATTTTTTATAGTTAACAATAACTTTTTGGCACATCCAGTGTGCAAAACAGTGCAATTACCACATTCGGACACTTTGGAGAGGTTGTGTCATGTCATGTGTGTAGGTGGCAGTGAAGTCAGGAGCAGGAGATTTGGTATAATGGAGTAGTTTAATAACGTAAAACAAAACTCCAAAACCAAAATAAACGTGGGTACTAGAACCCGTCGCGCACCAATCCATAAAACACAAGCATAACAATTAACAATCTCTGACAAGGACATGAGGGGAAACAGGGGAACGAGGGGAAAATTCAGGAAATGTAACAGACACAAATATATGTGCGACAGAGGGCTCTGGGTGAGAATGGTGCCGACTCACCTGGGGTGACGCAAGAGTTCCCTGCCTGCTGCCTTGATTCCCAGAGAAACCAACCTGGGAAGGTCCACCAGCTGGTCGAAGGTGAGGGTGGTGTCTCTGCAGGCCAGCTCCTGACGGACGTCCTCGCGCAGACTGCAGCAGTAATGGTAGATCAGGGCCCTGTTGTTCCATCCCGCGCCGGCAGCCAGGGTCCTAAACTCCAGGGCAAACTCCTGGGCGCTCCTCGTCTCCTGCCTCGGATGATAGAGACGCTCACCTCTGCCCTCGAGTGGGTGGTCGAAGACTGCCCGGAAACGGCGGGTGAACTTCTCAAAATGGTCCAACGCCTCATCTTTTATGTTCACACATGGAGCTGGCCCACTCCAGTGCTCTCCCGGTGAGGCACAAGACGAGGGCGAAACCCTTCTCATGGTCGATGGAGCTGGTTGGACCGTGGCCAGATAAAGGTTTAATTGGAGGAGGAAACCCTGGCATACGACGTACCCCTGCGGCATGGATAGATGGATCCCACTGGGTTCAGGCGGGAAAGGGCCGCTCAGGATAGACCCCGGTTATGCTGGTGGAGGCATTGGAAGAACTCCCTGTCTCTCCCAGCGGTCCATATTCTAGACAACGTGATCCATGGCGACGCCCAGATAGTAAAGCTTCTCCGTATGCTCTTGGACGCGTTTCTCCACCTCCATGTCTGGGGTACTTACTCCTGCTGACTTCATATTTATGGTCAGAGATTCTGATGCCGTGTGTGTAGGTGGCAGGGAAGTCAGGCACAGGTGAATCAAACTTGGTATAATGGAGTAGTTTAAAACCTGTTATGGATCATGCGCATTTTCGCAGCTTTTTGTTAAAAATCGCGCAACATTTCAGTGTCCTGCTACTCATGCCAGGAATATAGTATATGCATATGATTACTATGTGTGGATAGAAAACACTGACGTTTCTAAAACTGGTTAAATCACGGCTGTGACTATAACAGAACGTGCGTTTCATCGAAAAGCTCAGGAAACTCTGATCACTGAAAATGGAAAAATATATCAATGCGCCACTTGAATGTATTGTTGAAAAGAAACCACATTAAATGGGGCCGAGGTTGCAATAACTACAGCTTCCACACGATGTCAACAGTCTTGTCATTTGTCTCGGATTTGTTTCTTGGTCAAACGGACACAAGGCAGCGCATTTTTTCCGGTCTCTGACCGGATGTTTTGGTTGAGAAATATTTGGACATGATATCAGGACGTGGAGCTATTGAATATACATCGCCCCGTGATCATTTTGATAGATTATTAACGTTTACTAATACCTAAAGTTGCGTTACAAAAGTTTTTCGAAGTGTTTTGTGAAAGTTTATCGTCAACTTTTTTAATTTAAAAAAATGACGTTGCATTATCAAACTCAGTTTTTTCCTTTTTACACAGTCTTCATAGATCGATATCTAGGCTATATATGGACCGATTTAATCGAAAAAAAGACCCAATAGTGATATTTATGGGACATCAAGGAGTGCCAAGAAAGAAGCTCGTCAAAGGTAATGAATGTTTTATATTTTATTTCTGCGTTTTGGGTAGCGCCGGCTACCGCAAAATCTGTCGTTTTAAGTGGCGTTTGTAACGTCGTTCTTCGTTTGTAGAAAGAGAGTCGGACCGAAATGCAGCGTGGTTGTTACTCATGTTCTTTAATGAATGAAATGACGATACATGAAAATAACGTAATATACAAAATACAAAACAACAAACGGAACGTGAAACCTATTACAGCCTATCTGGTGAACACTACACAGAGACAGGAACAATCACCCACGAAATACATAGCGAAACCAGGCTACCTAAATACGGTTCCCAATCAGGGACAACGAGAATCACCTGACTCTGATTGAGAACCGCCTCAGGCAGCCAAGCCTATACAACACCCCTAATCAGCCGCGATCCCAAATACTACAAACCCCAATACGAACATACAATATAACATAAACCCATGTCACACCCTGGCCTGATCAAATAATTAAAGAAAACACAAAATACTAAGACCAAGGCGTGACAGCTTTGCAGTATTTTGGGGGTGCATGCTATCAGATAGCTTCTCATGCTTTCGCCGAAAAGCATTTTACAAATCTGACTTGGTGGATAGATTCACAACGAGTGTAGCTTTAATTCATTACCTTGAATGTGTGTTTTAATGAAAGTTTGAAAACTATAGGTGTTGCTCTGAAATTTCCGCTGATTGATGTTCCTGCATGGGAACTATATTCTGCGTCATCCTTAAGAAGTTTTAATAACGTAAAACAAAACTCCAAAACCAAAGTACATAATAAAATAAACGTTGGTACTAGAACCCGTCGCACACCAATCCATAAAACACGAGCATAACAATTAACAATCTCTGACAAGGACATGAGGGGAAACAGAGGGTTAAATACACAACAATAAATGAATGGGATTGGGACCAGGTGTGTAGGAAGACAAGACAAAACCAATGGAAAAGGAAACATGGATCAATGATGGCTAGAAGACCGGTGACGTCGACCGCCGAACAAGGAGAGGCATTGACTTCGGTAGAAGTCGTGACAGGTTGAAAGGACACTTGAATGTACCCTGGATACCCCATAACACCACCACTATTTGAGTGAGGTTGATATGGTAGAAGTTGTGTTTTTATACTTAACAAATAGCATTTAGGGATTACAAATATGTAATAGCACTGGAATTATCTAATTTAATATGCCACTTTGGAGAGGTTTAGGGATACCTGGAATTTAATGACACCACTTACTAAAACACATTTTGGAGAGGTTTAGGGATATCCCATTTCTGGAATAGTCCCGTGACCAACACCTGACACCACTTACTAAAACATCTTCCCATTTCTAGTTGTTAGGTCTATCAATCCCATTTCTAGTTGTTAGGTCTATCAATCCCATTTCTAGTTGTTAGGTCTATCAATCCCATTTCTAGTTGTTAGGTCTATCAATCCCATTTCTAGTTGTTAGGTCTATCAATCCCATTTCTAGTTGTTAGGTCTATCAATCCCATTTCTAGTTGTTAGGTCTATCAATCCCATTTCTAGTTGTTAGGTCTATCAATCCCATTTCTAGTTGTTAGGTCTATCAATCCCATTTCTAGTTGTTAGGTCTATCAATCCCATTTCTAGTTGTTAGGTCTATCAATCCCATTTCTAGTTGTTAGGTCTATCAATCCCATTTCTAGTTGTTAGGTCTATCAATCCCATTTCTAGTTGTTCGGTCTATCAATCCCATTTCTAGTTGTTTCAATCCCATTTCTAGTTGTTAGGTCTATCAATCCCATTTCTAGTTGTTAGGTCTATCAATCCCATTTTTTTCAGATGTTATTCACATGTTGTGGAAGCCATCTGATGTGTTTCCAGTTCTAAATATCAGTAATTCACTTACAGCTTGTCAATGAAAGATTATTTTTTATAATATAAGTTATTTTGTGTGTGCTTGATCTTGTGTATTCTGAACTATGTAAAGCCTACCTATCGTCTGATAATTTCCTCATAATCTCCCAGATGTGTTCTTTCCAGATATACCATGTTTTGGCATGTCGGAATCATGTAATTACACATGAATAGCAGTTACTTTTGGGTATATCTATTTAGGTGGAAATCTATATTTTGCCATTACATCTAAAAATCCACTTCGTTGTTAAGACAGTACCATGTTGGAGGGGAATTAATCCATCTAAATGTGCTGTATCTTGGTGCTCTGAAATAGAGATGATTTAGAGAGAGAGGGAGGGAGAGAAAGATAGAGAAAGATGGAGGACAGCTCAGCCCTTTGAAATGAGGTGGCGTTTGAAGCCTTGCTTGGTGGTGCTTCTAGTTGGCAGGCAGGAACAGGGAACGGGCAGAGAGCAGGTGGGGAGCAGAACGCGGGGAGGGTGATTGTGCATGGGCTCCTTCTGATGATGTGAGTGGGCGACATGAGACACTGGGTCGAGGGCTGTCTCGAGGGGAAACACCAGTGCTAGTCATATAATGGAGGGTACGGATGGAGGGGTATGGAGGGAGGAAGGAGGAAGGAAGACGGAGGGAGGGAGATAGGCGATGGAAGGAGAGAGGGAGAGAGATGAAGGAAGATGGATGGTTATTTTACGTTCCCTTTTACGTCACCAGGTTGAGATGTGCTATGTGGCTCCATTAAATGGCTATATAGTGCACATTAGTCCATTTTCCATGTCTATGTTGGACAGTTTAGCAAAATGAAAAGGTATACAGGATAGAAAACACAATGCTCTGAGTCTGAAAATTGTTTTGTGACAAAATGCAAAACGCTTTGCTCGCATCTATCTGTAACATAGGATCGTCAGGGGTCCACCCTGACTGCTATATCTGTCGCAGGTACTTAGGCAGTGAAAGAAGAGATGTGTTTTATGGGCTTGGTCCCTTTTAAAGCCAACAATAAGTGTCCTCTAGCCTTGTAAAGAGCATGCTTAACGGCGGATCCCTTATCTACGGTGGTAAAACACATCGGACAATGCCTAGTCCGCTCTCCATCATGTGTGTTTACACATGTAAGCCCAGGAAGGACTTTCTTTCATTGCATATCTGACTCTATTCAACAAGCATGCAGTTGAAAATAAAATATTGACTCAATATTATGAACTTAACATCAATGTGATAAGTAACCTAGCTGTGGTTGAATTGCTATTTGGCCAAATTGAGCCACTAGCTGCAAGTTGTTATATTTTTAAGTCTGTAAAGGGAGTTGAAAGATTTTGGAATTCAATAGTAGTGCCTTGATGGAAACTTACCTTGACATTATGCAAAATAATGTAAATTCCATCTGAGGATGAGCTATTAGCTGGAGAGAGGTACATTTATAGAGCTCATCTTAAGACAGCACTGTGTACTTTACCAGTCATTCTGAGCAAGGTGTTCCAACTAAATTAGTGTCCTTGAGCAGCTCGTGACAAGTAGAGCAAGGTCCTTTACTCTCCCTAATAACTTCCAGATAGAGAGCCCTACTCCAGTCTGAAAATGAGGCTGTAGACCAGGCTGTAGAGAGAATATAAAGCATTACTGTACAGGCACTTGATTTGGCTCTGGTCACTGTCTGAGTTACTTTCATTGCTATATACCTTTATCTTAGTTTAACTGCCTCAGAGTCGCTGAGAATGACAGGGAGGGTGAGAGGATTCAAGGCTTTGATCCGTTAGATGATGTCTAATATAATATTCAGCCAGGTCACAATTTCATGTAGCAATATTGGTTATGATATTTTCAGACTCAATTTTATTAATTTGAGCTTTATATTATATTGTGCATTTTGCTGTATAGTAAATGATAGACAAAGCTTGTAGATTTTAATACATTTGCCAATGTGGAGATCCCTGCTTTTTATGCTTGACTGTTGGGATTCTAATGGGATTTTTGGACTTAAAGCTAGAATCCTTAGTTGCTACATCAAGTTTTGGACGTATAAATTAATTTAGTATACCATTGGTTCTTGAAGAATATAACTTCTAAATGCCTTATGAGCTTAGTTCAACTGTCATACCCATCAGAACGCAACACTTGCTTTAATGCAATGTTTGTAAACAATGTAAATCTGAACAAAGACTGTATAGCCTCAAAACATGGTTAAAACTATAATTTTGATACCATGGATGGTCGGTCATTGAATCCATTGCCCTGTCTATGAACCTGAGTGGTTACACTTCTCCAGGCCCATCCCTCAGCTTCTTACCGAAACAGAGGCGAGATGGCCTTTTGTTACTGTTTCAATTCTACTTGAATTCAACTCCAGCTTTTATACTAAATAGGCTTATGTTACATTGCCTCTAGCGAAACACACTGCCCCCTCACTAGATCATTAATGTCTCCCTTTCATCTTGAATACTGTTTGTGTCCACAGTTAGTTTATCTTGATTAGATCAGACCATATAACCCAGATATTAACAAACCACTCCTTTAGAAACACCATTGTAAATCTTTATGAAATCATGAGAAAAAAACACCCTCTGTTTTTGATCCTGTTTTTGCAAAAGTGTCCCTGTTGCAGCAGTAAATAAGCTCTTTAGTCAAAGTGTCTTTGATGATGGGAACAAACACAAGGACTTTGTCAGGCTAATTGGGGAGTTCTTTTGTCTGCTAGGGCACCCTCTGAAACAGTCTCTTTCAAATTCCCCTGTGTGTGTGTGTGTGTGTGTGTGTGTGTGTGTGTGTGTGTGTGTGTGTGTGTGTGTGTGTGTGTGTGTGTGTGTGTGTGTGTGTGTGTGTGTGTGTGTGTGTGTGTGTGTGTGTGTGTGTGTGTGTGTGTGTGTGTGTGGTACTGTAGGGACCCAGCTGCTTGGCATGTATGATTCAGATGATTCAGACTGAGACAAATAGAATTAGCCTGTTGATTTATGTGACGCCCCCCCCTCCATCCCTACACTAGAGACACAGGTAGACGGGGTAGGGCATTATGAATGTACAGTGCCTTCAGAAAGTATTCATACCCCTTGACTTATTCCAAACTTAGTTCTGTTACAGCCTGAAATCAAAATGGATTAAACAAAAATATATCCCATACTGACAAAGTGAAAACATTTTTTTTAGAAAATGTTGCTAATCTATTGAAAATGAAATACTGAAATATCTAATTTAAGTAAGTATTCACATCAATACATGTCAGATCACCTTTAGTAATGGTTACAGCTGTGAGTCTTTATGGGTAAGCCTCTAAGAGCTTTTCAGACCTGGATTGTACAATATTTGCACATTATTCTTTTAACAATTCCAATTCTTCAGGCTCTGTTAAGTTGGTTATTGATCATTGCTAGACGGACATTTTCAAGTCTTGCCATAGATTTTCAAGACGATTTAAGTCAAAACTCTAACTAGGCCACTCAGGAACTTTCGATGTCATCTTGGTAAGCAACTCCAGTGTATATTTGGCCTTGTGTTTTAGGGTATTGTCCTGCTGAAAGGTGGACTTGTCTCCCAGTGTCTGTTGGAAAGCAGACTGAACCAGGTTTTACTCTAGGATTTTGCCTACGCTTAGATATATTCCGTTTCTTTTTATCTTAAAAACCTCCCTAGTCCTTGCCGAAGATAAGCATACCCATAACATGATAAAACCACCACCATGCTTGAAAATATGAAGAGTGGTACTCAGTGATGTGTTGTGTTGGATTTGCACCAAACATAACGCTTTTTATTCAGGACATGCTGTAACATTCATTTCTTTACCACATTCTTTGCAGTTATACTTTCTATCTATCCTCAGTTTTCTCCTATCACAGCCATTCAACTCTGTAGCTGTTTTACAGTCACCATTGGCCTCATTGTGAAATCCCTGAGTGGTTTCCTCTCCGGCAACTGAGTTAGGAAGGACACCTGCATCTTTGTAGAAACGGGTGTGCACTAATACAGCATTCCAAGGTCTAATTATTAACTCTGTCTTTCTCAAAGGGATATTCAATGTCAGGTTATTATTATTATACATGTTTTTATATATATTTTTTAGTCTCCCAATAGGTGCCCTTCTTTGCGAGGCAATGGAAAACCTCCCTGGTCTTTGTGGTTTACAGATAATTGTATGTGTGGGGTACAGAGATGAGGTAGTCATTCAAAAATCATGTTAACCCCCGAGAGTCGCTTGCTGCACCGGTGTGTAGCAATGTTACATAATAAAAAAATAAAGCTTGTTTTGTACCTACCGCAAAAAAGGGGTTCATTAAATATGTGTAAAAAAATATGCTGTATATCTCTTGGATTTAGGACAGGCACTTCAAAACCTTGTTCCTTATGATGTATTTTTTGACTGTCCTTTTTTTGACATTTATGAATGTATTATTCAATGCGTTTCTATGGGCTTTAGTAGTAAAGGCCAAAATCTATATTTGATCCCCCCAAAATTATATACAGTACCAGTCAAAGGTTTGGACCCACCTACTCATTCCAGGTTTTTATTTTATTTTTTTAAACATTTTTTTTGCATTGTAGAATAATAGTGAAGACATTAAAACTATGAAATAACATATATGGAATCATGTAGCAACCAGAAAAGTGTTAAACAAATTAATATTTGAGATTCTTCAAAGTATCCACCCTTTGCCTTGATGGGGTTTTAGACTGGGTTTCTGTACAGCACTTTGAGATATCAGCTGATGTACGAAGGGCTATATAAATACATTTGATTTGATTTGATTTCACAGCTTTACACACTCTTGGCATTCTCTCAACCAGCTTCATGAGGTAGTCACCTGGAATGCATTTCAATTAACAGATGGCCTTGTTAAAAGTTCATTTGTAGAATCTTTTTCCTTCTTAATGCGATTGAGCAAATCAGATAGCCCTATTTGGTAAAAGACCAAGTCCATATTATGGCAAGAACAGCTCAAATAATCAAAGAGAAATGACAGTCCATCATTACTTTAAGACATGAAGGTCAGTCAATCTGGAACATTTCAAGAACTTTTATAGTTTCTTCAAGTGCAGTTACAAAAACCATCAATGCTATGATGAAACTGGCTCTCATGAGGACCACGACAAGAAAGGAAGACTCAGAGATACCTCTGCTGCAGAGGATAGGTTCATTAGAGTTACCTGCCTCAGAAATTGAGCCCAAATAAATGCTTAACAGAGTTCAAGTAACAGACACATCTCAACATCAGCTGTTCAGAGGAGACTGCATGAATCAGGCCTTCATGATCGAATTGCTGCAAAGAAACCACTACTAAAGGACACCAAAAAGAAGGAGAGACTTGCTTGCAACAAGAACCATGAGCAATGAACATGACCAATCTGGCATTTGGTCTGATGAGTACAAATTTGAGATGTTTGTTTCCAATTGCTTTGTTTTTGTGAGACGCAGAGAAGGTGAACGGATGATTTCCAGATGTCTGGTTCCCACCGTGAAGCATGGAGGAGGAGGTGTGATGGTGTGGGGTTGCTTTGCTGGTGACACTGTCATTCATTTACTTAGAATTCAAGGCACACTTAACCAGCATGGCTACCACAGTATTCTGGAGCGATACGCCATCCCATCTGGTTTGTGCTTAGTCGGACTATCGTTTGTTTTTCAACAGGACAATGACCCAACACTCCTCCAGGCTGTAAGGGCTATTTGTTCAAGAAGGAGAGTGATGGATTGCTGCATCAGATGACCTGGCCTCCACAATCACCCGACGTCAACCCAATTGAGATGGTTTATGATTAGTTGGACTGCAGAGTGAAGGAAAAGCAGCCAACAACTGCTCAGCATATGTGGGATCTCCTTCAAGACTGTTGGAAAAGCATTCCAGGTGAAGCTGGTTGAGATAATGCCAAGAGTGTGCAAAGCTGTCATCAAGGCAAAGGGTGGATACTTTAAAGAATCTAAAATCTAAAATATTCCATATGTGTTATTTCATCGTTGTGATGTCTTCAATATTATTTTAGAATGTAGAAATTTGTAAAAAATAAAGCAAAGCCCTTGAATGAGTATGTGTGTCCAAACTTTTGATACCTAAAGGGGTCCTAAAATTCAAAATCATATAGCTAAATAATCTATAGTATGACCATCTCAAACAATTTCATATGTCAGCTAATATTCCCTTTGAATGGATGTTCAGTTCAAACAAATTAAAAGTAGTTCCCTCCAATGTACACTTTGCACAGTTATGCAAATTACTTATAGGTAAAGTGTTTATGAGTGGGTTTCTTGTGTAGTCACCATATACACCTGACGTACATTGTAATGATACATTTTGACTATATTGATTCAGATTAATCTGAATATAAAGGGCTCATGGTGTAATATTTGCATTTCCTTTCTCAGGTAAAGAATGTGATGGACCAGGAGGGCTTCGGCCGACAGAAGCGAGGCTATAGAAGCATCAACGAAATTGACGTCAAAATTACCGACCCCCTATTCAGCAAACAGTGGTATCTGGTGAGTTGTCATCAGCGTCCGTTATACTTGTTTACTCACTAACCACTGATCACAGACATATTCACGGCTGCTCCTCCTATGGAGATGAAGTCTTCTCATTGGGCCAGTCAATATTGCCCACACCATCTCATCTCCCTGTTTATGTCAGCCTCCCCCCCCAGTGTTTCCCCGAGACTGGCAAGCGTGACTTTCCTTTCCACCAGGGCCAACGTGCCTTCCTTTGTTCCACTTGTCAGATTAAACGCTCCGCAGTAGGATCCCAGCTAAGTGCCATATCTGTGACATTTACTCCCCCTCCCTCCCATCCTCCACACCTCATCTCTTCCTCCCCCTTCCTTACCCCTATCTTCCTCCATGTTGACTAATTATCTAATGGCCCCTCGGCTGGGTGTCCTGCGTCACGGCCTGTCTCCATATTGTTTGTGTGACTGATTAGATCAACACGGGCCAGGCTGATGGGACCCCTGGACTGGACCTCAATGTGGCCGAGGCTTGGGGACTGGGCTACACTGGGAGAGGCATCACCATAGCCATCATGGACGATGGTAGGTACCAGTATAGACCTTACGGTTGAAGTTGTATCACTATCTTTTTATTTTTTGTTTTATATATTTCACCTTTATTTAACCAGGTAGACCATTTGAGAACAAGTTCTCATTAACAATTGCGACCTGGCCAAGATAAAGCAAAGCAGTGCGACAAAAACAACAACACAGAGTTACACATGGAATAAACAAACGTACAGTCAATAAAACAATAGAAAAAGCTATATACTGTGTGTGCAAATGAAGTAAGGAGGTAGGTTACAATTTAGCAATTAACACTGGAGTGATAGATGTGCAGATGAGGATGTGTAAGTAGAAATACTGGTGTGCAAAAAAGCAGAAAAACAAAAACAAATATGGGGATGAGGCAGTTAGTTGGATGGGTTATTTAACAATGGGCTGTGTACAGCTGCGGAGATTGGTAAGTTGCTCTGACAGCTGATGCTTCAAGTTAGTGAGGGAGTGATTTTTGCAATTCGTTCCAGTCATTGACAGGAGAGAACTGGAAGGAAAGGCGGCCAAAGGAGGTGCTGGCTTTGGGGATGACCAGTGAAATATACCTGCTGGAGCGCGTGCTATGGGTGGGTGGTTCTATGGTGACCAGTGAGCTGAGACCTGGAGCCAGTGGGTTTGGCGACGAATATGTAGCGAGGACCAGCCAACGAGAGCATACAGGTTGCAGTGGTTGGTAGTATATGGGGCTTTGCTGACAAAACGGATGGCACTGTGATAGACTGCATCCAATTTGTTGAGTAGAGTGTTGGAGGCTATTTTGTAAATGACATCGCCGAAGTCAAGGATCGGTAGGATAGTCAGTTTTACGAGGGTATGTTTGGCAGGAGTCTTTTTTTGCGAAATAGGAAGCCGATTCTAAACTTAATTTTTGATTGAGATGCTTAATATGAGTCTGGAAGGAGAGTTTACAGTCGAGCCAGACACCTAGGTATTTATAGTTGTTCACATATTCTAAGTCAGAACCGTCCATAATAGTGAGTAGTCCAGAGTAGTATCTTAATAGAGGTCATCACTAGGATTGTAGTTCTGGGCTAAAGCCCTATGCATTCGGCCTCCACCGAGGTCCAGAGGTTCACTCTGAAAATGGGTTATATTTCCTCACCGTCAAAATTTGCAATAAACATAAGGTCAGCTATCCATGTTTTGTGGGGATTTTTTGATTCTCTCTGACTGTTTAGCTTTTAATCAGGTGACTGTTAGTGAGCTGGACAGAGTGAAGAGACTGTATAATGTAATACTGTTATACACAGTTTCGATTTGGTTTTAATCATTTAAATGCACAGTAGATTGAGGGCTTTTTTTAGTCATACAGGGGCTGTGTGTTTGATTCCCCTACTTTATACCCTGTAGCCAGTGGTGTTAAGGAACTAAGTAAAAAAAAACTTGAAGTACTACTTAAGTAATTTCTTTCTATCTGTAGTTTATTTGACTATTTATATGTTTTTTTAACTTTTACTTTTACTTCACTACGTTCCAAAATAAATTCTGTACTTTTTACTACATACATTTCCCTGCCAACAAAAACTACTTCTTACACGTTGCATGCTCAGACAGGACAGCAATATGGTCCAATTCACGCACCTATCAATATAACACGTTGTCATCCCTACTGCCTCTGATCTGGCTGACTCACTAAACACAAATACTGTGTTTGTAAAGTATGATTATTGGGTACTTTTTCCACCACTACCTGTAGCTATTCAGGACCAGAGTTGGTAGCCATTCATAACAATTGGTGGCCACTACACAGTATGTGTCAATTATAAAGATTTAAAGGTATTAGTCATCCACTTATTAATGTGGTTATTTATAGTTCATGATGACAAGGTATCTACACATGGTTAATGAACTAAATACCATTTGAATAAATGACATGTACAAGTACCGACCAGCCCCACATTAGAATGTAATAAGTACAACGTAAAATAAGTGACAATTTATTGGTTGACATCTTCTTATAAAGGTCAAAACCTCCCCTCAAGACCTAAATTCTTTTGAGGAAAAATGTATAGCATTATCTCACTAATTTATGTTGAAATTATGTTTCAGGGATCGACTATCTCCACCCAGATCTTGCATCAAACTACGTAAGTGCTTAATCTTTGTTCTCATTTCACAATCCTCTCCGTTAATTCCCTGTATTGCTGTTTTGACATAAATCAGGCCTTGAAATGGCACTTGTCACAGGTTTGTTGTTGAGTGCCAGTGGCTGTGCCAGTGGCAGGTGTATTCCAAGTTTCCTTCATGGTTGGCAAGTCTCCTTGAATCCTTGGAGGACGGGGAGACAGGCATCCGGCCAGCCAAGCTGTTTAATGTTAATGCGTACAGCACAGTGGCAGGCGGGATGGCAGGCCGATCTGTCACTGGTACAGATAATGCCAGGGTAGCTAGCACCGCATGTTGTGATATTCCAACTCCAGAATACTGATAATAACACCTCAAAAGACTGCCAGTGTTGCTGGCCAGAAACAGGAAAAAGACTAAGGAGTAAAAGTAAGGAACTCACATTACAAAATATATTATTTAACTAATAACACTGCAGTACTAGTGAACATCTATGGACTATGTACTCAATAAGCTCAGTGTTCAGTGGTAAACAGAACTGGCCAACTGCTGAAATTCTGAAATGGCTGTTGTTGAAATGGCTGTTGTTTTGACTGATAGTGAAGAGTTGTGAATGTTATCGGATCTGACAGAATCGTTTACAGCAGGGTGCCCAATACTGATACAGGAAACCAGTCATGTCTTTTGTAACACAGCACCATCCAGTAATATGTTCTCTCATTGAGACACAGTAATGAACAGTACTGAAAGGCTATGCTGCATCTCTGCTGTGGGATGCAATTAGACACACACAAACACACACACACATACACACAGTGCTGTTCCTCCATCCCTTCATCTCTGCTTCTCCTCCCTTCTCGTTCCTCTCATCTTGGAAAGATGTCAGAGCTTCAGAGAAGGTGAAAGATGAGACGGCAGAAGAGGGAGAGATTGAGAGTGAGAGTGAGAGTGAGAGTGAGAGTGAGGGAGAGAGTGAGAGTGAGGGAGAGAGTGAGAGTGAGGGAGAGAGTGAGAGTGAGGGAGAGAGAGAGATGATTAAATGTAAACTATTTCCTTTCAGTCGGAGGATATTGGAAAAAGGGGAATTATTTTAAGATAGGCAAGGAAACTTGATACTGTGTGCAGTTCTGTTCAGCTTTTTGACATAAGCTCTGTGGTTCCTGTGTGATGCCTGTGTGTGTGTGTGTATGTTTCTTGCCTGTTAACTGGGATGAGTCTTACCCCAAAAATAGCCTGTCGTGAACGTGGCAGTCAGGATGATGCAGGACATGTATGCTCTACTGGGCTGATGGATCACGCTGTGTAACGATCTAAAACTGACTTAGTGCTATATACTTCCTGTGGGTTTGTGTGTGTGTGTGTGTGTGTGTGTGTGTGTGTGTGTGTGTGTGTGTGTGTGTGTGTGTGTGTGTGTGTGTGTGTGTGTGTGTGTGTGTGTGTGTGTGTGTGTGTGTGTGTGTGTGTGTAGGAGGCTGATAATCTCATTTAGTGCATCTTCACTCTCTTCCAGGGCCGAAGCTGTTGTTGGTTTATGTATTCCTATTTTTCAGAAGACTACAAACACTGCAATCAGCCACTATTGATTGGTCTGCATTAGTATGTGCAAGAGCGCACGATTATACAGTGCATTTGGAAAGTATTCAGACCAATTCCCTTTTTCCACATGTTGTTATGTTACAGCCTTATTCTAAAATGTATCAAATATTGTTTCCCCCTCATCAATCTACACACTGCCCCATAATGACGAAGCACAAACAGTTTTTTTGACATTTTTGCACATTTATCCAAATTTAAAACAGAAATAAGAAATGACGGTGCCGTAGTCATCATTATAATATGATGCCATTATCAAAGGGCAGCAGATTTCAGGTAAAGCCGGGACAATCTTGTTTAGCGCCTCTTACGCATCGTTCCGACAGACATCCTACTCTTGATAATGTAACTAACTTAAAGCAGTTATCAATGTTATCTTCTGAAGGACTTTTGACAATGTGATTTTTTTTCTCCTATTTGGTCTTTGGGAAGTCTCTAGCAAGCTGGAGGTTTGTCAGTGCCCATATCTGCACTGGGATGTTGCATTGGGATGTTGTCACTGCAGTATTATTGGATGTTGTGTCTTTATATTGTTCAAGGATTACTTTCTTTCCTCCAAGGGAAATTACCATGCCAACGCCCGGTGATGTCACATAATCACAAGGGTTCATCTCGTACAGTGTGTGTTTTAGTGTGCGTGTGCCTGTATTTTATTAGGTTGTTAAGGGATTCTGAGTCTCTTGTATTGGCAAGTACTGCATGACGAAGATGGTGTGGTAAAGATAATCATGACGTATGAGTTTAACAAGGAACCAGAGAGAATTCTTTTTTATTCACACTTAGAATATCAATTAGTAGGCTATTGATGTAAATTAGTCTACAACAGATTTCACAGTATGTGTTTCCAAACTGGTATATGAGGACACTCGATATTCAAAAGCTTTGGGCCAAGCTTTGGAATATTTATACTTTTTTAATATCAAACGACCTTCCTTTGTTCATAATGAGAATATCATAAGTGGTACTCTGAGAGAGGCATGAGAGCATTTCTAGTGCATAGTTAATTTGAGGATGTGGTAATATTCAATACAGCAGGGGATTGAAAATCTAAGCAGGGCTTTGACCTTATATAATATAAGGGGCCTATAGCAACGAACATTAGCCAGTGTACTAACACAAGGTAATCTATCGCTAAACCATCAATACGTGGAAAAATCACCCACACAGCTGATCTCAGTTGCACTACTTTTTGGCGTTGCCTATTCTTATTATAATTTTATGTAATCCATTAATTACATATTGTTTTAAAAATAAAGTTATTGTTGAATAGTATGGTCGTTACTTATCAAGCTCGGGGAAAACTATCCCGGACTGTCCATATTTGAAATGTGTTTAAGTCAATCATGATGAGTTAGGTCTATATTATCTATTTTATTCAAAATGAAAGGCTGTCGAATAAAGTTATTTCAAACAGCACACATATTATTTTGTCATTTAAGGTGAAACATTTAAATTAAATATAGGCCTACTCCTTCTATATTCTTATACTCAAATAAGTATACTTTTTTTTACAG
Organism: Oncorhynchus keta; assembly: GCF_023373465.1. Lineage (NCBI taxonomy): Eukaryota > Metazoa > Chordata > Actinopteri > Salmoniformes > Salmonidae > Oncorhynchus > Oncorhynchus keta. The sequence goes on from NC_068456.1 coordinate 16,059,606, forward strand.
TTTAAAATACTTCTGACAGGTTGATATTTCATTGTGGGTGGGAGTAGAGAACCTAGATGCAGCTGTCTAGTATCATAATCACTTGACACGGTAACAGCGAGAGATCAACTGATCTCCTGGTTTATTATTGTGGGTGGTTGCAATCAAGTTTTAGTTGCAATCAAGTTTTAATAACACACATGTAATCTCCCGTGTGTCGCGTTTTAAGAAATCCAGTGGAAGCCTGCACGAGAACATTAAGTTCTGCCTGTCCTAAGTTGGGCTTTTTGTGAGTGGTTTGAATACAACCACCAAGTATTTGTATTATGTTGAATGATCTGTACATTTTGTGCTGACGTATACTCAAAAGGAACACCTATGTGAGAATGATGTTAATTGACTACATCTCAGCATTCAACACCATAGTGCCCACGAAGCTCATCACTAAGCTAAGGACTCTGGGACTAAAAACCTCCCTCTGCAACTGGATCCTGGACTTCCTGGCGGGCCGCCCCCAGGTGGTAAGAGTTGGCAACAACTCTTCTGTCATGCTGATCCTTAACACTGGGGCCCCTCAGGGGTGTGTACTTAGTCCCCTCCTGTACTCCCTGTTCACCCATGACTGTGTGGCCAAACATGACTCCAACACCATCATTAAGTTTGCTGACAACACAACAGTGGTAGGCCTGATCACCGACAACGATGAGACGGACTATAGGGAGGAGGTCAGAGAACTGGCAGTGTGGTGCCAGGACAACAACCTCTCCCTCAATGTGAGCAAGACAAAGGAGAAGATCGTGAACAACAGGAAAAGGCGAGCCGAACAGGCCCCCATTAACATTGACTGGGCTGTAGTGGGGCAGGTCGAGAGTTTCAAGTTCTATGGTGTCCACATCACCAATGAACTATCATGATCCAAACATACCAAGACAGTCATTGTATCACCGCCTGGTATGGCAACTGCTTGGCATCTGACTGTAAGGCGCTACAGATGGTAGTGTGAATGGCCCTGTACATCAATGAGGCCAAGCTTCCTGCCATCCAGGACCTATATAATAGGCGGTGTCAGAGGAAAGCCCATAAAATTGACAGAGACTCCAGTCACCCAAGTTATAGACTGTTTTCTCTGCTACCGCATGGCAATCGGTACTGGAGCACCAAGTCTAGGACCAAAAGGCTCCTGGTAAATATTTTCTTAACTCTTCTTGAACTGCACTGTTGGTTAAGAGCTTGTAAGTAAGCATTTCACGGTAAGGTCTACACTTGTTGTATTCGGCGCATGTGACAAATAAATTAACGCCAGTAACTTTTTGTCCTAACACCAACCTTCAGCCTCAACCCTCTCTATATACAGAGCAGAGGAGGCTGATGGAAGGAAGCTTTAGGAGGACAGGCTCATTGTAATGGCTGGGATGGAATAAATGGAACGGTATCAAACACATCAAACATGGAAACCAAATGTTTCCATTTATTCCATTCCAGCTATTACAATGAGACCTTCCTCCTATAGCGCCTCCCACCAGCCTCCACTGATACAGAGGTATCAACCCCTCCAGACAATCTTACTCACACTACAGTCACGGTGCTGGAAGTCATTCTCTTCACCTTGTTACTACCTGGTTTCCTGCTCCACTCGGCTGATACAGCAGAGCAGCAGAGCAGCAGGGTGCAGTGTTTTGGCATCTCTTTGTCCCTCACTGAGTCATCCCTATATCCTCGCTGGGAAATGTCAGCTGGTATCTTGCTAAGGTCTGACCTGGCCAGTCCACCCGGTAAAATCTGATGGGTTTAGCTCTATACTTCTAATGATCACCACCACACTTTCACCGCCATCTCCCTCGTGTCTCTGGTGTCTGGGCACACTGCTCTGTAAAAACTCCACAAGTCATAAATGCCATTCAGACAGACAAGCTACAAATAGAGAAATGACGGGGAATTGTGATTAGAACGACAGGGGATTTTGAATGTGACTGAGCCGAAGGAGAGAGGAAGATGAGAGAGATAGCAGTGGAGAGTTAGAGAGAGAGAGAGACTGTCTAACATAAAAACAGGGGAAACACAGTGACAACCCACTGGGCACAGACATAATCAACATTTAGTTTTGATTTGGTTGAGTTGTCACCTAATGTGAATTCAATGGGAAATCAACCAAATCTGTCACCATGGATTTAGGTTAAAAGTCGGATGAAAAATAGATGAAATTCCCTAACATTGATGACTCAGTTTTCCATGTTGATTCAACATCATCAATCTCTCCTTGTCCCAGTCTGTAATCCCAACATGTTTCAAGCTGACCACAATTGTCCCTGTTCCCAAGAACTCCAAGGTAATCTGCCTAAATTACTATAGCCCTGTAGCACGCACATCTGGTAATTAAGAAGAGCTTTAAAAGGCTGGTCAAGAAACACATCAACACCACCCTCCTTGACACCCTGGACTCCAATTTGTATACCGTGCTCACAGGTCCACAAATGACACCATTGCAATTGCACATCACACTGACCTCTCCCACCTGGGCAAGAGGGAAAATAACTATGTGAGAATCCTGTTCATAGACTATAGCTCAGCGTTCAACACCGTAGTCCCCTCTAAGCTCACCACCAAGCTAGGGACCCTGGGACTGAACACCTCTCTCTGCAACTGGATCCTGGACTTCCTGACAGGCGGGCCCCAGGTGGGGAGGGTAGGCCACATTCGATCTGTCGAGTTAAGTGGAGCCTTTCGAGCTGTTTTGGTTCCTGACTCAATAATACCCTGCCATCTCCTTCAGAACATTAAAACGTATTGTATCGTTCACCAGCTCATATCTGTGTGAAGCTGGAATCAGCACTGCTCTTGCCTGCATTAAAACCAAATATCAAACCAGGTTGGATGTGACAGCAGAGATGAGATGCACACTGTTGATCACAGCCCCTGACTTTGAGAAGCTCTGACGTAACATGCATCAAGCATACCCATCTCATTAGTGGTGGTGAGATAATGATGCTTTCAAGACAACTGGAAACTCAGAAAAACACTAGGTCAAATCATTGATCTTCAGGTCGGAAAGTCTGAGCTTTAGAAAGAGGCCCGAGTTCCCGACTTGGAGTTGGATGACTGTCCAAAGCGATTTTTCCCAATCGGAGCTAGTTTTTTCCCCAAATTCCAGTTGTCTTGAACCTACTGAAGTCGGAAGTTAGAGAATTATGAGTTCCCAGTTTCCAGTTGTTTTGAACGCGACAGAGACATTATGCCAGACACATTTGAAATTGTCCGTCATAGCACCTCATTAAAAAAGTAAACATTGGTTGTTAATTACATAATGGTTTTTACATGGTTGGGGTCGCTAGAATTTTGAGATATCAAAATGGGGTCGTGGACTAAAAAAATTTGGGAACCCCTTGCCTACAGGGTGGAGGTCAAAGACTTGGCAATGTGGTGCCATGACAACAACCTCAATGTCAGTAAGACCAAGGAGCTGGACTACAGGAGAAAGAGGAGAGAGAACGCCCCCATCCACATCGATGGGGCTGTAGTGGAACAGGCTAAGAGCTTCAAGTTCCTTGGCTTCCACATCACTACGGACTTAACATGGTCCACACACACCCGCACAGTTGTAAAGAGCAGCACCTCTTCCCACTCAGGAGGCTGAAATTGGCCCTTGGATCATCAGAAGGTTCTACAGCAGCACCATGATGAGAATCTTGACTGGATGCATCACTGATTGGTATGGCAAATGCATCGCCTTCGACCTCAAAGCGTTACCCAGGGCATCACTGGGGCCGAGCTCCCTGCCATCCAGGACCTCTATCACGCGGTGTCAGCGGAAGAATTGCCAAAGAATTCAGCCACCCAACCCTAAACAGTTGAATCTGCTGCCGTCCGCCAAAGCATCAGATCTCAGACTAACAGGCTTCTACCCCAAGCCATAAGACTGCTAAATAGTTCATTAAATGGTTACACGGACTATCTGCATTGACAATATCTTGCACTGACTCTATGCACACTCACAAGACAATGAGCTCAAAAGCAAGCATTTCATGGTAAAGTCGACACCAGTTGTATTCGGGGCACGTGACACATTTGTCTATTTGATTTTAATCAGCTTACATTTTGTTGTTGAAGAAAATGACGTGAAAACAACATTGTTTCAACCAGTTGTTGCCCAGTGGGAAGAGACTTGAAGGTGACTAGTTGACTGTTTTGGGTTGAGAAAAGTGGAAAAATAGGAAGAGGAAAATGAAAAACAGAGTGGCTTCCAGACAACAAAGTTTGAGAGAGACGTCCTTTCAAGATGGCTTCTGAAATGACAATATCAAAGGGAAGCAAGTGTTAAAGAGGGAGGGGTATAGAGAGAGAGAGAGAGAGAGAGAGAGAGAGAGAGAGAGAGAGAGAGAGAGAGAGAGAGAGAGAGAGAGAGAGAGAGAGAGAGAGAGAGAGAGAGAGAGAGAGAGAGAGAGAGAGAGAGAGAGAGAGAGAGAGAATAAATCAGGGATTGATATTCCTGTAATGGTTGGTGGATTTGTAGATCTGTTTGTGTGTGCGTGCCTATGTGAGTGAGTGTGGCTGCAGGGCAGGCCATTTGCTGATTACGCAGCATGGATTGATGACTCTCCGACAGATGTGCTTCTAATGCATCTGTTTTCTCCTGCTTTTCCGCTGTTAATTCCGCTTCTATTACTTTTGGCCACGTGGAATTAAATGGCGGGAATAATTGGTGTGTCAGTGTCTCAGCCGCTGTTCCCTGCTGTGACCATGCATTACCATCATATTAGTGCTGTGTGTGTGTATGTTTGTGCAAGTAAGCGTTTTGGATATTTTCTTCATATTTATCTGTTCCACGTGACATGCTTCCATCAGACTGAAAGGTCTTCATTATAGCATGTTTTTGCATGAGGACATTCTACAAGAAAATTCTCGAAGCAATCAACCTTTTAATTATTGGACTCAGTGTTGTCCAGAAAAGTGTTTTACTCACACATGTTGCGTAACTGAGAGGAAAATGAATAGAAGAATCTGAAACGTCACAACACAGTGAACCACACCCAATATACAGAAGCTGCAACAACAAGAACATCAGTTGAGTCGTTAGTAAAGCGACACATCACAGCGGTCTAGGTTGGGTCTGGACAAGACAAGACTAGATTTGAGAAGGTCACTGCACCTCTATTGGATGCTCTGTAGTTTTGTGTTACCGTTACCTTCTTGTTCCTCTCACTCTCTCTTCTTCCTGTTGTGTCTTGTAGCCTGTCTGATTAAACTGTTTGTGTTCGGGCTTTTCAGAACGCCGAGGCCAGCTATGACTTCAGCAGCAATGACCCATACCCATACCCCCGCTACACTGACGACTGGTTTAACAGGTAAAAGCCAGCTGCCCCTCACCCCTCTAAAGTAATCTGCCCCATAAGAATTCATCACACAGTTATATTTGTATTACTGTTTTTCCATTTGTTTGTGTGTTTGTGTGTGTGTGTGTGTGTTTGTGTGTGTGTGCACTACCTGTTAGTGTATTCAATGATATGCGTGTTAATGTGTATACTTGTGTGGGCATGTGTGTGCTACCTGTCAGTGTATTAAATTATGTGTGTGTGTGTGTGTGTGTGTGTGTGTGTGTGTGTGTGTGTGTGTGTGTGTGTGTGTGTGTGTGTGTGTGTGTGTGTGTGTGTGTGTGTGTGTGTGTGTGTGTGTGTGTGTGTGTGTGTGTGTGTGTGTGTGTGCTACCTACCTTTGGGACACTGTAAAGTCCATGGAGAATAAGAGTACCTCCTCCCAGCTGCCCAATGCACTGAGACTAGGAAGTACTGTCACCACTGATAAATCCATGATAATCAAGAATTTCAAGAAGCATTTCTCTACTGCTGGCTATGCTTTCCACCGGGCTACCCCAACCCCGGCAAACAGCTCTGCACCCCCCCGCAACAACTGGCCCAAGCCCCCCCAGCTTCTCCTTCACCCAAATCCAGACATCTGATGTTCTGAAAGAGCTGCAAAATCCGGATCCCTACAAATCAGCTGAGCTAGACAATCTGGACCCTCTCTTCCTAAATGTATCTGCCGCCATTGTTGCAACCCCTATTACTAGTCTGTTCAACCTCTTTTTTGTTTCGTCTGAGATTCCTAAAGATTGGAAAGGGGCCGCGGTCATCCCCCTCTTCAAAGGGGGAGACACTCTAGACCCAAACTGTTACAGACCTATATCAATCCTGCCCTGACTTTCTAAAGTCTTTGAAAACCAAGTGAACAAACAGACCACCGACCATTTAGAATCCCACCGTACCTTCTCCGCTATGCAATCTGGTTTCCGAGCTGGTCACGGGTGCACCTCAGCCACACTCAAGGTCCTAAATGATATCATAACCGCCATCGATAAAAGACAGTACTGTGCAGCAGACTTCATCGACCTGGCCAAGGCTTTCGACTCTGTCAATCACCGTATTCTTATCGGCAGACTCAACAGCCTTGGTTTCTCCAATGACTGCCTCGCCTGGTTCACTAACTACTTCTCAGATAGAGTTCAGTCTGTCAAATCTGAGGGCCTGTTGTCCGGACCTCTGGCAGTCTCTATGGGGGTGCCACAGGGTTCAATTCTCGGGCTGACTCTTTTCTCTGTATATATCAATGATGTCGCTCTCGCTTCGGGGTGATTCTTTGATCCACCTCTACGCAGATGACGCCATTCTGTGTTAACAAACTTCCAAGCGAGATTCAGCGCAATACAACACTCCTTCCGTGGCCTCCAACTGCTCTTAAATGCTAGTAAAATGAAATGCATGCTCTTCAACCGATCGCTGCCGGCACCCGTCCACACGACTAGCATCACTACTCTGGACGGCTCTGACTTAGAATATGTGGACAACTACAAATATCTAGGTGTTTGGTTAGACTGTAAACTCTCCTTCCAGACTCACATTTAAGCATCTCCAATCCAAATTACATCTGGAATCGGCTAACCTATTTCGCAAAAAAGCCTCCTTCACTCATGCTGCCAAACTTACCCTCATAAAACTGTCTATCCTACTGATCCTTGACTTCAGCGATGTCATTTACAAAATAGCCTTCAACACTCTACTCAGCAAATTGGATGCAGTCTATCACAGTGCCATCCGTTTTGTCACCAAAGCCCTATATACTACCCACCACTGTGACCTGTATGCTCTCGTTGGCTGGTCCTCACTACATATTCGTCGCCAAACCCACTGGCTCCAGGTCATCTATAAGTCTTTGCTGGGTATAGCTCCGCCTTATCTCAGCTCACTGGTCACCATAGCAACACCCACCCGTAGCACGCGCTCCAGCAGGTATATTCCACTCGTCAACCTTAAAGCCAACACCTCACTAGCTTTAAGTGTCAGCTGTCAGAGCAGCTTACCGATCGCTGCAGCTGTACATACCCCCTCTGTCAATAGCCCATCCAACCAACTACCCACCTCATCCCCATATTTGTTTTTGTTTTTCTGCTCTTTTGCACAACAGTATTTCTACTTCCTCATCCTCATCTGCACATCTATCAGTCCAGTGTAATTTGTAATACATTGTAATTAATTCACCACTATTGGCCTATTTATTGCCTTACCTCCTTACTTCATTTGCACACACTGTATACAGATTTACCTATTGTGTTTTTGACTGTACGTTTGTTTATCTCATGTGTAATTGTGTTGTTGTTTTTGTCACACTGCTTTGCTTTATCTTGGCCAGGTCGCAGTTGTTAATGAGAACTTGTTCTCAACTGGCCTCCCTCGTTAAATAAAGGTGAAATAAAAAATATATATAAAAGAATCTCGCCACGTAGCTCTAGTCATTAATATCTTTGGGCACTCATAGCTGCTGCATTACTGCAGTCCACAACATATACCGCCCAGACTAGTTATTAAGGAGATATATCATGCGAGGTAGGTACTGTGAGTTAGAAGATATTGTGTGTTGCAATTTGTTCCTGCGTATCTGTATGAGTGGAAGTGAAGATTGGCTGATAAATTATGGATTCATTTAGTTTGATAGCTTGTCATCTGTAGAGTATTTAGACACAGTTTAAATGTACTCTTTATTTGGATGAGTCGGCAACCTTGCTTTACATTCCAGTGATGTAAATCTACCTAGACAATGCACTCTGTGAGATCTTCTACAGGTATGAGAGATACACAGAGATACGGTGGCTAGATTGGCATTTGTCCACTCGCTCCTGTCTGCAGTGCTCACAGGGGCGACCTTATGTCCGATAGCGTCGTATCTTTCTCCCATCGCCAACTCAGACTTCATGACCCACTGCTGCCGAGGGCACCTCAAGGACTAGACGATTAAACATAGAGAACACCATCTACCCTCACTGCTCTCCCCTCTCCACCACACGTGTGTTTGTGTGTGTGTGTGTGTGTGTGTGTGTGTGTGTGTGTGTGTGTGTGTGTGTGTGTGTGTGTGTGTGTGTGTGTGTGTGTGTGTGTGTGTGTGTGTGTGTGTGTGTGTGTGTGTGTGTGTGTGTGTGGTGTAGCGTCGCCGCTGCTGAATTAGTGCAGTGCAGGACTCGGTGGCTAATTAGCTGTTTGTTTATAAATAGCAGACTTTCTGTGGCAAGGCATGCTGGGAAAGCTGAGAGGGCTCACTGCAGCTACCCTGTGGGAAGCCCCCACACACACAAACACACAGGCACATAGGCATGTGCACACACACACAACGCAATTTTGCCTTCGTATGACCTTTTAAAATGCCATCTCCTCAACCAACCATCGGATTTGAATGCAAATCTGAGATTCTACCAATTTCTTATTCTTCTTTCAAATGAATGTGGTAGGAATTGTTGAAGCTAATGTTATCCAGGTGGCGCAATGGCCTGATTCCTCATTCTAATTCTTATTGATTTGTGCCCCAACCGGTAATTTGTGTCTTCCAACCGGTAATCCTATTCCTGATAGACATAATAGGTTTAAACAGAAGTCACAAAGTCTACAATAGGTGGTTAAAGACCTGGTACATTGACCTAATACATCGATTCCCAATATGTTTTCCAACCTTAGCCCGTTCCCCAATCTATCTGTGTTTTTCTGTGTGTAGTCATGGAACAAGGTGTGCTGGTGAGGTGTCTGCAGCAGCCAACAACAACATCTGCGGAGTGGGAGTTGCCTACAACTCTAAGGTGGCAGGTATGTAGACTACTCTAATACTGTGGTAAATAACAGCTGGCTGTAAAAGTACTAGTGATCACAGTCATCTTTGAAAACTTGTAAAAGTGGCAGTCATAATAACCTATCCAATGCTTTTTAACTTTAGTAGTAGATGTAGGAAGAATCAAGTTGGCTACATAGCCATTTCTTCCGCCCTTGTAGCTAGTGATAGCTGGTGACAGTGATCAAAGATTATCTACATGGAGGATACCAAACATTAGGAACACCTTCCTAATATTGAGTTGCACCTTCCCCTTTTGCTCTCAGAACAGCCTCAATTCATCGGGGCATGGACTCTACAAGGTGCCGAAAGCGTTGCACAGGGATGCTGGCCCCTGTCGACTTCAATGCCTCCCACAGTTGTGTCAAGCCTTGCACCTACTACCATACCACCTTCTGAATGGCACACATACACAATCAATGTCTCAATTTTCTAAAGGCTTAAAAATCCTTCTTTAACCTGTCACCTCACCGTCATCTATACTGATTGAAGTGGATTTAACAAGTGTCGACATCCGGAGGATGTCCGCCAAGCTATCAGAACTGACATGTTGTCCACTCAATCAAAGGATCAGATAATTAAACTAGTACTGAAAGCATAAGCTACAGCTAGCTAGCACTGCAGTGCATAACATGTGGTGAGTAGTTGACTCAAAGAGAGGGAAAGACAATAGTTGGTCTTTTTTGAACAAATGTATTTATTTTAAGAAATGTTGGAGAAGCCGCAGAGAGAGAGACAGAGACTGAGCTATATTTCGCTGTAATGCAGCGAGCATACTTATCCTACTCAAACATCTGGCTCAAACAGAGAGGAATGCTATTTATGTGTCACGGATTACTAGGAGTGGAAGGTAGGAATCAGGTGCAGAGAGCAGAGGGTTTAAGGACAAATGGCAATTTATTCAGGCACAAAATGATCATGCCCAAACACCGGGCGAAAAACACTGACCAACCCAAAACACAGGGTAACACGGTCCGGAGCACAATAACACCTCCAACTCAAAACGTGGACACAAAATTATCACGCACAAACAAGAGCGGGCTTCACAAGCTTAAATAGGCGAGCAAATCAAGAAAACATAAATAGGAACAGGTGCAACTAATAAGACTAAACTAACAGAAAAGGAAAAGGGATCGGTGGCGGCTATTAGGCCGGTGACGACGACCGCCGAGCGCCGCCAGAACAGGCAGGGGAGTCAACTGTCGGCGGGAGTCGTGACATTATGTTAGCTATGTTAGTTATGATAATTATTATAGTCAAGCCATAAAGAAAATTCCCAGCTATCACATAACTTCCTGAGAACTATAAGTTACTTAGAGCTTGATGAAAGTGTGGTTGTCTTATGGTTATATTGCATACAACCTTCCAACAACTTTGTGGGAATGGTGCAGGATAGTTGCTTGGCATTTTTGGAACCTGACAAAAAAACATTATTTTCTTGGTATTTCATTACGTTTCCTAAAAGTTAAAAAATGTTTACATTTCATGTCAATGTTGATAACCTAGAATTTCCATTCTCAGAGTGTTAATAAAACCTTCCAGGAAGACTTTCAAGGAACCATAATAAATGTTCTCAGAACCTCCCTGCAAACTAAAAATAAACATTATCAGAACGTTTAAAAAAACATTCAGATTTACCAGTCAGGAAATGTATGGTTTGTTCCCACAACCAATTCGAAACCAAAAACAGGAACCAAATGTGCTAGCTGGGGATATTCAGTCAACAGTGGCTTAGAATTGTAATAGTGTGTACCTTACACTCTCTGTCTCTCCACCTGCCTACTGTTCCCCCCCCCCCCCAGGTATCCGCATGCTAGACCAACCCTTCATGACGGACATCATCGAGGCATCGTCCATCAGCCACATGCCCCAGGTCATTGACATCTACAGTGCCAGTTGGGGGCCCACCGATGACGGCAAGACAGTAGACGGACCCCGAGAGCTCACTCTGCAGGCCATGGCTGACGGAGTCAACAAGGTACGCACATGCTCACACACACATACACAAAAACACTGGTCTAACTGTGGATAGCAGGGTTGTAGAGTACTTGTCTTACTCAGATAACTGGGTTCTTTGAATAGGCACACAGTATATAAGACTCGAGTCACAAAATTGGAAAAAACACAGCTTTACACAAGAGCAGCCTTGCTGTTAGACACTTTCAGAGACACCCTGGAACACACAGTTATTTAGCATACTGCCTGTGCCAGTGACAATTAGCTGCTTGATTAATCATAATACCACATGCAGAGGGGTAGTCTGGTCTGCTCTGACCAGATCTCAAGCAGCATTAATGAATAGGTGCAAAATGTGTTCTAAGCCTGGCTAAGATAAGCACAACTAATCAAGCAGTATTTCACTCAGCCTTCTAATATATATATGTATACAGTATATATATATATATATATATATATATATATATATATATATATATATACAATATGTACACCATTACGTAGGTTAGGCAGGATGCACATTGTAAAACAACAACCCAAGATGAGAATCATTCAATTAGCATTTTTTCCATTGAACAGCCATGCATGTTTCCTCAATTTTCTTCAACAGTTAGGGAACACTTGTCACCCCCACCCTGGTCCAATCACTTCACTCTAAACGAGTCACTTAGTTTGCATCTTGAGCGAGGCGGCTTCGTTTTGCAAATTGACGTGGATAATGGAAACAAATCACACGGAATGTTCCGGGACGGCGCTAGATATATGAGAGTGCTTGTTGGAGCGCCGGAGACAGAAGCCGTGCACATAGGTGATCTCACCGTATTTCAAACAGCACTTTGCAATGGAAATGGAAAGGGAGGTATAGATGTGGAGAGAGGGACACGTACGTAATTCTGGTGAACCTAGATCCTCCACAAATAAACAGAAGGGATTTGAGATGCAGACACCTCTCGTGCTAAATCTTCAACTGGAGTGGGATACTAAGTGTTTCATATCACCCAACTGGGCACAAACTGGTTGAATCAACATTGTTTCAACGTCATTTGTCAACATATTGTGATGTGGAATCTAAGTGGAAAATACTGTACATTGGATTTGAAAAAGGTAATCACTGTTGTTCCGAGGATGACATTTAAACCACAGGATTATGTCATTATGGTAACCAAATGTCAACATAGACAAACCTTTTACAACATTTGTTGAATTAGTACCTTGAAACCAGATTTTCTAAATTATATCTCATTCAGAAAATAAACTATAGGCTTGGCAGCACCTCCTACTGGATCTATCAACATCTACTCTTTGGTCTCCCATCCAAGGTTTTAACCAAGCCCAACCTTCCTTAGCTATGATATTTGTTACTGACTATTACCAATGTACTATCGTGAGAATGATTGTTGAGCACTCCCCACTTAATAATAGATTCACGGATGCTTTCGAAGCCATTCCAAAGGGTAGGTTTAACAGAGCAAATTAAATGTGCTATTTCGTCCTCTAGCATTTGAAAAGTCATCAACAGCAATCACTTCAATTCATCCCAAAATTCAACTAAAAATAGACAATACAATAGGTCTAAGGTTTCAAGCTCTGATTTACATTTAAAATGTGGTACTATTTAGTGATGTTGAATTGTGTGTCGTTGTCAACGCAACCAAATATAAACATTTGAATGATCTGTATCTTCTGCTTGGAAAATCCCACCTGTGCCAATAATTAGCCTGGCTTTAATTCCAGTTTGCCTCCAAATTAATCATCAACCAAAATTCCAAGTTAAAGAGTAGGACTAAATCAAATCTAACGTTATTTAAAAAGGAATTTAAAGTTTGATTTAATTTGATTTCGTCCTATTCTTTTGAGGACTAAGTCAGTGGTTACTGTAACTATACATTTCTTTTTATGTAATCATATGAAGTGTGCATGTTCAGGACAGCATACAAATATCGTCACAGGTCTTTGGATCTTCACAATTGCTGCAACAATCTGTGCAGAATCTTGAACGGCATTGGTCATTTGAACCATGTACTTTTCATGTAATCTCAGCTGCAATCCAGGTCATTTGGTTCTGCTATTAGATGAATCACAGTGATAACATATTCATCTGTTGTACAAATAAACAAAATATCTGGAATTTGTTTGTGCATTCAGATGGCTGAAAGCATAGTGATACACATTGGTAATTCAACTCATTTTGGCTGTCTTTTTGAGTGGGTGAGTCTAGGCTGTAATCTCTGTGATAAACGTCTCAACCAAATATTACCCAAATGATCCATGTTGAAATGACACAGTGTGCCCAGTGAGAGCCCATTTGTCATCCCCAAACTGCTTTATGATATGGATATGTTGTTTGCTCTTTTCAATTCACATGGTGTATCTGTTTCGTATCTGATTGTTATGGTTGAGAAGAGAGTCGCTATAATAGAGAGAGAGAGAGAAAAAACAAGATGGTTTGGAACAATATAATACAATGCATTACCTTGTTCAGAGAACAGAGAATGCCCACTTGGAACACTTAGTCCCCTTTTCTTAGCCCCTTTCTCAACCCGTTACTGAAATGACCAACCAGTATGCTAATTCGGATTAGATTGGGATTGGGTCCAACAGGGCTCAATCAGATTTGTAATTTTACACCCATGGACAGATTCCATATTCAATTGCATTAACCGGAAATGGAACTGACCCTGGCTTTGATGCTGAGGGTCAAGCTCAGTGGCTTTTCCATCACATTACCTCTCTGTATCCACTCCTATGAGCTCAGTGGCCATACATGTAAGGAGAGGAGAAAATGAATGCAATCAAGAAAACTAATAGCATCCGCCTGGGCACACCACATAATTTCAACCTGGATAATTGGGTAATATTTGATTGAGACGTTGATCAATGAGATTAAATCAAATCAAATTTTCTTGGTCACATACAGTACACATATTTAGCAGATGTTATTGTGATTGTAGCGAAATGCTTGTGTTCCCATCTCCAACAGTGCAGTAGTATCTAACAATTCACAACAATACACACAAATCTAAAAGTAAAAGAATGGAATTAAGAAATATACTGAAAAATACTATGACGAGCAATGTCGGCCTGGCATTGACTAAAATACAGTAGAATACAGTATATACATATGAAATGTATAAAACAGTATGTAGACATTATTAAAGTGTCTTGTGTTCTATTATTAAAGTGACCAGTGATTCCATGTCTATGTACATAGGTCAGCAGACTCTATGGTGCAAGAATGAGTGACCGGGTGATAGCCGGCTAGTGATGGCTATTTAACAGTCTGATGGCCTTGAGATGCTGTTTTTCAGCCTCTCGGCCCCAGCTTTGATGCACCTGTACTGACCTCGCCTTCTGGATGATAGTGGGGTGAACAGGCCGTGGCTCTGGTGGTTGATGTCCTTGATGATCTTTTTGGCCTTCCTGTGACATTGGGTTCTGTAGGTGTCTTGGAGGGCAGACAGTGTGCCCCCGTTGATGTGTTGGGCAGACGGCATTACCCTCTGGAGAGCCCTGTGGCTGCGGAAGGTGTAGTTGCCGTACCAGGCATTGATACAGCCCAACAGGATGCTCTTAATTGTGCATCTGTTTGGCCTTCTTCGCCACACTGTCTGTGTTGTGGAGAATTTCAGATTATCAGTGATATGTACACAGAGGAACTTGAAGCTTTTCATCTTTTCCAATGTGGATAAGGGCGTGCTCCCTCTGCTGTCTCCTCAAGTCCATTATCAGCTCCTTTGTTTTGTTATTTTCCTGGTTTATCTCAATACTTTGTTATATACATACCCTTTGTTGGCAATGACAGAGGTCAAACGTTTTCTGTAAGTCTTCACAAGGTTTTCACACACTGTTGCTGGTATTTTGGCCCATTCCTCCATGCAGATCTCCTCTAGAGCAGTGATGAAATTTACAAACGCCTGAAGGTACGTTCATCTGTACAAAAAATAGTACGCAAGTATAAACACCATGGGACCACTCAGACTTCATACCGCTCAAAAAGGAGATGCGTTCTGTCTCCTAGAGATGAACGTACTTTGGTGTGAAGGGTGCAAATCAATCCCAGAACAACAGCAAAGGACCTTGTGAACATGCTGGAGGAAACAGGTACGAACATATCTAAATTTTTGGAGGAAGGAGAATTATGTGGATATATTGAAGCAACATCTCAAGACATCAGTCAGGAAGTTAAAGCTTGATCAAAAATGGGTCTTCCAAAGGGACAATGACCCCAATCATACTTCCATAGTTGTTGTGAAATGGCTTAGGGACAACAAAGTCAAGGTATTGGAGTGGCCATCACAAAACCCTGACCTCAATCCCATAGGACATTTGTGGGAAAACTGAAAAAGTGTGTGCGAGCAAGGAGGCCTACAAACCTGACTCCGTTACACCAGCTCTGTCAGGAGGAATGGGCAAAACAAAATTGTGGGAAGCTTCTGGAAGGCTACCCTAAATGTTTGACCCAAGTTAAACAATTTAAAGGCAATGCTACCAAATACCAATTGAGTGTATGTAAACTTCTGTCCCACTGGGAATGTGATGAAATTAATAAAAGCTGAAATAAATCATTCTCTCTACTATTATTCTGACATTTCACATTCTTATAATGAAGTGGTGATCCTAACTGACCTAAGACAGGGAATTTTTAAATGTCAGGAATTGTGAAACTGAGTTGAAATGTATTTGGCTAAGGTGTATGTAAACTTCTGACTTCAACTGTATTGTTTTTTTATTTTCTGATAGTGGATATAACATTGAAGATCTGACGTTGTTTTAAGGAACAAATTCAACATATTTTATACAAGGTTTGTGTATGTTGACATTTGGTTACCTTAATGACATAATCCGGTGGTAGACATGTTAATTTTTTTTCAAACCCAATGTATTTTCAACATAAATTCCACATCACAATACGTTGACAAATGAAGCAATGTTGATTGAACCAGTTTGTGCCCAGTGGGATACAGCTCTGGTATGTTTGTACAACCAGGAATGGCTCCCTCCCACATCTTTCCACAATATTAGCTCAACAGCTAGAGCTAATGAGTAAACAATTATAGTGCTTTGACTAAACCTGAGATTTGTTTTGGTTGGTTTGTGGCACTAACACTAAAATACACTATCTGTACTGTTGCTGGAGTGAATAAAAGACGGTCATTCTCTCCCTCTCCAAAATGCATTTTCCCCCCTCTAACATCTTTCCTCTGCACGACTCTTCAAACTCCCACCTCTTTCTCGCGTTCTTTATGTAACTGATTGTCAGCAACAGAGGATGAGAGCTATCATAGCACAAATATGTGTCAGGTATTAGAGATTGAGGAAAATAAACCACAAACTAAAAGCTTGACACTGGTGATTCTCTACATGATACCGTTATGGATATCTCTCTGACAAGGTAGCTACAGGTCTTGGTATAAAAACCATAAAATATGATCATCCAGAGGCGGAAATAACTTAACCATCTGCTATGACAGTCTCATTGTCCACCTTCCCTCCCAAATGCCTGGGAGGAATGAGAGAGCCTCAGGGTCAGTAGTTTCAGCCTTACATTAGACATACACATTTATGTTGTCTCCAATTTATATCTATCGCTGATAAACTGCCAAGGAAAGGGCTAATAATAGCCCATATTAATATATGTTGCCTTAGAAATGATGTTAATGAAATCATTAACTTGTTAACATCAGATAACATTAATACACTTGCCATCTCTGAAAGTCACTTAAATCATTCCCTTGATGACACAGCAGTAGCAATACAAGGATATAACATATACAGAAAGGAATGCCTTTAAAAAAATTGTATTGTTTGTATACTTTTTTTGGTTTCATTGTTTGTATATTGTTTTATTTTAAATTTGTGTGACTTTTCTTGTCTATCAGTGTATCAGTGTTTTGTTACTTGTCATGTATTGTGATTTTTGTGGACAACAGGAAGAGCAGCTCTGCTTGTTTAAAAGCTAATGGGATCCAAATAAACAAATAAGCAATTGCACATTGTTTGCTGTATTATTTGATAATAGTAGCAGTGGTAATAGTCATAGTAGCAGTTGTAGGGATAGTCAGTGTTTTAATTATACTGAACAAAAATATAAACGCAACATGTAAAGTGTTGGTCCCATGTTTCATGAGCGGAAATAAAATATCAATTGTTTTGCCATATACACGAAAAGGTTATTTCTCTCAAATTTTGGGCACAAATGTATTTACATCCCTGTTAGTGAGCATTTCTCCTTTGCCAAGATAATCCATCCACCTGACAGGTGTCGCATATCAAGAAGCTGATTAAACAGCATGATAATTTCACAGGTGCACCTTGTGCTGGGGACAATAAAAGGATACTCTAAAATGTGCTATTTTGTCACACAACCCAATGCCACAGTTTTGAGGGAGCGTGCAATTGGCATGCTGACTGCAGAAATGTCCAACAGAGCTGTTGCCAGATAATTTAATGTTAATTTCTCTACCATGTCAGTTTGAGAGAATTTGGCAGTACGTCCAACCGGCCTCACAACCACAGACCACGTGGGGCTGAGAAGTATTTCTGTCTGTAATTTAAGCCCTTTGAGAAAAACTCATTCTGATTGGCTGGGGCTGGATCCCAAGTGGGTGGGCATATGTCCTCCCAGGCCCACCCATGGCTGCACCCCTGCCCAGCGATGTGAAATCCATAGATTATGGACTCATTTATTTATTTCTATTGACTGATATCCTTCTAGGAAATGTAACTCAGTAAAATCTTTGAAATTGTTGCATGTTGCGTTTATATCTTTTTTCAGTATAGCATGATTGTCGTCATCATTATTAGCAGTTTTTATGATCATTGTTTGAACATTGTAAAATAATGTAACTAGTTTTACTACTACAGCACTACTGCTAATGTACTGCTTCCACTACCACTGTTTCTACCACTATCACACATGCTGAAGTCAGTTGATGTGTTGTCTCGTAGGGCCGAGGAGGGAAAGGCAGTATCTACGTGTGGGCATCTGGAGACGGCGGTAGCTATGACGACTGTAACTGTGACGGTTACGCCTCCAGCATGTGGACCATCTCCATCAACTCAGCAATCAACGATGGTCGTACGGCTCTGTACGACGAGAGCTGCTCCTCCACCCTCGCATCCACCTTCAGCAATGGGCGCAAGAGGAACCCTGAAGCTGGCGTGGTGAGTGTGTGAGAAAGAGTGTGAATGACAGAGAAAGAGAGAAAAAGAGAGCATCTCATTGTTATCCTCAGTCTGAGTACATTGAGTACACTGAGTGCTCAGATCTGTATGATTTCTATCCCTGAATCCAACCCTACAAAGACAAGGTTGCATAACGATGTGGTCTTTTCAGCCAACTTTCCATTGTTCTGTGTCGTTACGAGACATTAACTATTCACTGAAGACTGAATACCTATCCCTAGTTGTATGCACTCGTTCTCTGTGATTGATTGAGGGATTGTTCTATTCTCTTTCATTTGAACAATCCCCAGAGATGGAAACACGGCACTCAATCTATTCCTTATTTCAATGTATGTCAGCCCATTCAGCAGAAGAAAAGCTTTGGGATGAGACAGGGGAGGTTATAAGCCTGTGGTTTCACTGGGGGTGTGACATATCAGGTGGAGATTGAGGGGGCAGATGTGTGATTAGTTATACATCCCACTTTCTAACACAGTGTAACAAAGAACATCTGGGGTCCTCGAAGTATCAGGCACTGAGATAGACAGCTCACAGTCTAGTGGTCCCCGATTTAATGTTTCCTCATGGTCTAGTTTTCATGGATAATGAAAGAAGATAGAAAAGAGGACTGGAAGGAGGGAGATTGTTAAACCCTTTTCAGCTCTGCTTACTGTCAAACAGGACATACAAGTATAAAATAGGATTTTACTATAAGGAAGATGTAGACAAGACACAGTATATTTTACTATTGTTCCCCATTTGTAGATTGTATGTGGTCTGGGATTTGTTCAGGTTATTGCTCATTTTAGAATACATAGAATATATATTGAGAACAAACTCTGTCCCTGAAATGATCTGTTGGTCTAGAAGACAAGCCAGTTGCTCAACAACCCTGTGACTGTTTAATATCTGTCATCAGAGTAGAGGATTGGGACAATGAATTAGCAGAGACACATGGGCTACAACTGTCTGCTTTGTTGTTATTTCAGTATTCATCTGGGGAATTGTGTCACCGGGCAGAGTTATCACAAGACAATGTGTGAATCATCTGTGCCTTAGATAAATGCTCTGCGAGAGAGAGTGAGAGAGTGAGAGAGAGAGAGAGAGAGAGAGAGAGAGAGAGAGAGAGAGAGAGAGAGAGAGAGAGAGAGAGAGAGAGAGAGAGAGAATACCATCTGACCTTGATGGTCATACTACAGTCATTCTGGTCATACTAATCTGTTTTACTCACTCCTTTGAGTTTTCTCTTGCCACTTTGCCCCACGGTAGCTTGTTCTTCCATTGTTTTGTTGTTCTGTAATTCGTAGGCAACTTTTTAAGAAAGCACTATATAAATACAATTTCATTTGATTGTGTTCAGTCAAGGCTATTCAATCATAGAGACTATTCTGACAAATAAATCCCCCTCTCAGTGTATTGATTTTCAAGAGATGTCTCTCTCCAATATGAGAACTGTATTTGGTATTTTGACTTTCACCAGGAAGCCAATGACGGTTGAGAAGAGACAGGAATTCCCTCGTGTGCTTCTCTCTCTCTCTGACTAATTGTATATTATCTCTCATTATCTGTAATTAAATTACACATTATGAATCACATGTTTACTGAATCATTTGCATTTCTGAAGTCTTCTCTGCTCTTCTCCACTTTCCACTCCACTCCTCTCATTGAATGTTGTTATTCCACTGATATGATTACAGTCTTCCATGGTTGTTTTATACCAGGCCACCACGGACCTGTATGGAAACTGCACCCTGCGCCATTCTGGAACATCAGCAGCAGCTCCTGAAGCAGCCGGAGTGTTTGCCTTGGCATTGGAGGCCAAGTATGCACACACACACACACACACACACACACACACACACACACACACACACACACACACACACACACACACACACACACACACACACACACACACACACACACACACACACACACACACACACACACACACACACACACACACACACACATTACTGGTCAGTGCCTGAAGGTCTTACAATCAGAGGGGAATATGGCTGTTCTAACTCTGTTAACATGGACAAGATGTGTTTCATAACTTCAGCTCCACACTGCCTGAAACCTTGGCTGTCTCATTACATATGACCTATTCCCTTCACTGTCTTTCTCTCCCATATTCTCTCTCACTCTCCCCCCTCCGTTTCTATCCTTCTCTCCAGAACACTTCACATCTTCCCTCTTCACAGAATCATTTATTAAACAAAGCTAGCATTAGGCCAACAGACCTACTCCATGAATAAAACGAAAAGTTGTTTGTTGTCTTGCCCAGTTATTACTAAGTCTCTGTGTTCATGCCAGGGATACAAATCATATTTGGCCCGGCGTGTGTTCTTTATACCTCGTTACATGGCTGAAACACAAGGTTTCTATTGTAGATTTGGCCCAAAAGTGCACGTTCATGTTTTATGAATTACCAAATGGCCCATATACATGAACCAGAGCAACTCATCGCTAGCTGGTGATGTAAGATGATGGTGAAGTGTTCTCCCAGCATAGCCAGCCGGGACGCGTATGTCACGATGTTGCCCAGTGAACCGTACAAATACCTCAGCCCATTTAGACGATGATAAAATCCATAATTAATAATGCAACGTTTTGTTTTGGGGTTTTATTATGTTCAACAAAGATTACACTGTGGCAACAGCAACATTTACAAGTCTTTCATTTCATACATCATGAATTCACTGCTGATGTGAAAACTTATCTTAATTTGGTCCTTATGGTCTCGAAAATGTAAAACATATGCTAATGAAGTCAAATGGCACATTTGATCTGAATAATATAATACATTTGACTTGATAGTTACTTTAGATACTATGGGAGCATGTAAAGTGAAGTCCTGCCTCAGACCAGAGCTAGGCCAGGCTCCAGCTGCTCCCGGAAGACCAAAAAACTATATAAAAGTAGTATATTCTGAACATTCTATCTCACGTACAAGATGCAAGTACAAGGGTTTCTAGACAGGTTTCACCCACTGTCCCCAATCGTTTTCAATCCCTTTAACTCAGACAGCCCTTTTGCCATATTAAGGGCTGGGGTTTTTGTTCTCTATGCCATTAGCCAATGGCACAGACCAGGACTGTGTAAAGAGAAGCTGTTTGCTTAATACACAATAATGATGTTAGTGTCAGGGGCAGCGGATGCAAGCACTGGCTAGGGGTATAAAGCTGGTGTGTGTTAGTGAGTGCCGAGACCCTTTTTACTGGCCAAACACACTTGGACTGTGTGGTGTCAGGATTCAGTGAGTCAGCACAGAATAAAGCTGTTGTTCCACAGTAGAGATAAGCAGTAGAGACGTGCGGCCAGCCGTCTCAAAGCAGACCCTTTAATGTTCACACATCTGAGGCGTTATCATCAAAGTGTATCAAGAGATCAGACCTTCATTCCATTCAGCACTTTTATGACAAAATGCACCAGAATCCATTCAGTCTCTTCTATTGAATGTGTTGATCATTTCCCTTACTTTGTGACTTAGAAGGAGATCTAGCACATGATTTGCTGGATTTTATCTTTATTTAACTAGGCAAATCAATTAAGAACAAATTCTTATTTTTTTCAATGACGGCCTAGGAACAGTGGGTTAACTGCCTTGTTAAGGGGCAGAATGACAGATTTTTACCTTGTCAGCTCGGGGATTCGATCTTGCAACCTTTCAGTAACTAGTCCAGCGCGCTAACCACTAGGCTACCTGCCGCTCCACTCCATCTGATACTTTCCTGTACTGTGCTGTGCTGTGCTGTAGATGGGTGGTTTTGATAGCTTGCTTGTCAAGGTGAATAGAATAGATTCATTAACATGTTATCATCTACTGCCCCTGTCTGTGAAGTACTGTAGTGTTGAACGCGTATATTATAACCATAATCCCTGATCAGACACCTGTGTCCACCTGGTACACACATCTAACTCTCCTCTCCCTCCCTCTCCCCTCCTCACCCCACAGCCCCAACCTGACATGGAGGGACATGCAGCACCTGTCTGTGCTGACCTCCAAGAGGAACCAGCTTCATGATGAGGTGCACCAGTGGCGGAGGAACGGCGTGGGCCTGGAGTTCAACCACCTGTTTGGTTACGGTGTGCTGGACGCTGGCGGCATGGTCAAGATGGCCAAGGAGTGGAAGACCGTCCCTGAGCGTTTTCACTGCGTGGCTGGATCATTGCAGGATGTCCAGTAAGTGACTGGATTCTCTTCAGACTTAGCAAATTACCGATCAGGCTGAAACTAGAATTAGTACTAAGATGTTAGTTTGTTTTGATAGGTTTGTTTGTATTTAGCTAAGTCTGCTCCAGTACCTGACTGTGTGGTTAATCTGCAGTTAGACTCAAATTGTTACCTCTATCTGTCTGTAGAATAGGCCTGTGTGTTACAAAGTGCTTTGATGCTGATTACAGTGGGTTTATCTGGTCTGTGCTGTGGGGTGATAACTTCAGTGATATGATCCATACCTACCTGTTACAACTGCATGTCTGTCCTTGGTCTCCCCTTACCTCCCTCTCTCACTCCCCCTCACTTTCTCATTCACTGTACCCTCTGCATCAGCCCGTTTCCGGAGCTTTGGACTTATGTCCTCCAGTGTCTCCCTGCGTGAGGCTCACAAACACCCACACAAACACACACACACACACACACTATAATTAGACCCCAACACATCGCTTGGCACAGCTTGCCCTAGCAACCCTGTCAATAAGACAGAGTAACAGGCGTGGAGGGACGTCATGACTGTCTGTGGGTGTGAAGGTGGATTCTATGTGTGTGTCTGGGGGCGAGGTCGGTGTGTGTGTGTGCATACATGTGTGTGCGTGACTGCCCACATCTTCCTATGCTGACCTTTCAATAGATATCACCCCTCTCATTTTCCTTCCTAATCTGTGGTCCACAGTTGGGACGGCCATGGCAACACAGCAGAATGGCAACCAGAGTGTGTGTGTGTGTGTGTGTGTGTCTCAGAGGAGCCCAGTCATGGCAGAGTCAGTCGCTCGTGTGTGTGTGAAGATAAGGTGTGTATCTAAGCTCCTGTAATGACAGCCTTTAAGTCCAGTGTAGAAGAGGCTGCTTTTACACAGCAGGCCTGAAGTAGGACCCAAATCTAAATGCCAGTAGCCCAGGACCTGAAGCAAAGATATGCATATTCTTGGTACTATTTGAAAGGAAACACTTACGTTTGTGGAAATGTGAAATTAATGTAGGAGTATATAGCACATTAGATCTGGTAAACTTGTTTTTTGTTTGTTTTTTGCATCATCTTTGAAATGAAAAAGAAAGGCCATACATTGACCTGGGAATCTACTTTAGATGTTGTCCACAAGAGGGTGGCATTGTGTGTGCAAAGTTTCAGACTGATACATTCAAGAATGACAGCTCTACATAATATTTTGTATCAAGTCTCCCAGGTGTCCCTGATGAGTTTGCCCAAATGTACCCAAGTGGCCGAATTGGTCAACTGATACATTTCCATGTACATAATTATAGAGAACATACAAACAATATTATGGTAATAAAACATTTAAGTTTACATACTCCCAGGAATGTGATACATGATGGATCATTAGCTTCGCTACAAAAAAGGTACTCATACCTCTAGATGGCCAGGTGGGGTGGGTGTGGAACTAGAGAGAGCAGAGGGGTCAGACTGGAGAAGCCAGTTCCTACATTTGAATGAGTGGGGGATGGACTTGAATGTGGTGTTGGAAGTTGGCTCCCACAAGTCATCTTACTCCCTACCACTATTGAACAATTCTGTTAGAACACAAGTTTTCTGTTACTTATTTTTATTTAACCTTTATTTTTTATTTTAGCAGGGGGTGAGCACTGCATCAATACATCAAATACACAACACATATCTATAAACATATATTATATAGAGTATGGAGAACACAATCACTATAATGAAATATGTGGATCAATAGGCAATAAGATGCATAGACTATACTAATATATTGTATGCCTCAGGTCTATATTATATAAACATATATAGAAATCAAATAGAAATATCTTACATGAATATGAAACCATTTTTAAAAAATGGATTAGCACGAGAAGCAAAAACCTATTTTACTTACCGATATAAAGAAGTAAGGTTACCTTTTCCTTACAATCTTTCTTGCATGCAGGACTCCTCATGTCGCTCTCCCGGTCAATTTCAACAATAATCTCATCCAAATGTGTATACTTGAAGTTCGATTCAGCGTTTATACTCTTAGTAGCCATGTTGTACTTTTTAAGTTTTGAGAAAACTTTGTAGAAGAAAGCGAGTGCTGCGCAACGTAAACTGAAATAATCGCATTGCGTGCAGCCATAAGTCAATGGCCGTTACTCCTACAAAGGGACATCACATACCCATGTAAAGCCCAGCTCATTGGCTATCTAGCTAGCTATGTTTCAAAATGATAGGTGGTCATTGAACCAAGAGACTGTCAATCAAGTGACCACCACCCGTCTCATTGGTGCATAATGATGTCTGTCCTTCGTGAGCTAATAGTGTTGTCTAGCCAATACGTAATGTGGAATGATGAAACAATGTTTTGTTGCCTTCTAGTGTCTCAGGATTACACAGAAACCGAACTTGACTGGGTGAAACAAAGTTTACCCATTTAGATTTCATAGATTGTTTTGTTGCATGTTGAAAGAGTCGGAATTCATACGAAACGCTCTATACAACATGGATCGTGTTACGGTATAAAAATTGATTTTATTAAACAAAGCTACACTACATTGTGTCTCTGGGAAACCCAGGATGACAAATCAGAGCAACATTACTGAATGTACTGTCAGAGGTGAATGTATCAAACCAGTTGCCTTGATAAAAGTGGCTTGTTGTTGTGCACTATCCTCAAACAACTGCATGGTGTTTTTGTTGCTGTAATAGCTACTGTAAATTAGACTCAGCTACTGACCATTTTACTCTAGCAGAGCTAGTTAGGCAGTTTTCATGTTATCCAGAGCATTGGTGGCTGTAACTGTGCTGCTGGCAACAATTTAATTATGTTTTTTTGCTGACGTTTACCGACACCGGCCATATTCAACGGGTGTTGTGCGCTTGTAAATTCATCAGTTATTCTGCACTCTGGCACACTCAGACAAGAGTGCTCAACATCCCGAGATGGCCAGACTGAATTTACATATGCACCCGTTACTTACATAGTGGATGGAGTCTTTTGTTAAATAAGCACAGAGAGATGACACAAAGAGAGTCTGCCCTCACACATGTAGACACACACACATGCACACACGCACACACACATACACACATCTCTAGTGAATAGACATGTGGGTGGAATGTGCTCTGTTCATACGTGGGTTGTTTGAGTCAAATACAGTGGCATGGCCATCGTTTGAAATGCAGAGGGTCTTTGATAAGAACGTTATTTTGGGCTGATATGAGGTAGAGGGAAAGGGGGGTACCTAGTCAGTTGTACAACTGAATGCCTTCAACTGAAATGTGTCTTCCGCATTTAACCCAACCCCTCTGAATCAGCACTGCAGCGCAGTACAACCAGGACTCCATCGAGTACCAGTGCTACATCAAAGTGCAGCAGTCCCCATTGTGACAGTGAATGAATTATAATACAGAGCATCAGGACTGGATAGCCCCTATGATAATGGAGAATGTATCACATCACACACACAGATGCACGCACGCACACACGCACACACACAGACACACACACACCATTACTTAACATCACTGACTGCTGTGTGCGTTTTGGTCCGGCTATCTGGGTCAGAACTTCTGATTATCAGTCCTGCTGTTGTAGTGTCCTCGGCTGGGTTTGGGTTTTACAATCTCGCCTGGTGTCTCATTTCGGAAACCTCTTCTCTCCTCTACTGTCCTCTCCTCTGTGTATTTGTATTTATTATGGATCCCCATTAGCTACTGCCAAAATTAAGGAAGTTATATAATTTTACAAACATTACAACAAATTTCACAACATATTAAGTGTGTGCCCTCAGGCCCCTACTCTACTACCACATATCTAAAACACAAAATCCATGTGTACATGTGTGTATAATTCGTAGGTTATAGTGTGTTTGTTTTGCTTCACAGTCCCCGCTGTTCCATAAGGTGTATTTGTATCTGTTTATTTTAATCAAATTTTACTGCTTGCATGTGTTACTTGATGTGGAATAGAGTCCCATGTAGTCATGGATCTATGTAGTTACTGTGCACCTCCAATAGTCTGTTCTGGGGACTTGGGGACTGTGAAGAGACCTCTGTGTGGGGTATGTATGGGTGTCCGAGCTGTATGCCATTAGTTCAAACAGACAGCTCGGTATATTCAAGTAGTGATGGATTCTACTTTGAGGCAGGATGATATTGACATAATATTCATGCATATTATTAATGTTAGCTCTCTGTGTACCTCCAAGGGCCAGCCGTGCTGCCCTGTTCTGAGTCCCTCTTTGTGACACCTGACCACATGACTGAACAGTAGTCCAGGTGCGACAAAACCAGGACCTGTAGGACCTGCCTTGTTGATAGTGCTGTTAAGAATGCAGAGCAGCGCTTTATTATAGACATGACTCCTCCCCATCCTAGCTACTGTTGTATCAATATGTTTTGACCATGACAGTTTATAATCCAGGGTTACTCCAAGCAGTTTATTCTTCTCAACTTGCTCAATTTCCACATTATTCATTACAATATTTAGTTGAAGTTTAGAGTTTAGTGAATGATACAGTGCTTTTAGTTTTAGAAATATTTAACCATTTGATGCGTACAATCACGTATTTGTGATCATTGTTGAGTGGTCCCTGCAGCGTACGATCTCAAATATGTGATTAGAACAGTAGCAACAGAACGTATGATGTCTGAACACCGTTGTTGTCTGAACAGCATCTGAAATTATTTTGTACTGATGGAAAATAAAGGTCTTAAAATGTATTCCTCATTTTGACCTTTTATTGTAAAAGATAAATGCGAACTTCATTATCCAAGCATCACACAGAACACATCCACAGCCAAACTCATTCAATAAACCAGTCTAAATAACAGTCGGCGCTGACAAAAAAACTAAACATAAGTTAGCGACCTAACAGCTAGACTTGTTTACAATGTACCACATCTCTGGTAAGCACAAGATACTAATATAATGTTGTTTAGAAAATAAACATGTGTCAGCTAAGCTAACAGCAGCTAAATTCTTTATGATGGCAGCCATGTTTGTTTACATTTGACAAGCGAAAACTCCCTAATCCCAGAATGCCATTCACTATAAGACGTAAATATACAAAGTCAAAGATGGCTGTGCTCATTGCCTGAAAAATATGAAATTAGTTTAGCCACTTTCAGCATATTACAAATCGTCAATGTACTTGTTATAAAATCACCAAGCACCTCACAGATCATCACATCAAATACAAGCGTACTGTCTAGCCTAAGCAATGCGCGAAACAAAACAGGGATGAAACCATTTTAGGGCGGTTTGTGGTGGGGGTTTCAAGTCCTTGGGGGGTAGAAATGGGGGAAGATATCGTGGGGGGATATGATGCAGGAAATATTACTATGATTGGGGATTTATCAATAAACGGGGGGGCAAACACTATAAGTTTATACCTTGAGGTACCAAAGTTACAACTGGGAACTCTGGAAAAAACGAGCTCCGACTGGGAAAGATCGTTTTGAATGGTCATCCAACTTGGAATTCAAACTGGGGAGCTCGGGCCTCTTTCTAAAGCTCCGAATTTTCGACCTGAAGATCATTGAAGTCATGATTTTACCTCGTATTTTTCCCATTTCACAGTTGTCTTGAAAGCACCATAAGTCAGTCAAGTGAACTATCCCTTGTTATAACATCTTTGGTCTGACGGACACTTATATGACAAAGAGAATGCATTGTATGATGTCAAGAAACATGGCACCACAAATAGCCGGCAAATAGCTTAGCATTAGCTCATCATAATCAGTACAGCATTCAAGTATTTTACACACATCATGTGTCCATTACAATCTATTCAAGAATCGGAATGCATGATTTGTCACCAGTACTTGAAAATGTTACTAAAACAGTAAATAAATGATG
This sequence comes from Oncorhynchus keta, assembly GCF_023373465.1. Taxonomy (NCBI): domain Eukaryota; kingdom Metazoa; phylum Chordata; class Actinopteri; order Salmoniformes; family Salmonidae; genus Oncorhynchus; species Oncorhynchus keta. The sequence goes on from NC_068456.1 coordinate 16,087,881, forward strand.
ATCCATACATACGTACGGTGTGCTACAGCAGAAATGACAACACAATACTGAAAATAAGCCACTTACTTTGATAGGAACACAAACATGTCTGAAGTCCAATTTGTTAGACAAACGAAGAAGAAGGCAATGCGGGCGCCAGCCAGAAAATGTGCTGGGAGAAAATGTTTGTGCAAAGCCTGTTCTGACTAGAGATGCGCAATGTCTTCATATTTGATCTGGGGAAACACTAGGGAAGTGCTTGGGCTCTTGTTGAAGAGAGAAGTTTGTCTGCTCAGTAGTGCCTCAAACATAAATTGTCCGCAAGTGTGAAATGGGTTACGTCTTATGCGAATTAACGAGGAGGCGGAACACACCTCAATTCAAACTGTTGTTCTAAAATAAAACTTGTTAGAAAATAATTTTAAATTGACTAATTGAAACAGCCTATTGATAATTAGCATGCAGCGTGCCTTGGTTTGAGGGCAGCACAGGTAACTGTTCTATTGCGTAACGATAACATTTTGGAACAGAGAGAGCATTCTAACATCACGCGCATGAAAAAACTCAAGCAGGAGCTACGGTTAGAGATATTTCGAACCCATACTGAAAGGTTAAGACTAACTCATTCCTTGCCACCCAGTCTGAAAGTAACTGCAGCTCTTCGTTAAGTGTTGCAGTAATTTCAGTCGGCTGTAGTAGCTGACGTGTATAGTGTTGAATCATCCGCATACATAGACACACAGGCTTTACTCAAAGATTAGTATAGACTAAAAAAAGTAAGGGGCCTAGAGAGGGAATTCCTGATTCTACCGAGATTTTGTTGGAGAGGATTTCCTTAAAGAACACCCCTCCGTGTTCTGTTAGACAGGTAACATAGCAGGGGGTATAATGCTTTATCAAATATGTTTTTCCAGCAACAGACTATGATCGATAATGTCAAAAGCCACTCTGAAGTCTAACTGAACAGCCCCCACAATCCATTTATCATCAATTTCTCTCAGCCAATCATCAGTCATTTGTGTAAGTGCTGTGCTTGTTGAATGTCCTTCCCTGTAAACATTCTGAAAGATTGTTGTCAACTTGTTTACTGCAAAATAGCATTGTTTCTGGTCAAACACAATTTTTTCCAAAAGTTTACTAAAGGTTGTCTATTGGTTGTCTATTTGAGCCATTAAAGGGGGATTTACTATCCGATTTACTTCCCTCCAGGCCTGAGAGCACACACTTTCTAGTAGACTTAAATTGAAGATATAGCAAATAGTAATGGCAATATCGTCCGCTATTATTTTCAGTAATTTTCCATCCAAGTTGTCAGACCCCGGTGGCTTTTCATTGGTGATAGACAACAATCATTTTTTCACTTCTTCCACACTTACTTTTAAAATTACAATGCTTGTCTTTCATAATTTGGTCAGATATACTTGGATATGTAGTGTCAGTGTTTTTTGCTGGCATGCCATGCCTAAATGTGCTAATTTTGCTAATGAAAAAATCATGAAAGTATATTTTTACATTTTTTGCTAATGAAAAAATGCTAATGAAAAAATCATGAAAGTATATTTTTACATTTTATTTATCTGTTATTTTACCAGGTAAGTTGACTGAGAACACGTTCTCATTTGCAGCAACGACATTGGAAATAGTTACAGGGGAGAGGAGGGGGATGAATGAGCCATTTGTAAACTGGGGATTATTAGTTGACCGTGATGGTTTGAGGGCCAGATTGGAAATTTAGCCAGGACACCGGGGTTAATATCCCAACTCTTACGATCTTTAATGACCTCAGAGAGTCAAGACACCCGTTTAACGTCCCATCCGAAAGACGGCACCCTACACAGGGCAGTGTCCAATCACTGCCCTGGGGCATTGGGATATTTTTTTAGACCAGAGGAAAGAGTGCCTCCTACTGGCCCTCCAACACCAAAGTAGTTGTCAATATCTGTGGGTTTTGTGATGAATATATGATTAAATTAATGGTAGCGCAGAGATGGACTTTTTGCCCAAAATGTAATTTAAGGTGCTCCTATGCTTTTTACTATCATTCTTTGTCATTTAGCTTTCTTATGTCATTTATATTTCCTAGTTTAGTTTCTTCTTCTTTTTATTCAGTTTATTCACATGATTTCTCAATTTCTAGTACGTTTGCCAATCGTTTGTACATCCAGACATGGGTGCATGCTTATTAGTAACTGGGATAAGCAATTTCATAAATGTTTCAAGTGCAGCATCTGGTTACTCCTCATTACACACCACGGACCAACACATATTATTTATATCAACAACATAGGAATCACTACAAAACTTATTGTATGACCTCTTATACACTATATCAGGTGCAGCCTTGTGATCAATACATGTTGATGTTTTCATTCCTGTGCTGTTTGCAACTACCCTGGTAGGTTGATTGATAACCTGAAACAGGTTGCAGGCCCTAGTTACAGTTTGAAATTTCTCTTGAGGGGACAGCCTGATGAAAGCCAGTCAATATTTAAATCACATTAGAAAATATCACATACATTATCAATCATTTCACAAATGTTATCCAGATACTGACTGTCAGCACTTGGTGGTATATAGTAGTAGCTTCCCATCAGAATGGGCTTTAGGTGAGGCAGATGAACATGTAGCCATATTACTTAAACAGTATTTAACATGATATCCTCTCTAAGCTTTACAGGAATGTGGTTCTGAATATAAACAGTCACACCTCCACCTTTGGCATTTCTATACTTCCTGTAGATCTTATAAACATGTATTGCTACCACTGTATCAGCAAAGGTATTATCTAAGTGAGTTTGAGATTGTCAGAATATGAATGTCATCTGTTTCTAGCAAATTATTAATTTCACGAACCTTGTTTTCTTAAACTACATATGTTAACGTGTGCTAACACTTTTCTGGGATTATTGATTGTTTTTCTTGCTTTACTGGGAAGCTTAGCAGACAGAGGTAGACATGCTCAGGTTATTTATGTTAGTGTAGGGTGAGCTGCACACAGTGGACTTCCTGCTAGCCCACACCACCTCAGTGCTAACAGTATAACTCTGGTTCATAGGCACATGATAACTGCATACAATAGCTGTAGGATCAGCAGAGGCATTCAGGGCAGTTAGAGGGGCATAACTTAGGTTACTTACATTGTGTCTTCCAACATCCCTAGGATAATGTACATTTGCTGAAGCATTATGATAACTCAGCAACTCAATGGTAGGGATTCAATTATCTGGACTTGGGTCATTGATAAGTCATTGTCTCAACGCAGCCTTATAATGCTGTGAAAAGATCCAGGAACCCAAATGATCTGGGTGGATCCCGTCCTCCTTATAATACAAGCTTTGTTTCCAGAAGGTATCAAAATGTTCATTAAATGTTACAGTCACAGAGCTGCAATTGTCTCGTAGCCAGTTATGGAAAACCATTTTGAACCATTCATTGACACGATTTAGGGAGGGCAGAGGGACAGATATTATGGTGCGTTTGTCAAATCAAATCAAATTTTATTGGCCACATACACATGATTTGTAACGGTTTTCTAGGTGTGGTGAAGGAGAGTCGGACCAAAACGCAGCGTGTAGATTGCGATCCATGTTTAATCAAACAAACGTAAACACGAAAAAACACAAACACTACAAAACAATAAACGTAACGAAAACCGAAACAGCCTATACTTGTCAACTAACACAGCAACAGAAACAAAGACACTAAGGACAATCACCCACAACAAACTCAAAGAATATGGCTGCCTAAATATGGTTCCCAATCAGAGACAACGATAAACACCTGCCTCTGATTGAGAACCACTCCAGACAGCCATAGACTTTGCTAGATACCCCACTAAGCTACAATCCCAATACCAACACCAAAACCCCAAGACAAAACACACCACAATACAAAAACCCCATGCCACACCCTGGCCTGACCCAATACATAAAGATAAACACAAAATACTTTGACCAGGGCGTGACATGATTAGCAGATGTTATTGCGAGTGTAGTGAAATACTTCTACTGTAGACCCGGCAGTGCAGCAGTACCTAACAGGTAATATCTAACAAATTCCACAACAAAACCTAATATACACAATCTAGTAAAGGAATGGGATGAGAATATATAAGCATTAAATATATGGATGAGCAGTGACAGAGCGGCTAAGATGCAATAGATAGTAAAGAATAGATAATGAAGGATACAGTATACAGTATATACATATGAGATGAGTAATGCGAGATATGTAAACATTCTTAAAGTGGCATTATTAAAGTGACTAGTGTTCCATTTATTAAAGTGGCCGATGATATCAAGTCTGTAGGTAGGCAGACACCTCTCTGTGCTAGTGGTGGCTGTTTAACAATCTGATGGCCTTGAGATAGAAGCTGATGCGCCTTCTTCACCACACTGTCTGTGTGCGTGGACCATTTCAGTTTGCCAATATGTACTCCTAGGAACTTAAAACTCTCCACCTTCTCCACTGCTGTCCCGTCGATGTGGATAGGGGGGTGCTCCCTTTGCTGTTTCCTGAAGTCCACAATCATCTCTTTTGTTTTGCTGGCATCGTTATTGTTGGTAATCAAGCCTACCACTGTAGTGTCATCTGCAAACTTGATGATTGAGTTGGCGGCGTAAATGGCCATGCAGTCGTGGGTGAACAGGGAGTACAGGAGAGGGCTGAGAATGCACCCTTGTTGGGTGCAGTGTTGAGTGTTGAGGATCAGCGGAGTGGAGATGTTGTTTCCTACCTTCACCACCTGGGGAAGTCCAGGACCCTGTTGCACAGGGCGGGGTCGAGACCTATGGTGTTGAATGCTGAGCTGTAGTCTATGAACAGCATTCTTACATGGGTATTCCTCTTGTCCAGATGGGATAGGGCAGTGTGCAGTGTGATGGCGATTTAGTCATCTGTGGACCTATTAGGGTGGTAAGCAAATTGGAGTGGGTCTAGGGTGTTAGGTACGGTGGAGGTGATCTGATCCTTGGCTAGTCTCTCAAAGCACTTCATGCCAGAAGTGAGTTCTACAGGGCAATAGTCATTTTGTTCAGCTACCTTTGCTTCCTTGGGAACAGGAACAATGGTGACCATCTTGAAGCATGTGGGGACAGCAGACTGGGATAGAAATTGATTGAATATGTCCATACACACACCAGCCAGCTGGTCTGCGCATGCTCTGAGGACACGGCTAGGGATGCCGTCTGAGCCGACAGCCTTGCGGGGTTAACACGTTTAACCTCTTTCAGCTAAGGGCACTATTTTTAAGTTTGGAAAAATAAGGTTCCTAAAGTAAACGGCCTATTTCTCAGGCCCATAAACTAGAATATGCATATAATCGACAGATTAGGATAGAAACACTCTAAAGTTTCCAAAACTGTCAAAATATTGTCTGTGAGTATAGCAGAACTGATATTGCTGGCAAAAACCTGAGGAAAATCAAACCAGGAAGTGCCTTCTATTTTGAAAGCTCCATGTTCCATAGCCTGCCTTCGCTGCATTTAAAGGGATATCAACCAGATTCCTTTTCCTATTACTTCCTGAAGGTGTCAACAGTCTTTAGACATAGTTTCAGGCTTTTATTTGGAAAAATGAGCGAGAAAGATAACATCGCGTAGTGTATAGCTGGGTGTTCGTATGAGTTCTGCTTGCGCAATACAGTGGGGCAGCCATTGACTCTCCCTCTCCTACTGAAAAAGAGACAGTGCCGGTTGATATACACTGCTCAAAAAAATAAAGGGAACACTAAAATAACACATCCTTGATCTGAATGAATGAAATATTCTTATTACATACCTTTTTCTTTACATAGTTGAATGTGCTGACAACAAAATCACACAAAAATGATCAATGGAAATCAAATGTATCAACCCATGGAGGTCTGGATTTGGAGTCACACTCAAAATTAATGTAGAAAACCACACTACAGGCTGATCCAACTTTGATGTAATGTCCTTAAAACATTTTGTGACTAGGGGGCAGTATTTTCATTTTTTGAAAAATAACGTTCCCGTAGTAAACGGGATATTTTGTCAGGACAAGATGCTAGAATATGCATATAATTGACAGCTTAGGATAGAAAACACTCTAAAGTTTCCCAAACTGTAAAAATATTGTCTGTGAGTATAACAGAACTGATATTACAGGCGAAAGCCTGAGAAAAACCCAATCTCAATATATTTCACTTGTGATTTTCATGAATAGGAATATTTTCTTGGAATATTTATGTCCGTTGCGTTATGCTAATTAGTGTCAGTCGATGATTACGCTCCCTCATGCGGGATGGGGAGTCATTAGAGGTTAAAACAAGTCAAAATCAGGTTCAGTAGTGTGTGTGGCCTCCACGTGCCTGTATGAACTCCCTACAACGTCTGGGCATGCTCCTGATGAGGTGGCGGATGGTCTCCTGAGGGATCTCCTCCCAGACCTGGACTAAAGCATCCGCCAACTCCTGGACAGTCTGTGGTGCAACGTGGCGTTGGTGGATGGAGCAAGACATGATGTCCCAGATGTGCTCAATTGGATTCAGGTCTGGGGAACGGGCGGGCCAGTCCATAGCATCAATGCCTTCCTTTTGCAGGAACTGCTGACACACTCCAGCCACATGAGGTCTAGCATTGTCTTGCATTAGGAGGAACCCAGGGCCAACCGCACCAGCATATGGTCTCACAAGGGGTCTGAGGATCTCATCTCGGTACCTAATGGCAGTCAGGCTACCTCTGGCGAGCACATGGAGGGCTGTGCGGCCCCCCAAAGAAATGCCACCCCACACCATGACCGACCCACTGCCAAAACGGTCATGCTGGAGGATGTTGCAGGCAGCAGAACATTCTCCACGGTGTCTCCAGACTCTGTCAAGTCTGTCACGTGCTCAGTGTGAACCTGCTTTCATCTGTGAGGAGCACAGGGCGCCAGTGGCGAATTTCCCAATCTTGGTGTTCTCTGGCAAATGCCAAACGTCCTGCACGGTGTTGGGCTGTAAGCACAACCCCCACCTGTGGACGTCGGGCCCTCATACCACCCTCATGGAGTCTGTTTCTGACCGTTTGAGCAGACACATGCACATTTGTGGCCTGGCAGTGTTCCTCCTGGTCCTCCTTGCACAAAGGCGGTAGACTCCGTCACATGCTACCACTAGAGTGAAAGCACCGCCAGCATTCAAAAGTGACCAAAACATCAGCCAGGAAGCATAGGAACTGAGAAGTGGTCTGTGGTCACCACCTGCAGAACCACTCCTTTATTGGGGGTGTCTTGCTAATTGCCTATAATTTCCACCTGTTGTCTATTCCATTTGCACAACAGCATGTGACATTTATTGTCAATCAGTGTTGCTTCCTAAGTGGACAGTTTGATTTCACAGAAGTGTGATTGACTTGGAGTTATATTGCGTTGTTTATTAAGTGTTCCCTTTATTTTTTTGAGCAGTGTTTTATCAATTACATATTTTAAAAACAACCTGAGGATTGATTATAAAAAAAACATTTGACATTTTTCTGTGGACATTACGGATACTATTTGGAATTTTCGTCTGCGTTGTCGTGACCGCGGATTTCTGAACACAACGGATATAAAAATAATCTTTATGGAACAAAAGGAACATTTATTGTGTAACTAGGAGTCTCGTGAGTGAAAACATCCGAAGATCATCAAAGGTAAGCGATTCATATTATTGCTTTTCTGATTTTCGTGACCAAGCTACTTTGATGCTAGGTGTTCAAAATGTTTTGTCTAGTGATCGATAAACTTACACAAACGCTTGGATTACTTTCGCTGTAAAACATATTTTCAATCTGACACGACAGATGGATTAAAAAAAAGCTAAACTGTGTTTGGCTATATTGCACTTGGGATTTCATGAATCTAAAATATTTTTTGTAATATTATTTGAATGTGGCGCTCTGCAATTCAGTGGTTGTTGACAATTATCCCGCTAACGGGATGGGTTGCGTCAAGAAGTTAAGTATTTTACTCATGTCGGCCACAGAGGAGAGCCCACAGCCTTTGATAGCGGGCCGTGTCGGTGGAACTGTATTGTCCTCAAAATGCGCAATGACGTTGTTTAATTTGTCTGGGAGAAAGACGTCGATGTCCGCAACGGGGCTGATTTTCTGTTTGTAATCCATGATTGTCTGTAGACTCTGCCACATACTTCTCATGTTTGAGCCGTTGATTTGCAACTCCACTTTGTCTCTATACTGACGCTTTCCTTGCTTGAATGCCTTCCGGAGGGAATAACTACAATGTTTGTATTCGTTCATGTTTCCAGTCGCCTTGACATGATTAAATGCATTGGTACGTGCTTTCAGTTTTGCGCAAATGCTGCCATCAATCCACATTTTCTGGTTAGGGAAGGTTTTAATAGTCACAGTGGGTACAACACCTCCTATACACTTCCTTATAAACTCGCTCACAGAGTCAGCGTATATGTCAATGTTATTGTCTGAGGCTACCTGGAACATATCCCAGTCCACGTGATCAAAGCAATCTTGAAGGGTGGAATCCGAATGGTCAGACCAGCATTGGATATACCTAAGTACGGGCACTTCCTGTTTTAGTTTCTGCCTATAGGAGGGGAGCAACAAGAAGGATTCATGGTCAGATTTGCCAAAAGGAGGGCAGGGAAGGGCCTTCTATGCATCGCGGAATTTAGAGTAGCAGTGGTCGAGTGTGTTACTCGCTCATGTACTGCAATCAATATGCTGATAGAATTTAGGTAGCCTTGTTCTCATATTAGTTTCGTTAATAAAATCCCCAGCTACAATAAATGCAGCCTTAGGATATATGGTTTCCAGTTTGTATAAAGTCCAGTGAAGTTACTTGATGGCCGTCTTGGCATCCGCCTGATGGGGGATATACACGACTGTGACGATAACCGAGGAGAGTTCTCTTGGGAGATAATACTGTCAGCAATTGATTGTGAGGAATTCTAGGTCAGGTGAACAAAGGACTTGATTACAATTACACCATGAGTCATTAATCATGAAACATACACCCCCGCCCTTCTTCTTACCAGAGAGATGTTTGTTCCTGTTGGCGCGATGCACTGAAAATCCCGTTGGCTGAACGGACTCTGACAGCATGTTCCCAGCTAGCTATGTCTCCGTGAAACAGAGTATGTTATAATCTTGGGTATGTCTTTGGATATCAACTCTTGCCCTAATTTTGTTGACTTTGTTAACTAGGGACTGGACATTAGCGTGTAATATACTCGGAAGCTGTGGGTGTTGTACTCTCATCCGAAGCCTCACTAGAGGACCGTTCTGCACCCTCTCCTCCTTCGACGGCATTGTTTTGGGTCGGCCTCTGGAATCAGTTCAAATGCCCTGGGAGGTGCAGGCAAAGGATCCGCTTTGGGAAAGTCGTATTCATGGTTGTAGTACTGGTTGTGCTGGCAAAGTTGACATCTCTCTGATATCCAATAATTATTCCCGGCTGTATGTAATACCACTTAAGTTTTTATGGGCTAACAATGTAAGAAATAATACATACAAAAAACAAAATGCTGCACAGTTTCCTAAGGACTTGAAGCAAAGCTACCATCTCTATCGGCATCATCTTGTTGGTGTCAAGGAGTAGCCCAATCAGTTATTTTAAATCCATCTTCAGCTGTTCTGAGCTGCCCTTCATAATGTCATTCAACCCCACATGAACCTTGACAGTATCAGTCCTGGGTAACTGACGCACAGTCTCGGGAAGCAACCTGGTGATATCCTGAAATTTTCACCCAGGAATACACCAAGTATTTGCCCCAGGTACGGATATATGCCTCACAATTAAACTCCTATCACAATCGCCAGAATGATCCGGCCTCTACCGTGTCTTGAAGCAGATTGCGAGGCCAGAGTCACAGAACTCCCCTGAGAAGAGAGCTGCTGAGACGCCAGCTGCGTGCAGGCCACAACAGCCAAAGGCATCAAGAGAGCACAACCTAGCGGAGAGGGGCCAAGGTGGACCAGGCTGTGCCCAGACAATTGATTGACTAGGACAGGGAGAGGTTGCTGGAGGGGCATCCACAGCCATGGAGCATCTAAGTCCACGGCAGAAGACAGCTGGTACAGGGGCTCTAAGCGATTTGAAAGTCTTAAGTCCGGATGCTGGGTAAGAAGGCAGGCACGCCGAGAACGATTATTCTACTTCTTTCTGGTTTCGACACGCATCCATTTACGCTCACCTGGAGTCGAACAATGAGCAGTCGTTTTCTGGTTCAAGTTAGTAGAGGGGTGCAGTGTGGGAAATTGATCATAGTCTAGGATGGTCCCATTATGATCCTCTTGGATGTTTTGATTGGAAGCATTTAAAGATGCCGATAGTCTCATAGAATCCGTATTCAGTTCAAGGTGCTTGGTTAAATGTTTTATTTTTTCATGAAGAGTAATAATCCTTTCTTTAGCTGCATCAAGTTCAATACATTTTACCCGTGAGAACTACGAACATGTCTCAGATTATACACTTAATAGCACGTGAGTCCCCAGCAGATTCAAAGGAGTTTTCACTGCTGAACGGCAACAATCAAACGGGAACAAACATTTCCCGGCTTCGCTATAATACCTGTCTCGTACCAACGCTTCATTGTGCCTCGCACAACTATGTTGTTGTGGGTTTCTCGTTGAATGTGAAGAGCGAGAGAGAAGCGCAGGGGGCCAGGTGATGCTACGTCGGTTGTCAGTGGCAGGACGCCGGCTGTTCCTTGCTACGCACCGGTCCAGCTGCGTGGTAGCGTTTGGTGTAGCCTCTCACAGCCGTGTTGGGCGTGTCCCCAGTGTCTATAGTCGTGGGGAACACAACACATACAATTACAGCATGTCCTGGCCAACAACTGTAGTCACATTCACATGCTGGAAATAGTTCTATAGAGAGTGTTATATGATTGGAGCTCTTGGTTGCCTGGTTTGATTGTTGGTATCCAGGTACTAAAGTGTTCGGGTGAAAAAGTTGAATGAAAAAAGTGAAGCGAGGAAAAAACGAAAAGTTGGCAAATGTGTTAAATGCAGAGTTTGGATTAAACGTTTATAAAAAATGTAAAAAACGAAAAGTTTGCAGGTAACCAAGACGCATCAAACAGCACAGCAGCATGGAGACAACGAGGAAGTGAGGAAGTGTGACGTTGCTGTGATGAGGTGTGGGAAGCACTAGTGGTGGGGTTTATGACCATAGGGAGTCATTATTCTCATACATTATCTGATGAGATTGCTGCACCTGCTGTTCAGGAAAATCATTTTGGCGACAAATTGATTTCTGCACACATTCATGAGCCCAGACACACACAGAGCAACACATATTATGTACTCGTGCACACACATGCACAGACAGACACACACACATACACACATTCTGCTTTTCAATGATAGATAATGTCATATCAGTGCAGAATGCAATATCCCTCCTGTCTCAGGATATGATGTGATCCGGTGACATTTTGGTGGCGGACAGAGGCCACCAATGAGGTTCACAGTTCGACTCATTAACTTCCCAGCTGGGCCACCTGGCTGAAATGTATTCTGGGTTATGGATCTACAGGATACAGTTACATCAAAGCATCTACATATTACATAGTGGTCTTAAACATGAACTTTCAATTAATTTGTATTTCTATTGTAAAGGTATATTGGAATACGAAACATGTATGAATCTACACATACATTATCAGAAAACAAGAAAAGCTCTCAACTAATTCACTGTTAAAACTCATTAACTTCTCTGGGATATGTGGGACGGTAGCATCCCACCTCACCAACAGCCAGTGCAATTGCAGGGCGACAAATTCAAAACATAATTAAAATTGCTCAAACATACAAGTATTTTACACCATTTTAAACATAAACTTCTTGTAAATCCAGCCACAGTGTCCGATTTCAAATAGGCTTTACAGCAAAAGTACACCAAATGATTATGTTAGGTCAGCACCTAGTCACAGAAAACCATACAGCCATTTTCCAGCCAAGGAGAGGGCTCACAAAAATCAGAAATAGCGATTAAATTAATCACTAACCTTTGATGATCTTCATCAGATGGCACTCACAGGACTTCATGTTACACAATAAATGTGTGTTTTGTTCTATAAAGTTAATCTTTATGTCCAAAAACCTCATTTGAATTTGGTGTGTTATGATCAGAAATGCATTGTCTCAAACAAACATCCAGTGAAAGTGCAGAGTGCCATATCAAATTACAGAAATACTCATAATAAACATTGATAAAAGATATAAGTGTTATGCATGGAAATATAGACAAACTTCTCCTTAATACAACCGCTGTGTCAGATTTCAAAATGGCTTTACCGCGAAAGCACACCTTGCGATATGTTAGGTCAGCGCTAGTCACAGAAAAACATCCAGCCATTTTCCAAAGGAGAGGTGTCAGAAAAGTCAGAAATAGCGTTGTAAATATTCACTTACCTTTGATGATCTTGATCGGAATGCACTCCCAGGAATCCCAGTTCCACAATAAATTTTTGTTTTGTTTGATAAAGTCCATAATTTATGTCCAAATACCTCCTTTTTGTTCACGCGTGTAGCGCAGTAATCCAAATGCATAATGCGTGATCACTTGTTCAGACGAAATGTCAAAAACGTTATATTACAGTTCATAGAAACATGTCAAACGATGTATAGAATCAATCTTTAGGATGTTTTTAACATAAATCTTCAATAATGTTCCAACCTTTGTCTTTAGAAATGCAATGGAACACAGCTACCTCTCACGGGCACGTGCGTGATCAGCTCATGGCCTTCTGCCAGACACCTGGTTGAAACAGCTCTCATTCTCTCCTCCTCATTCTCTCCTCCTTCAAACAAGGTTCTAAAGACTGTTGACATCTAGTGGAAGCATTAGGAAGTGCAATATGACCCCATAGACACTGTGTATTCAATCGGCAATGACTTGAAAAACTACAAACCTCAGATTTCCCACTTCCGGGTTGGATTTTTCTCAGGTTTTTGCCTGCCATATGAGTTCTGTTATACTCACAGACATCATTCAAACAGGTTTAGAAACTTCAGAGTGTTTTCTATCCAAATCCTAATTATATGCATATTCTAGCTTTTGGGCCTGAGTAGCAGGCAGTTTACTCTGGGCACCTTTTTATCCAAGCTACTCAATACTGCCCCCCAGTCCCAAAGAAGTTAACTGTAGGTCAGAGCCGTAACAGACTACATCTGGTTTTCAATGAAACGACATGACAGTGTATTGTACTGAATCCCATTGTCCCATTAAATTACCACTAATTTAACCACCTCACCATCAGACTTCTGCACACCTCTCTGCTCAGGATAATATTCTAACCAATGTGCTTCCCAGAACATACCTCCCCCCCTCTCTCTCTCTCTGTCCTTCTCTCTTGTGTGCTGTGCTAATCTGCGAGACCTGTAATGGGCCAGAGATTTGGCCCCTGACTCTAATAATGCCATTAGGTCCACTTTACCCCATCGTCCTCTCCTCAGCTCAGCTTCCCCATCTTTCTAGCTACCCAGTGGTCCACCCCTGCCCGAGTGAGCCCTTAACACCCTCACCGCCTCACCACAAAGCAAGGAGTCAGCAGGGTTCCTGTGTGTGCCTCTGAACCAGAGAATAGCAACAGAACATCCCTGCTCCTAAGGCTTTGGCTTGGGACCCTCAATCTGGACAAGGCAATCTCCCTGCACCAGCTCTTTGCCATGAGTTTAATAGGAAGGAAGATAATATAATTCTTAGGTGGTCCAATATGACTTTGGGTTGCTATAGTGGTTCCTCCTTTAAAAGTTGTGTCATACTGCGGCAGAACTTGCGTGCTGCCGCAGCATTCTGTGGCACGTATTCCGTATTGGCATTACCAGAGAATTTAAAACCTTTTGTTGTACTAACATAGTACATGGGATTGATTCTAAGAAATTTGGCTTAATTCATTTGATTAATATTATGGTGTTTCTATTCAGAGAAAAACGAAAAATGAAACCCTCAGGGTTTCCATTAGGATGGAATGGAAAATATGGCGCTGTACAATGTGAAGGTCGGGAGTAGGCTACAGGATTGGAGAATTCTAAATTGTTTTCCTTCATTAGACAGCTTTGTTCCAATATTTCTGCAATTCAGTGATATTTATTCCCATAGTAATTTGTTATGGATCCATAACTAAATCAACATTTGTATTTTGAAAGAGTATTTGTTTATCATTATTTATTAACAAAATGTGCTTATTTGTTTATTAGGCTACTGTGCAGTCTACAATACATACTGTGGTAAACATGGGAAAGTGCCTAATTCCTTACATAAGGGAGAGCAGGCCATGTCTGTACTACAGAATGCGGGGCACGCGGGAGACCGGTGTTATTTCATAGTTGTGATGTCTTCACTATTATTCTACATTGTAGAAAATAGTAAAAATATAGACAAATCCTGGAATGAGTAGGTGTGTCCAAATGTTTGACTGGTACTTACTCAATTTGATTAATATTATGGTGTTTCTATTCCATGAAAAATGAAAAACCCTCTGGGTTTCCTTTAGGGTGGAATAGAAATATGGCGCACTCATAAATTCAGTGTTGTCAGATTGTCCGTTTGTAAATTCAGACCGTTTCGCTCTCGGAGCGCACACTGGATGTTCGGGCCGAGGAATAGGGTTGATTTGAGCGTTCTGGCCTTACAACGGCAGTCAAGCACCCAAGCTAACGTTGGCTAGTTTGCTAGCTACTGTAGGCCCTTGCAATCCTGGAGTGAACAGTGAAATGCTGTGGGCGTGATTGTGTAGTAGAGCCTGTTGCTTTGGGCAAGATGGAGAAAAAAACTGTTGAATAGAGTGACATTTAGTTTATGTAAATGTTATTCTGTCCTTTTCTTGTTTTAATCTATGTTCCTTTTGAAATACAAGTTCAATAGTAGGATGCAAGTTCAATATTTGAAAGGAAAATAAACCACAAGTCTTTTTTAATCCTAAACATTACATAGCATATTAAGAATAAATGGCATGAGCTTTCATGACATGACATAATATTCTGAATTACATATCATGAAGATGACTGGTAGATTTCTGAAATGGACCTAGATTGTTTATCCATCCATTTATTAATATCTGTTAGAACTACATGGTAGGCAATAGGAGACAGGCTCTGTTATAGTATTGTTCTTTCTAGGGTGGTCCTAGTGCCTGTGGCTGGCCTCAGGGCGACTCCATGGAGTTCTACTGTGCTACACACTTTCTCATTCTCCTCCATTCAATATTCAACACTAGTCATTAACATTTTCATAACAGTTCTTCCTTATTCAAAAAGGGCTAGAATATTAGGTGTATTTTCCAGCCAGTCTCTCTGGGCAAGGGTAATGGTGTTGTCGATGGTATTTTCTTGGACACAAACAGTGATGTGTCCTTGAGACAAACATCCTCAAAGCATTTTGAAATGCATGAGTTATTTCAGGTACTAGCCATAGTATTTAAGTTCATACAATTACATCAAAATTACGTATAAATGCTTTATTTTGATGTATCAAGTGAATCTCAATCTGTAATAAAGATTGGCAGCTAAGATAGTGGTCGCAGGAAGGTAAGATATGAGTCTAAGTCTAACCAAAAAGCCTGCACGCTTCGGTTTATTCTAATAATTGAATGGCAAAGAAAGCATTGTTTCTGTCATTGTTGTGTTGCCGTGCGGGATCAGGATTTGAGGCACCACCAGTGCTGTATCAGGGTCTACTGGGTCCATGCTAAGTAGGTCAGGTAATAGCAGGATATTTGAGGGTGGAGGCGTAGACAGAACTAGACCGACTGGGCTATGGTAAATACTCTGCACCCCCAGGCTAAATCTCAGATTGAATTAGATACAGGGACACCAGCTTTCTCAAGGAGCTGACCAGAATACTGATAATGTTGCTATTTCTCTCTCTCTCTCTGCTCTCTCTTCCTTAATACATCTTTATATTAGCCTCTTTTTTTGCTACCTCCATCTTCCTTTTAATTGATTTCTGTCCTGTTTTTCCTTTCTCCATTTTCCTGTGTTTCTCTCATTCTATGACCCTCCCATTCCGAACTTTCGTCTTCTGTCTCCCTTTCACGAGTCTTGTTAATCCCTCTTTCCATCTCTCTTTCTGTCGTCCCTTATCATTGTCCTACTTTTAGCACTTTCTTATTTCCCTTTGGGTCTCTCTTGACTCTTCTTCTGCCTTCACCTTCCTAATCTTTCTCTCTCCTTTCTCCTCCAACCCTCTCTCCCTGCAGTAAGATCCAGTCGGGTGACAAGCTGATCCTGGCCATCTCCACTGACTCCTGCCAGGGGAAGGACAACTTTGTCCGCTACCTGGAGCATGTTCAGGCCGTGATCACCGTCAATGGCAGTCGCCGTGGTGACCTCAACATCAACATGACCTCCCCCATGGGCACCAAGTCCATCCTGCTAAGCCGCCGGCCCCGGGACGATGATGCCAAGGTGGGCTTCGACAAGTGGCCCTTCATGACTACCCAAACCTGGGGAGAGGACCCCCGCGGGACCTGGGTCCTGGAGGTGGGCTTCCAGGGAAACGAGCCACAGAGGGGTGTCCTGAAGGAGTGGACCCTCATGCTGCACGGAACACAAAGTGCTCCTTACATAGACCAGATAGTGCGTGACTACCAGTCCAAATTAGCCATGTCCAAAAAGGAGGAGTTGGAGGAAGAGCTGGACGAGGCGGTGGAGAGGAGCCTGAAGAGCCTGCTGAGTAAAAACTAGCTGACGTAGCTAACTAAACACCGTCTGGTCAGGTCAGCATGCCGGGCCACTCTCTCTCTCTATTTCTTTCTCTCACTCCCCCTCTCTCATCTCTCCTATCTTTCTCTCACTCCCCCTCTCTCTTATCTTTCTCTCACTTTCCCTTTCTCTCACCAAATAACTTTCTCTCCCTCTCTTGCCCTCTCTCACACTTTCTCTCCTCCCTCCTTTCTCATTGACTTTCTCTCCTTCTCTCTGCTTTTTGTTTTTCTGTGTTTATATTAGCCCTCCACTTTCGATAGATGTTTCTTGTAATCCGATTATGATAAAAATGTAACCTTCAAATAATCTGTTCTATAGAGAAAACTAAAAGATCCCATCTGGCTTTCTGTCTATGTTTTTTACACTTTACTAAAATGTATATAAACAGAATATATCCACTATATGGTGTTATTGCATTTCCCCGCCCCTCCACCTCTGGTAAAACAACTATTGTACAGTTTGTGACTGTAAACGATTTTCTGTGTCATTCTTAAAGTTGAATATCTTGCAATCAGAGCAGTGATACTTCTTTCTGTTTATATTTTTGTGACAAGCAACTGTTTCTATATAAACAAGACAAGGAACGTGTGATTAATTTTGACGCCTGTGCACCTAAAAAAGTATACCATAATAAATCTATTCAGCTGTTTGTTAAAGTGATTTGCCTCACTCGGCAATGCACATTCAGGTAGCAGACATGTCTTCAGTCTCTTTGTCATTTGAATAAGGATGAGAAATAAGACCAGCAGAGAGATAGAGGTCAGAACCTGCGTACGTGCCTCTGTATTCCAATTCCACTTTTTAAGGTAAGTCATTTTGCCTTACAATGGTCATTGCCAGTCACCTGAAGCCTATGCGGTAACGGGAAGCCCTTATCTGTGAACTCGAGAGCACAAAGCACAGGGACATTTAGATCACACACTGTGTAAAGAGACTATATCGTATAAAACACTATTAGCTTCTCTTTCTCTCCCCTTTTTGTCTTACTTTTGTCTCTCTGTCACACGCACACACACACGCTCTCTCTCCTTCTCTTTTTCTCTCTCTTGTCTGTCCCTCTAAGGGAGAGTGGATTATGCAGAGTTCAGAGGTCGCTGTCTGCTCCTCCAGATCACCCCAATGAAACATTCATGTCTTTCCTTCAGTAGCTGCAGAGTTCAAGGTAACACCTTTCACTCTGGGCTGGGAGACTCCCGATGTTTACTAAACACTGCACTAGCTTACTTAGTGTAGTGTCCTCACTTTGGTGCAATTCATATTACTCTAGTATCTAAGTAAAACAGGGTGATCAGATAAAAACGAGGCATCCATCGCCTCTACCCTTCAATCATCTTTAGAAAGCAGGTAAAAGAGTGCTTAAACTGCATACAGTACATATAAAGTACAAATATGAAACATCAGCTGTTATTATTCAAATAATATAATATGAATCTTTTCATCTTTTTTGGAACTACATGAGATGATGAGAAGGACTGGGGGCGGGGCGTTTGTTTGTAAAGCAACCGTGTGTCATAACAGCGGTCTTAACGTTAAAACACAAAGACAGGAGAGCTTTATGCTTGTGAAACGTGATTATTTTTTATTATTAAAGCAGTTTTATACACAGCAAGACTGTGTCGAGGGAGGTCAATGGCATTCAATTGAGCAAATTAAGTCTTGGGTGGAGGTTTGGGTTAAGGTTTGATTTGGAAGGGTGGCAAACATCCATGAGGGCAGGAGCATGTAATCCATTTTTTTTCACACATCAAAGTCATGTTTTTATTCACTTTATTTTTTTTTTGGGGGGGGGGGCGAGAGGGCTTGTTCTGTTGTTTAGATGCTGGTACTTTGAGTTTTCAGACAGTAAAGGCATAAGGTATTGGCGTAGGTAGAAACAACAACAGCAGCATTATGGAACCAGCTAACTCTTGCTGAACACAAAGCCAGAGAGCGTGAGTAAATGGAGGAGCAGTGTCATGAATGTGGAAGGAGTCTTTAGCAGTTTCCTATGTGAGGACTGGCTCATAGCAGTTGGTCTCATCCACGGTTGAACAGTGTTTTTAGAATGTCTTTAGCAGAGTCTCATATTGGTCTCATTGTTTGTTCTTGCTGGCATAAGGTGAGGTGGAACTTGTGAGGAGTCTGTCCAGCTCTTTTGGTCGAGGTCAATCTCCTCAGACTCAGTGCTTCTTCTTGCTGGTCTTCTCAATCATGGTCTCCACCACCATGGCCGTCTCCTCATAGCCCTTGGTCTTGCGGTCGTTGGAGAACCTTTCCACTGACTCCACCATCTCCACCTTCTCGTAGCTCATGGAGTCAGTGGGCATGCTGCTAGCGCCACGGGGGGAGGGTATGGGAGGAAGGCCCCTACGGCGACTGTCATCTTTACCCCCCTTGGGTCCGGAGGGATTGCTGGGGCATTTGGGGTCTTTGGGGTCAGGGCCTGGAGCTGGGGCAGGATTGGGCTGTGGGGGGGGAGTAGGATCTACATCCCTAGATTTCCCCTTCCCACCACCTTTTCCGCCCTTATCGTCACCCTTGCCACCCTCTCCGTCGGAAGGTGGGGTGGGAATACAGGGGCAAGGGGGTGGCATGGGCTGTGGATGAGGGGGGTCAGGGGAGGGGGTGTATGGGCTGAAGGGGTCATTAGGGGAGACCATGCCGTCACAGATCGTGACAAAGACGTGTCCAGCGGAGGGGCTGGAGGTGTAGAAATGGGGGTGGGGGTAGCTGCCGTCGCCCGTCACCAGCACATAGCGCCCCTTAGTATAGAAGTCAGCAATTGGCTCTGGCTTCTTGTACTTCCTCATGCGGTCTCTGACGATGTTACAGAGCGTGTCGAAGGCCTTGCTGATCTGAGCTCCGTCTGGGACGTCCTGGGGGGACACACCCGTGTACAGCGAACTCTGCTTCTCCCTATTCACCTCGTCCTCCTCCTCCTCCATCCCTCGCTTCTCATCCTCCATGTGTTCAGCTCCACCGACTCTTTCGTCCTGGCCACTGTCCATCACGTCTTTGGGACTGATCTCCTTCTTCTTCATGACCTTCTTGGCCAGGTTCTTCTGGCGAGGCTTGACACTGCTGATGTCCTGGACGGCTTGGGTGATGTCTGGCAGATAAACAAAATAAACATCTTATATGAGACAAAACACAAATTCTAAAAAATATTATTGAAGGGGGAAAGGACTTCCGCGGGACCTGTATCATCCTAACCTGGATCATGAATAGAAACCTTTATATAAGACAAAACACACTTTAAAAATTCAAAACACATTATCGAAGGAGGAAAGGACTCCTGCAGAACCTGGATCCTCCTAACCACGATCACCATTATCCATGTATAGACCTCAGGAGGATCCATTGTTTGTTGTTTTAACTGGGTGGGAATCACATCACTATGTGGCTGTTTTCATTAGGGCTCTAGCTAGTGTGGTTATAGCCTATGATGACGATGGGTTTTTACGTGTCTGCTCTGTATGTATGGAAACTATCAGTGTGAAGAAGCTGTGGAATGAGACGTGGCATGTCCTCACCTCTGCCCCTGCTCGACACGGTGGGTGTGTGGGTAAACCGGTAATTGGTGGTGAACAAGGTAATGGGAGTCCCAATTATCGCTGAATTCAACCTGTGGAAGAGAATGAGGAAGAAACATCAGTTAGGACACCACAGAAGCAGCATGTGATAGTGTATTTGTATGTGTTAGTACTAAACATTATATTAGTAATTCTAAGAGGAAAATTCCTTTGTTCTTTTTCTAATTACTTTCCCATTTTTGTATTGTGAGGCTGTAAAGAAAAGATGTATTGATAAAGTAAACAAAAGAAGGATTAGGCCATATTAAAGGGGATTAAATATTACATTAAAAATAAATAACCTTCCTGAAGAGATATTCAACCATGATTGAACAAATCTGAGGTGGAAAACACACAAATATAATATCCAACACTGCCACCATGTGGCTGATATTCTACTACAAGATTTTGCAGAGTCAACACATTGAAGTGCTTCCTAATATCCAGTAGCAGGACACTGGTCACTGTGTGTTGTGGTTAGTAATTACCTGTTGTCCTCATTCTCAATGATCCTCTTGTACCTCTCCAGCTCATTCTCCAGGGAGATCTGGTACATGGCCAGGTGGCGGCACTCGTTGGTGTATTTCTCCAGGGACCTCTCGGCCTCCTCAATGTCCTTCCTCAGAGACTCAATTTGCTCGTTGTACAGCTGGATCTCATCGTCATAGCTCTCCTGGGTGCTCTTGATGGAATTCTCCAACACTGAGGTCTGACACAGAGAGAGAGAGAGAGAGAGAGAGAGAGAGAGAGAGAGAGAGAGAGAGAGAGAGAGAGAGAGAGAGAGAGAGAGAGAGAGAGAGAGAGAGAGAGAGAGAGAGAGAGAGAGAGAGAGAGAGAGACACAGAGAGAGAGAGAGAGAGAGAGAGAGAGAGACAGAGAGAGAGAGACAGACAGACACAGACAGACAGACAGACAGACAGACAGACAGACAGACAGACAGACAGACAGACAGACAGACAGACAGACAGACAGACAGACAGACAGACAGACAGACAGACAGACAGACAGACAGACAGACAGAGAGAGAGAGAGAGAGAGAGAGAGAGAGAGAGAGAGAAAGAAATCTGATTATCATTTCAATATAGAGGTGGGAAACATTTTATCATATGGTATGCTACTGTACACTGCTTATTAAAAAATAAAATAAAAAACAGAATAGATGTCATATAGAAAGGTTCAACTTAATTTTTATTATTTAAGCGATAGTTGTCATTCCTGCTTGGTCATCGAACTATGCTAACGTGCCAGCTGTCTGACTTTAAAAAGACATAATAAATCAGAACATCATGACTACTGTACTCTCTGAGGATGTTGCGGTGACAACTGTAGTACTACACAGGTGTTCAACCCACGTACATATTCAACCTTCATGGCAAACCTGTATACGATTGAAAATTGAGCCTTTAGAATTTTTAGAGATATGATAATTATTTCATTAAAATATTTAGATTTCTTGCAATTATAGTCACAAAATTTAAAAACAGTCTGAGTTATAGAATGCCATTTGAAAATGTTTTGCTAGGAAACACAAACAGTCATGAGGTACAGGCTACAGAAAATGAACAAAGTGAAAACCATAATTTGGGAAGAAAGCAGAGGTAGGGACCAAACAACTAAAATGAAGGTATGCTCATTGAAGAAATGATTCAATAGATTCACAACTTTTGGAGAATATAAACATGGACTTATGCATCAGTTTGAGGTAGACATTGAGAGTTGTTTTTTTGTCCTTCTATGTCTTTTAGTTTTTACTAGTATTTTTCTAAGAGATACACCTGTATTTCCCCGCTTCTCTGTTGCTTGTATCATCTTTACTCACTAATCTAAAGGTGATGACTGACACCTACTGGCGCCCCTGTGCAACTACAACCAATTTATGTACTGTCCTCCATGGGTACATGTAAACTGTCTACCTCAATTCAAGTGGCTACCTCATCTCCCTTCCTCACTAATATGCATAGAGAGTAGGGCCTAGGGGTTGATTTGGAATGTGACACCTTCAAACACTTGAGCAGGAGATGTTCGCTAAGTTATCATAGTAATGGACAGGAACCTACCTCGGTCTGCAGATGCAGCTTCTGTGCCTGGAGATGGCAGAGGGCGCTCTTGTACTCCTCCAGCTGGCTTTGCAGGGCTGGAACTCTCCTCTGGGCCAGCTGCTTTTCCTGCTCCTTCACACAGAGACAGTTATAATACACAATGATCACACAGAGACAAGACAGGCCAGTTATAACACATAGAGAGCACACAAAGGGATCACAGGCCAGTTATAACACATAGAGATCACACAAAGGGATCACAGGCCAGTTATAACACATAGAGATCACACAAAGGGATCACAGGCCAGTTATAACACATAGAGATCACACAAAGGGATCACAGGCCTGTTATAACACATAGAGAGCACACAAAGGGATCACAGGCCAGTTATTATAACACATAGAGATCACACAAAGGGATCACAGGCCAGTTATAACACATAGAGATCACACAAAGGGATCACAGGCCAGTTATAACACATAGAGATCACACAAAGGGAAAGGGATCACAAAGGGAGGCCAGTTATAACACATAGAGATCACACAAAGGGATCAGGCCACATAGAGATCACACAAAGGGATCACAGGCCAGTTATAACACATAGAGAGCACACAAAGGGATCACAGGCCAGTTATAACACATAGAGATCACACAAAGGGATCACAGGCCAGTTATAACACATAGAGATCACACAAAGGGATCACAGGCCAGTTATAACACATAGAGATCACACAAAGGGATCACAGGCCTGTTATAACACATAGAGATCATACAAAGGGATCACAGGCCAGTTATAACACATAGAGATCACACAAAGGGACCACAGGCCAGTTATAACACATAGAGATCACACAAAGGGACCACAGGCCTGTTATAACACATAGAGATCACACAAAGGGATCACAGGCCAGTTATAACACATAGAGGATCACACAAAGGGACCACAGGCCTGTTATAACACATAGAGGTCACACAAAGGGATCACAGGCCTGTTATAACACATAGAGGTCACACAAAGGGATCACAGGCCTGTTATAACACATAGAGATCACACAAAGGGATCACAGGCCTGTTATAACACATAGAGATCACACAAAGGGATCACAGGCCAGTTATAACACATAGAGATCACACAAAGGGACCACAGGCCAGTTACACTGAACAACTAGACAGGCATTCAACATGTACATTGAGTATACCAAACATTAGGAACTTCCTAATATTGAGTTGCAATTGTCTCTAGGCTTAAAAATACATCTTTAAGCTGTCTCCATTCCTTTATCTACACTGATTAACGTGGATTTAACAAGTGACATCAATACGGGATCATAGCTTTCACCTAGATTCACCTGGTCAGTCTGCCATGGAAAGAGCATGTTTTGTACACCCAGTGTACATTAGATTACAGTGCTTTACTTGCAACTTCATAGACAGACAAGCAAACAGCTTACAGACTGACAGCATCAACATACTTTCTATAAAGGGACAACATGACACACAGAGCTGGGATTAACTGTCATAATAATAATAAACAGAAGTATATTATTTCACAGAAATGTCAGTGCACATTAACACATTGGAACACATCACAACACATTTTCCATTCAAAGACACAAAGTTCAGCTCACATAGCTGATTCCACTGGTGACCCTTGGGGCTTTATTGTTATCTGGTCTGACACCCCTGGTCTGACTCAGCTGTTTCCCCTGGACACAGACAGATGCCTGGTGACCTTACCTCAGAGATGCCCACAGCCACGTTGGGCACCAGGGATATTGTTTGGTTGATCTGGTGCAGGATGTTCACATAGGTCTGGATCTCTGCCAGGTTCTACAGGGTGGTGGGGTGAGAGGAATAGAGGAGGAGAGGGGATGAGTTAACATTATATTTGACTTGAAATGATCTTGTATACATCCTGCTGCTGTATCAAATGAAAAATAAACTTTGCCTTTAAAACACAAACATTGCATTTAAGACGTTCCCCAATACAATATTAGATCCTGGACTATAAAAAATAAAGGGGACTGTCATACAGGGTGGGTGTATTTAATATGGTTGGGATTAGAGTAAAGTACACAACGTCTAGGTACTCTAATCCTATCTTTATTAAATATACCCACCCTGTATGTCATGCCTTTATTTTCCTCAGTATTACATGTGTGTGCACTGTGTATTTTGAATCCAGGGTCTGTAGAGTACACAACATCCATAACCAATTTAGTGTCTGTGTGGTTAGGGTCCGCACTGATATCGAAAGGTTAGGAGCAAGATCGGTCCTTGCCATTCTGCCGCTCCTAGGTGAGACCAAAAAAAGTCACCCCTACAAAACTAGAATAGTGTATTGTATGTATCTTGTATCTGAAATATAAATTATATTTTGATTTGTTTAACACTTTTTTGTTATTAAATGATTCCATATGTCTTATTTCATAGTTTCTACAATGTAGAAAATAGTAAAACTAAAGAAAAACCCTGGAATGAGTAGGGGTATCCAAACTTTTGACTGGTACTGTATGTTAGATCATATTTTTGACAGAACGTTGGTGGGCGCCGCAGCGATACGTCTCTAGAACAGCACACTGGAGAGGCGTGCTGGGAATGGATAAGCAAAATATTTGTGCCGCTGCCTTTGACAAAGTGGGAACTGCCTATCACAGGTTTGCATCAGCACTCACCTAAAAAGCCCATATACCACAGGATGAGAGAAATTGAAATTGTTTTTGGATAGAATTACGGGAGGCTTTATTTGTACTTGTTGGAGGTGCGTCTTGGTCCGTTTAGCTCAGAAAATGCCGCCCTCGTCAATCTGCCGCCATTGGTGGCCGCCTAATCCTGCCTGATAGAGGGCTGGCCATGGTTGGTAGTTCAATCCCTGGCCAAGTAATACCAAAGACTGTAAACATGGAACCACTCAGATTAAGTAGCTAATGAAGATTGGGGGTAAGACCCTGTGATAGACTAGCGTTCCCTGTCCAGGGGGTGTACTACATCAAGCTGCCTCACACTACAGACACAGGAGGTAGGCTCCTGCTCCTATGAGCTGTTCCAAGCTAAGGCTTGTGCAAGGCAACTTACTTCCCAGCTACCATATTTGAAATCTGTAACTAATTCTAGTAAATCAGGGGGATTTACATTTACATAATTTAGCAGACGACTTATAGTGAGTGCGTACATTTTCATACTGCTCCCCCGTGAGAATTAAATCTTTAACCAAATCAAATTTTATTGGTCACATACACATGGTTAGCAGATGTTAATGCAAGTGTAGCGAAATGCCTGTGCTTCTAGTTCCGACCTGTGATATCTAACAAGTAATCTAACAATTTCACAACAACTATCTTATACACACAAGTGTAAAGGAATGAATAAGAATATGTACATATAAAAATATGTACATATAAATAAATAATATGTACATATAAATATGTACATACATATAAGGTGTCTTGGAGGGCAGGTAGTTTCCCCCCGGTAATGCGTTGTGCAGACCTCACTACCCTCTGGAGAGCCTTGCAGTTGTGGGCGGAGCAGTTGCCCAGTTGCCCGATTGTGCATCTGTAAAGGTTTGTGAGTGTTTTTGGTGACAAGCCAAATTTCTTCAGCCTCCTGAGGTTTAAGAGGCGCTGCTGCGCCTTCTTCACCATGCTGTCTGTGTGGGTGGACAATTTAATTTTGTCCGTGATGTGTACGCTGAGGAACTTAAAACTTTCCACCTTCCCCACTGCTGTCCCACCGATGTGGATAGGGGGGTGCTCCCTCTGCTGTTTCCTGAAGTCCACGATAATCTGCTTTGTTTTGTTGATGTTGAGTTTGTTCTCCTGACACTACACTCCGAGGGCCCTCATCTCCTCCCTGTAGGCCGTCCCGTCATTGTTGGTAAACAAGCCTACCACTGTAGTGTCATCTGCAAACTTGATGATTGAGTTGGAGGCGTGCATGGCCAAGCAGTCATGGTTGAACAGGGAGTACAGGAGAGGGCTGAGAGCACATTCTTGTGGGGCCCCAGTTTTGAGAATCAGCTGAGTGGAGATGTTGTTTCCTACCCTCACCACCTGGGGGGCAGCCCGTCAGAAAGTCCAGGACCTAGTTGCACTGGGCGGGGTCGAGACCCAGGGCCTTGAGCTTAATGACGAGTTTGGAGGGTACTATGGTGTTAAATGCTGAGCTGTTGTCAATTAACAGCATTCTTACATAGGTATTCCTCTTGTCCACATGGGTTAGGGCAGTGTGCAGTGTGATTGTGTCGTCTGTGGACCTATTTCGACGGTAAGCAAATTGGAGTGGGTCGAGGGTGTTAGTTAGGGTGGAGGAGATATGATCCTTGACTCAGCTCTCAAAGCACTTCATGATGACAGAAGTGAGTGCTACGTGGCGATAGTCGTTTAGCTCAGTTACCTTAGCTTTCTTGGGAACAGGAACAACGGTGGCACTCTTGAAGCATGTGGGAACAGCAGACTGGGATAGTTATTGATTGAATTTGTCCGTAAACACACCAGCCAGCTGGTCTGCACATGCTCTGAGGACGCGGCTAGGGATGCAGTCTGGGCCGGCAGCCTTGCGAGGGTTAACATGTTTTACTCACGTTGGCTGCGGCGAAGGAGATTCCGCAGGTTTTGATGGCGGGCCGTGTCGGTGGCCTGTATTGTCCTCAAAGTGACAGAAGAAGTTGTTTAGTTTGTCTGGGACCAAGACATCGAGGTCCGCGACGGGGCTGGTTTTCTTTTTGTAGTCCGTGATTGACTGTAGACCCTGCCACATTCCTCTCATGTCTGAGCCATTGGCATTGCAAGCTCCATTCTCTACCAGCTGAGCCACACAGGACCAGTTATTTGTGCCAGAAGGGCAATGGCTGGAATCAAACCCACGCCGACACTGTAGACCTATATGTGGGCATGAAAGGCAGCAGCCCTAACAGCTAGACCACCCCAGGCCACTCTTGAACTAAATGTTGACAGTTCAATCGTAACCTTAATTTAATTTCGACATTTTTATGTCGTAGCCTAGTGGAGACCAATATCTAGCTTGTGTCATTAAGCTATATAAAACAATGGTTGTTGATGTGTACGGCTGCATAGCGTTTGAGTGAGTGAGAGCGAATCTTATTTTGAAAGCAAGTTCTGATCCCAATGACTCGACTTCTCCCGCATGGAGAAAGAGAACTGCTAATTTTCAGAGAATCACAAGGCTCATTTGAATTTCCTGATGTATCAGGAAAATTATCTGTGAAAAACGAGTGATCAAGTTAAAATCCGACATCTGTAGCCTACTTCAACAAGGTACGTCCATTAGAAAAAGGTTTAGCAAAATGTGGTACAGTATGTGGCTAAAGAGGCAGTGGTAATATTGTCTGTCTGTTTACAAGGGGCTGTTAATGACCTAGCCAATACCAGCAGCCTCTGTAGCCTCTGTAAATGAAGGCAGTGGTGTGAAGAGTTTGGTAGACCACTGGGCTCATCATCATTACAGCCTTTAAATGTGTCTAAATTGTTTGACTCTCTGAGGTGTTCTGCCTGACCTGCATCAGTACAGGCCTAACCTGATTAAGAATTTAAGAGTAAATATGTGTGCAATTACACATTTAATAGCCTCTTAAGTATGTTTCCTAAGCAAATAAAATGTGTTTGCAGGGTAAACACCAACGCACTGAGGTGGGTTGTTAAATTCACTCCTCATTGATTTAGTTTCAGTATTTATTAATTGGATTTATATGGTCCATCTGGTGGATGTAAACAAAGCATTACGGATGTGACATCTTAATTTGATCACAGAAAAATCCAATAATCCTTGTGATTTACCTAAATTCACTGAAAACCTCCAGTTCTCTTTCTCTCTTGCTCGCTCAAAAGCTAAAGCAGCAGACAGAATAAAAATCCTACTACTGTACATCCTACTACTGCCACATTCAAATGTAAAAATGTTTACCTGAAATGCCAGCCTGGTCTCATAGACTAGACATAACATAGTACATGTAAACGCGGGACACTTAAAATAGTATGACACAGTATGTTACGTTTGGTATTGTTACATATGACAGAAGGTTACTTAAGGAAAAACAAAAGTACGGTTGTTGGTCGGGGTGCAGAGGTGGCGAACGTCTAGCATCCCAAAGGTTGCATGTTTGAATTTCATCACGGACAACTTTAGCAAATTTGCAACTACTTAGTACTGTTTTGCTACTTAGCATGTTAGCTAACCCCTCACCTAACCTTAACCTTTTAACCTAACTCCTAACCTTAACCCCTAGCCTAGCTAACGTTGGCCACCTAGCTAACGTTAGCCACCACAAAATTGGGATTCATACAATATCATGCATTTTGAAAATTCGTAACATGCATATCGACAACCGTTGTTTTATATAGCTTAGTAACACAAGACAGATACACTCCTTTCCATATATATGTGACCGACCGGCTCGATTCTGTCTTATGTAGCAACATTTTAAATTGTAGAGACTCAGAGACTCATAGATAGAAAATGGTATATCATACACTACAGTTGAGGAACAATGGGAAAGTAATTCTGCTTTGAAAGTTGATAAACTTGTAACCTCACATTTGAGAAAATGGTCTTTGAATGTTTTAGTACACCTACTGGAGAGCTCTTTTTTGTCTATACCCATTCAGCATCATTCACACCCTGTTAAGTTTTAGCCTCACCCATCTCTTTAAGGATTCACATGTGAATACTAAACAACAAAATATTTTAAGTAAAGACTGGTTTATACTATGGGTTTGTAAATTTAATCTGGAGTGCCAGAGTGTGCTCTGGGCATTCATAAGCTCAGAGCGTTCTCAGATTGTCCGTTTGTAAATTCAGAGCGTTTTGCTCTTTGATCACACGCTGTGGCCAAGGTGTAGGGTTGATCCGAGCACTCTGACCTAACAACGGCAGTCAAGCACCCAAGTTAACTGGCTAACGTTGGCTAGCTTGTTAGCTACTTCCAGACACAAATGAGAGAACAGCTCACTCTGACCATTTTACTCACCCTAGCAGAGCTGGTTAGGCTGCTTTTATGTCATCCAGAGAGTTGGTGACTGCAACTGTGCTGCTGGCAACAATTTAATTACGCTTTTTTGCCAACATTTACTGACACAACGCATGTTGAGCATTCGTAAATTCTTCAATTATTATTCTGTGCTCTGCTACACTCAGACGAGAGTTCACTGAAATCAGAGTAGATAGCCAGAGAGAATTTACCAGCTATGTCTATAGACAGTTGTCACAGTGACATCATGAACATTCTATTGAAATGGTTACTTGCATAGTGGAGTCTGTTGTTTAGACATGTAGCTAACCAACCAGGTTAAATGTTAGCTAGCTAACATTAGGCTACAACTAGCAATGCAAATGGCTCTGAGGAACAAATAATATTACTACACAGATCATGCATGTAAGGTTAGCGAGCAAGCTAGCCAACTAACGTTAGATAAATGTAGCTAGCTAGACTCTCTTACCCTTATAAATGGATGGACGCTTCTCCCTCTCTGTCTTACTTTGAAGATGTAATCCGGAAACAGGTGTTTTATACAACAGCCTTCTGTGTGTTCTCTTTTCGACTCTGTCTGCATATTTGCAATCAAACACCAGACATTTCCTCCATCTCCTTAGCTATCATACTCTAATTCCACTGATTTCAAAACTCGGCCCTCCAGAAAGTGGAGAGCAACAGTTTTGCAGTTCTACTATTTGATATCTTTCAAAAAAACTGGGTTGGAAAGGATTACCTACACATACTGACAGCTCATGTAACAGCTCATGTTATAGACAGAAGCCTGCTACACGACAGACCAATCCGAACTCATCTCTCGGCATGTCCAGCCCACTCATTGTCTCAGTTGACTTTTTCTGTGGCTAAACCAACTAGGCTCGTCATTTAACAATTTTATTCGTATTTACAGATATTTTATTCGTATTTACAGCAGACACGTTTGTTTTTAAGGCACATGAAAGTTCACATGTTCCAGAAGGCTCTCCTGTGAAGTTGTGATGTGCGAAAAATGCCATAGTTTCCTGAAACTAGTCACATATTGACAGTGAGGCTAAAATGTTTAATTTGGCTCTATACACCAGCATTTTGGATTTTTACTTTGTGATAAAGTCACAGAGGATAAATATCATAACCCCCAAAAATGCTAATCTCCACTGTTATTGGTAATGGTGAGAGGCTAGCATAGTTTGGCAGAATAATCTTTGTACCTCTGTATCTTTCTCATTCATCATTATTCACAATTCATTCATGATTATCTGAAATCATGTTAGCATCCACATGAATGTAGAAGTGTTCAGAAACATATTCTATTCTTATTTACAATAAAAGTGAGTCCAAAATGACAAAATACACTATTTACCATTAATATATATTTGGCACAACATAATCCAAAATCCAACCAAATCTAACTGCAAATGCACCCAACAAGTTTGTAGAGTCGCAAGCTTGATGTAGTCATTACATGCTAGGATTATGGGACCAAATACTACACTTTTGACTACTTTAATACACTATAAGTGAATTTGTCCAAATACTTGACACCTTCAAATGGGGGGACAAGATACATAAAGTGATCTCAAATCCAAAATGCTGGAGTATAGAGTCAAATTAAAAGTTGTAGCTTCACTGTCTAAATAAATACAGAAGGGAGTGTATTGGTCTCCAGTACGACATGCAAGTGTATACAGAAATGCAGCGCAAGGCTACACCTAATAGCCTACTGTGGCCTATGAAAACAAATATTTTTTATAATCAAATCCTCTTGCTACAGGATTATGTTACTCCTGTTGCGAGACTGGTCAATTTATGATCCTACATCTGCAGGTTGAAAGACGATATGCTATGCACACTGTTCCGGTTTCCTTTCCAATAAGTATTTTTTTAATGATTAGTACACTCCACTGACCTAAAATACTTCCCCAGGGCTAATTGTATGATTGTACAATATAAAGGCAGAATGAGTTTGTAATAGACTGCAGATGATGTGTAGGTTGTATATCTCTTACCTTCCTGTGTCTGTCTTTGGTGGAGTTGATGTCGTCCTGAAGGAACTGGGACTGGATCTGAAACTCCAGGTTCCCCAACAGGGCATGGTCAGCCTCCTAGGAGAGGAGAGGAGAGGAGAGGAGAGGAGAGGAGAGGAGAGGAGAGGAGAGGAGAGGAGAGGAGAGAGTAGAGGATAGGAGAGAAAAGGACAAGAGGAGAGGAGAGGAAAAGAAAAGAGGGAAGAGAAAATAAAAGAAGAGAAGAAGATAGGAGCAAAAGAGAAGAGAGAGAGGCAAGTCGATAGGTAGATATCCTCTCCTCATAAAGCCTCAAACAGTATTACACTGCGGTTATTATTCATCTGAACACCACACAAAGCCTTTTCTTCACTAGTACATTCCTCCATTATGTCTAAAGCCTCTGATATCACTAACCCAGAAAGACAGCGATGTGATAAGACATTTTAATTCAGTTCCATGAGCTCACTGTATTGTCCTGACCTCTTATGCTTTGTCTCTCAGCCCCAAAGTCCTATCAGGATTGCAGTTACACAATATAATTATGATTCTACCACTGTGGACAAAGCTTGTAGATTATTAACCAGACAGAAAATATATTTGATCTTTTTGTTGTTCCACATTGCAAAGCCGCTTTCATGCACAGGGCTTATGCAGAAAACTTTGCTCACAAGTTGTGTTTTATGGTTAATGCAGCAGGACAGTTTAGCAGTTGTATTACAGTTTAACATTTTAGGAGGTTTCCTGCAAACAGATTAGGCCTAGTCCTGGTCTAAAAAGCAAGCCCAATGGAGAATGTCCATCAAATTATTTTTTGTCTGGATTTAATTGAGTTTTTTTTACGTTAAATGAAACGGGTGAAATTGTCATAGGACTCACACACATACCTTGTTGAGTTGTTCCAGTGTACCCCGCAGCTGTTCTTGATACTCACATTCATTTCTGTATCTTTGGAGTACAAAAACATAATCACAAAACATAAATTCAAGACTTTTGTGTGACCTACCTTGTATTGCTCTGTCATTTACACGAGTTTGTGTTATTGAGCACATTGAGAGGATCGACGTTTCTCTATCTGGCTTTTCTGACTTTACAATGTCTGTAAAACAACACATTTCACTACACCTATCTGTGTGACAATAAAACATCGTTTTTTTTCTCGTTTTTATTAACTCTTCATTTTCCTTAATCAACCTGACTCCCCTTGAGAGCACTTGAAAGGGATGTTTGTTATCTTTTTTCAACACACAACCACTTGTGCAGTATTCTTCCTAGTACTGTCTTGGTGTTAGAAGATAGAAATCCATGACACTTACCATGACTGAACTCACAGCACCTGCCATTTCCATGTCAATAAACCCCTTTATTGAAGACAGACTTTCAACAGGTGGACAATGTATCACAATGTATCACAGTCAGATTATCTGGGAAACTAAGCCTTCACCAGCATACAAACAGTTTACTTCGCATCTGGTCTAGAGAAGGGCACCTCACCTCTGCACTGGTTACTCACAGGCGGTGGCCCATCCACACTTTCCTACTCTCTGACCCACACATCAGTTTAAAAAACACACTACCCTTACTGACGCACGCACACAAACACAAGCACGCACACCTTCAAACTCACGGACATCACTTACTTGTTGGTGAACTCGTCCAACATGCGGCATGAGTCCTTCAGCTCTCGCTCAAGCTTGGCACGGTCAGCGGAGAGCTCCCGGATGCGCTGCTGATTCAGGCCAATCTGTTCGGTAAAGGCCTCCTCGAGCCCGCTAGCCTCCTCCATCCGCTGCAGCGTCTCTAGCTGCTTCCGGAACACGGCATTGCGCTGCTCCAGCACGCGTGCCCGGTTGATGTAGCGGGCGAAACGGCTGTTGAGTTCCTGCAGGCTCTCCCAGCCCTGGATGGCCGAGGCGCCCGCCGACGCGTCAGGGCCGTAGGGCTCCTCGAATACATCGGAGCGCTCATACTTCTCCTTGCGCACCTCGTGCGTGTAACTGGTCTGGTGCATGGTGGTGGTTGTCGCTCTCCCGCTGTCTCGGTTGGTGTTATCCCCGGAGTGCGTTCTCCCCTTCGCACCTTTAGTGTGTGAAAACTCGGGTGCTCACCCTTGGCTGTCTCATGCTAGACTAAAGGCTGCCCGGCCCCTGCCGGCTGCGAAATAGACCCCCACAAATCTCCTGCTGGCCTGATCCCACGCAAGCCGCGCGCATAGGGCCTTCCAGAGTTTGTTAGCCTTTGTGGCTGACATTACAAAAGCTCTGCCAATGATGATCGAGCAAAAAGACAAAAACAAACGGCAGACAGGCGAGGGAGAATATTGCTGTGTCAAATGGACCATTATCAGAAGCCTCATTGTTTCCAATCAACTGTTTTTCTAGATCTCGGTTTGATTTATGGGGAATTTTGGACTATGGCCTAGGTTTACCACATGACCAAGTGGAAATAGCATGCTGTGCAGGTTTTTGTTACAGGCCATAGCCAATTACTAATGTGCCAAAAGTACCCTGGTAACCCCTAAGGCAGATTTTAGCTATTTTGTTCTCCTACTGATTATTATACAAACGGTTACAAATTGGCAAGCCCTGTCACATTATTCATCACACAAGTGAATTGAATATTCATAGATCCGCAAACATTAAATTATTACACACAATAACCCACAGCATTGGCCAAGATCCAGCTCAAATAATGAAAATGGTCAGTCATACATTATACAAACTGTTCCAATTGCATAGAGATTATACGAAATTACAATCCCACTGATGGGAGTCACAACAATTGAATAACTGTCCCATGGGTAAAAAAACAAACATTTTTATCAACTGCATGAGTAAAATACATATGGAACCAAAGGGCTTGGTCTTCTGTAAACTGCAGATGATCTTGGAATGTTAGGTTTAGCTCTCAACTTGTCTACTGAATATTCTGAATGGATTGACTGTACACAAATCGACAGCCTGCTTCTTTTTCACATATGGGGATTGGTGTTACTGTAAAATGTGTATTCCTCTGTGGAATTAGCCAATTCAAGGCCAGGAGCAGCCACAGTAGCACTAGTATCTGTACAAATTAGCTTATGTTGCATCCACCCTCACCTCACAACAACACACCAAAAGCCAAAGAGCTCTCTCTCTCTTACCTAAGTTTATATGCGGATGGTGTTGCTGCTCCCTTAAGGAAAGCTCTCAACCTGAAATACCTCAGAAATTCACTGAATGTTTACATAAACTGTAAAAATGTCAAATAGAGCCCAGACAACAGCTTTTTTTCAGGGAGGCTCTCTGGACACTGATAAATGCTTGTGCCTCAAGCAATGCTATTTAAACTGTGTCTGGTGGGTGGTGTGTGTGTGTGTGTGTGTGTGTGTGTGTGTGTGTGTGTGTGTGTGTGTGTGTGTGTGTGTGTGTGTGTGTGTGTGTGTGTGTGTGTGTGTGTGTGTGTGTGTGTGTGTGTGTGTGTGTGTGTGTGTGTGTGTGTGTGTGACTCACTTCACATTGCAGCAGACCAGTGTTGGTTGAGTAGCACAGGTTGAGTGCATAAATTACTCATCTTGTTCCAGGGCGATAGCAGTGCTCTGCTATGTACGTTTACATGACTTCATGACCTCTAACCCAACTGTGTCAGTTTGTGTGTTGACATATATTGTATTTATATATTGTATGTGTATTTTGTTCAAATGGTGTGTATGTGCATTAGGGCATTGTCCTGTGTGGTGGGTGGTTACACTCGACAGATCTAGAGGGGCTGTCTGCCCGTATAAGGCTGAATGGAGCACATGCCACAATGTATTACATCAGCACTTCTGACCCTAGAAAAGCCAGGGGTTCAGAGAAAAAAGGCATAGGCTCTGAGTTCTGTTAAAGATATGTTAGTATTAGTATTACTGAACAAAAATATAAACACAACATTCAACAATTTCAAAGATTTTGAGTTGCAGTTCATCGAAGAATATCAGTAAATTGAAATAAATTCATTTGGCCCTAGTCTGTGTATTTCAAATGACTGGACAGAGGCTAAGACATGGGTGCCCCCCCCCCCCAAAAAAAAACTGCACATTTTAGAGTGGCCTTTTATTTTCCCCAGCACAAGGTGCTGTTTAATCAAATGCTGTTTAATCAGCTTGTTGATATGCCACACCTGTCAACTGGATGGATTATCTTGGCAAAGGAGACCTTGTCCATTCTATTATGTTGGAAAGAATAAGGATATTTCATAGAGCCATGTCCATGGATTTTGGCACTGAGAATTCTTACCTTCATCTGCTACAAGCAGAATGAGCACAGTGCTTGTCAAAGCACTTCCAAAGGCAGCCTTGAGAGAACATTTACTGTGTGATAATGTCTTGTTTCCAATATGGCATTTTGTCCCAAGCACAAGGTGCACCTTTGTAATGATCATGCTGTTTAATCAGCTTGTTGATATGCCACAACTGTCAGGTGGATGGATTATCTTGGCAAAGGAGAAATGCTCACTAACGGATGTAAACACATTTGTGCAAAACATTTGAGAGAAATAAGCTTTTTGTGCATATTTATTTAAACTGAAAAATGGAAAGAACATGTTGCGTTCAAATTTTTGTTCAGTATATATTAATTTGTTATTTATAGATGTTCAAGTTCAGTCCACTGTAGGCCCCTATTGATTTACCTTACAATAACACTGTCACACTGTATAATGATAGGAGACAAGCGCAGGAATATGTAATAGGGTTTTTTATTTTCTCCACCCAAACAAAAGAGTGAGGTGTAAACCTCTAAATAATACACAGGACGAGACCTGTAAAACAAGTGCACAATAACACATAGCATGGAAGCCTATACAACACAGGTACTCATAAGACTAATGGACACGATAACAATAACTGACAAGGACAAGGGAAAAAGAGGGCACATACACTAATCAGGGGTAATGGGAACCCGATGTGCGTAATGAGACAAGACAGTCCGGGGTTGATGGTATTTTTTTTACTTTTTACCTTTATTGAACCAGGTAGGCCAGTTGCGAACAAGTTCTCATTTACAACTGCGACCTGGCCAAGATAAAAAACAAAGCAGTGCGACACAAACACAGAGTTACACATGGAATAAACAAACGTACAGTCAATAACACAATAGAAACATCTATATACAGTGTGTGCAAATGTATTAAGGTTAGGGAGGTAAGGCAATAAATAGTCCATAGTGGAGAAATAATTACAATTTTCCATTAACACTGGAGTGATAGATGTGCAGGAGATGTGCAAGTAGAGATACTGGGGTGCAAAGGAGCAAACAAAAATTAAAATAACATGGGGATGAGGTAGTTGGGTGGGCTATTTACAGATGTGCTGTGTATGCTGCAATGATCAGTAAGCTGCTCTGACAGTTAGTGAGGGAGATATAAGTCTCCAGCTTCAGTGGTTTTAGAAATTCATTCCAGTCACTGAAACTGGAAGGAAAAGCGGCCAAAGGGGGAGTTGGATTTTGGGATGATCAGAGAAATATACAGTTGAAGTCGGAAGTTTACATACAGTTAGGTTGGAGTCATTGAAACATGTTTTTTTTAATTCTCCACAGCCAAATGCAACCTCCAAAGAAAACTGCTGGCAACAGATACTGTATATAGTGTGTTTTGTCCTTTTAATTATGGCATATTTTGCCATGTTAGCTGTCAGTCAAACTGTGCAAAAGTTCAACTGAAACATACGTTTAGGCATATATTCCTACTAGTGAAGGTTAGCTTTAACCCCTTAGCTTGTCGCGAGTCTACTAAATGGTAACAGGCACTTTCAACAAACTAAATATGGCTGGACAGCACATAATCCACTGGAGTTTGGGCTGCTTCAACCACTGTCTGTTAGAGTTTCATTCTCCTCTGTTCAACATTGGATCTTCAGCCTGTCAGAGCACTCAGAAGGAAATGCTCACTTACATTATACCTCTTACCTGCACAGAGAGAGAGATGATAGGTGAGAGATGATAGGTGTTCAGTTCATCCCGGTAACTCTGCTTTCAGCCACTAAATAGGACTTCACAGAGAAGGACACTCACACACAATCCAATATAGTCTTTAAATGCACTATCACTGGTCACTGCGGACACACTCATAGCGCACGCACACACACACAAACTCTGCATACACTCCCAACATTAACAGAGTGTTGCAAAATCAGCATCCCGGAACAAAACAAAATCCAAGCCAACGGGCTGCACAGAGCCACAGTCTGGCCATTTTTACACTGGATATACTGTATATCTGTGTACACCACTGATCTCTATCCTCAAAGTGGCCATAAACACACCAACTATCCGCAGGATTCATTTCAGAAGGAATTTCTGTTGTTTGCATAATGCGTCCACGTGAGAAATGGGATAAGGTGCAGGCTAGGTTCCCGGACACTTGTCCTTCATATATATTAGATCATAGTGGTCGTAAATCCAGAGCCTTGCCTGAGATTAGACAGCTGTCTGAGGTGGAAATGAGAGCCTTGTGTTTATACTGCCCGTCAGGTTTGCTTGGCTCTAACAACAGACTTGACCTGAGGCTTTGGCTGTGTTAGTGGCGCTGTAAATTTTAAGGGTGTTATAAAGAACAGAAAAACCCAGCGGCTACTTTATTGTGCGTAAGGCCTTAAAAACAGTCTGTCGATACAAGAAGATTACCAAAATAGGTAGATGCACCTAAGCAGGGAATAATATAATGAAACATGAAAGAGACCCATTTATTTTCCCTCCTTGACTCTCAGTTTAAAAAGTCGATATATCCAAAGGAATAAGATTTTTGAAGCCGGCCTGCAGCTCTTGACGTCTGAGAGAGGGATAGAGCATGATGAGCGAAGCGGGGACAGTGACAATGATGATTGATTTTCAAATCCCACAGCTGCCATCTGTCCATCTGTTTATCTGCTCTGTACGATGGATTGCTATAGAAACATTTCTGTTAAGGCTTTCTACAGCTTGGTCAATGCTATGCCTCCAGAGAATCAGAAACGTTCCAGCGAAGTCATGCATGGGGTAGTGTAGCTATATCTAGCTAGCACATTATGAACTATTGTAATATTGTAAAAATATAAAGTGTATTCTTACTGAAGGACCAACATTGTCCATAACACATGTCATCAAAATAATGCATACAAAAGATAGTGAAACAACCTTGTGTTGCTGAGGACATGTTGAGAAAAACTAGAAGGAACATTGTAAACAGGAAACACAACATTATCACACATTAAATGTTCTCTCAAGGCTGCCTTTGGAAGTGCTTTGCCAAGCACGGTGCTCATTCTGCTTGTAGCAGATGAAGGTAAGAATTCTCAGTGCCAAAATCCATTGCTGGCTCTATGAAAGTTACAGTCATTATTCTTTCCAACATAATAGAATGAACAATATCCCCAAACCTCGTGCCATTTGTACAACTGACAATGGAAGCGTTTTGTCACTGCTGTCAATAGGAATCAGAAACATACAGCTTTGCTTAAAAGGGGGACTTGGGGAAGTAATCTATTACTGAACAACAATATAAATGCAACATCTAAAAGTGTTGGTCCCATGTTTCATGAGCTGTTTGATAGAAAAGTGACATATTTAACTGATCTATTTGATATTGATGGATAACAATTCATATTTAACTAATAGAAATACATTTCTGTCCTACTAGTGTCTGTGTTTTCATGGGCTCCACTCTAGTTCCCTGCAGCCAATCTGGGCGTATGGACACCAGAGATGGCTTGAGCTGACAAGTGAGTTATAGACTGCAATACATAGACAATAATGTGTTTTACTAGAGATAGTTTAGGAGCAGAACAATCCCTCATTGTCTCAAAATCATCTTCGCATCTGGGAAACTCAGCCAGGGTGGGGACAAGACAACAACCTACGCGCAGATAACGATAGGATGAACCCAGAGTGGCTTATGATGCTCCTTGGTCTGCATGAGGGGGGTTGAACCAACCATGACTGAACATTGTTAGTGTCAGCTATATATAGTACTATGCATTTGTGTAAAGGTTAGGTTACTCGTTCCAACACTCAAGGGTGGGGGGTTGACCAGCCTCATTATTGCAATAATTCATCAATATTAAATAAAGATGATTGTTTGAAGAAATGACCAAGTCTCTCTCAGTACTGAATTTCCACCACCGTTGAAATACAAGATCCCAGAAATGGTCCATACGCACAAAAAGCTTATTTCTCTCAAATTTTTAGCATACATTTTGTGCACATCCCAGCTAGTGAGCATTTCTCCTTTGCCAAGATAATCCATCCACCTGATAGGTGTAGCTTATCAAGAAACTGCTTAGACAGCATGATTTTCTTCACAGGTGGACCTTGTGCTGGGGACAATAAAAGGCCACTCTAAAGTGTGCATTTTTTAAAACAACACAATGCCATAGGTGTCTTAAATTGAGGGAGCATGCAATTGGCATACTGACTGCAGGAATGTCCACCAGAGCTGTTGCCAGATAATTGAATTGTAATTTCTCTACCATAAGCCACCTCCAACATAATTTAAGAGAATTTGGCAGTATGTCCACCCTGCCTCACAACCGCACACCAAGTGTAACCATAACACCAAGTACTAAGACATGCGTTTTTCTGGATTTTTGTTGTTGTTGTTATGTCTCTCACTATTCAAATAAACCTACTGTTAAAATTACAGACTGATAATTTCTTTGTCAGTGGGCAAAAGTACAAAATCAGCAGGAGATCAAATACTTTTTTCCCTCACTGTATCTACTACTGTCATGTTCCAGCACAACTTGACCTGATATAATAATGGAAACATTTCCTCGTCACGTACAGTACTGTACAGGTGTTGTAACTTTTAATGGGTTACAGAGTTAATGTTTACAGTTAATTCATTGAGCTGTGTCTAAATATATTTTCTTTACAGTTATTTACATATGTAATTGTATTAGAATTCATGTGATGGAGATTGAGAGAACTACATACATATTTATGTTGTATTGGTTAGTACTGGATTAGGCTATTGACTGCAAGTACCAGAATGCCTTGCGACAGGTAGTAGAAAAGCGAAGAATGCGCCAGTTATGTGACAACTGATTATCCTGACTTTCCCTAACAACTTTATTTTATTGTTTGTAGAATCGAAAGTTGTTAAATGTAATGTGAACAAGTATTATTACTAAAAGAGTTCACTTCACAACCCGACGTCCAGAGTCATTACTTTGAAGATAGTTATTTTCGGTGCCAAAACCTGGGAAGAATGAGCTGCAGCGAAGATCATAGGGATGAAGAGGCTGAAATGGCTGAGGAGGAACGTCGGCATAATGCAGAAAGACTGAGACGAAAGCGGGGTACCAATCGAGGTGCCTCAACACGGATTTTGAATCAGATTGACGTGGAAATAATCCAGTCAAGTCCGGATACCGATCACTTGAGTACATTGTTGGAATTGCTGTCAGCTAAGGAGGACAGCTTGTTTGAACTTGATCATGGAATTGAACAGTTAACGCCATTGGACGGATTGGAGACGAAGTTTGCATGCATGGAGGATTACAAAGAGCGTGTTATCATGCTGAAGAGCCGTACACAATGGGTGGTAAAGAAAAAACAGGACCGCAATCCACTATCAGCATGGGTGATTGATGCTAACTCAAACAGATCACAGAGACAATCAGTAAGGCTACCAAAGTTGACTATTGAAAAATTATATGGAGATGTCAGTATGTGGCAGGAGTTTTGGAGCCAGAATGAGACTGCTAATCACAACAATGATTCACTGTGTAATAAAGAGAAGTTTACCTATCTCAAAACGTATCTCACTGGACCAGCTGCTGAGGCAGTAGCAGGACTGATGTTAACAGACAGAAACTATGATGCTCACATGGTAAAGCTGCGGAATCTTAATCCTGTGAAAAAAATCCTCTGTTCTAAATGCATTGAGGCAGCTATATGATGAATGTGAAATTCAGAGCTTGGAGTCACTGGGTGTCATGCATAGGTGTAATAGGTGGCAGGGAAGTCAGGCGCAGGAGAGTCAAATGGAGTGTAAAATGGAGTCTTTAATAAAGTCCACGGAGTATGTTCCATAACACTAAATGTACCTATACAACAAACACACTACACTGACAATAAAACAATCTCTGACAAAGACATGAGGGGAAACAGAGGGTTAAATACACAACAGGTAATGAATGGGATTGAAAACAGGTGTGTGGGAAGACAAAACCAATGGAAAATGAAAAACGGATCAATGATGGCTAGAAGACCGGTGATGTCGAACGCCGAGCACCGCCCGAACAAGGAGAGGCAACGACTTCGGCAGAAGTCGTGACAGTACCCCCCCCCCCTGACGCACGGCTCCAGCTGCGCGTCGACACCGGCCTCGGGGACGACCCGGAGGGCGAGGTGCAGGGCAATCCGGGAGGAGACGGTGGAATTCTGATAACATGGAAGGATCTAACACGTTCTCCACCGGAACCCAGTATCTCTCCTCCGGCCCGTACCCCTCCCAGTCCACGAGGTACTGAAGGCCCCTCGCCCGACGTCTCGAATCCAAAATTGGATCGAACATAGTACGCCGGAACCCCCTCGATGTCTAGAGGAGGCGGAGGAACATTACGTACTTCAGCCTCCTGGAGCGGCCCAGCCACCATCGGCCTGAGGAGAGACATTGAACGAGGGGTTAATACGGTAATGAGTGGGTAATTGTAACCTATAACATACCTTGTTCACTCTCCTCAGGACTTTAAACGGCCCCACAAACCGCGGACCCAGCTTCCGGCAGAGCAGGCGAAGGGGCAGGTTTCGGGTCGAGAGCCAGACCCTGTCCCCTGGTGCGAATACTGGGGCCTCACTGCGGCGACGGTCTGCGCCAATTTTCTGGCGCCTTATGGCACGCTGAAGGTGGACGTGGGCTGCCTCCCAGGTCTCCTCAGCGTGCCGAAACCAATTGTCCACCGCAGGGGCCTCGGTCTGGCTCTGATGCCAAGGAGCAAGAACCGGCTGATACCCTAATACACATTGAAAGGGAGTAAGGTTAGTGGAGGAGTGACGTAGCGAGTTCTGAGCCATCTCTGCCCAGGGCACGAACTTCGTCCACTCCCGATCCTGGCAATAAGACCGCAGAAACCTACCCACATCCTGGTTAACTCTCTCCACCTGCCCATTACTCTCGGAGTGAAAACCGGAGGTAAGACTAATAGAGATCCCCAGACGCTCCATGAATGCCTTCCAGACCCTTGATGTGAACTGTGGACCCCGATCAGACACTATATCCTCAGGCACCCCATAGTGCCGGAAAATGTGTGTAAACAGGGCCTCTGCAGTTTGTAAGGCCGTAGGGAGACCAGGCAAAGGGAGGAGACAACAGGACTTAGAAAACCGATCCACAACGACCAGGATCGTGGTGTAACCCTGTGAAGGTGGAAGATCAGTCAAAAAATCCACCGACAGGTGCGACCACGGCCGTTGAGGAACAGGTAGAGGTTGTAGCTTACCTCTGGGCAGGTGTCTAGGAGCCTTGTACTGGGCGCACACTGAGCAGGAAGAAACATAAATCCTCACGTCCTTAGCTAAAGTGGGCCACCAGTATCTCCCGTCAAGACAGCGCATCGTCCGACCTATCCCAGGATGACCAGAGGAGGGTGACGTGTGAGCCCAATATATCAATCGGTCGCGGACAGCAGACGGAACGTACAGACGACCAGCTGGACACTCAGGGGGAGAAGGCTCTGCACGTGACGCCCACTCAATGTCCGCGTCCAGCTCCCACACTACAGGCGCCACCAGACACAAAGCTGGGAGTATGGGAGTGGGATCCATGGACCGCTCCTCTGTGTCATACAGCCGAGACAATGAGTCTGCCTTAACGTTCTGGGAGCCTGGTCTGTAAGAAAGAGTAAACACAAAACGAGTGAAAAACATGGCCCACCTTACCTGGCGAGGATTCAATCTCTTCGCCTGCCGGATGTACTCCAGATTGCGGTGGTCAGTCCAGATGAGAAAAGGGTGTTTAGCCCCCTCAAGCCAATGCCTCCACACCTTCAAAGCTTCTACGACAGCTAACAGCTCTCGGTTCCCCACATCATAGTTTCGTTCCGCCGGGCTGAGCTTCTTAGAAAAGAAAGCACAGGGGCGAAGCTTCAGTGGCGTACCCGAACGCTGAGAGAGCACTGCTCCTATCCCAGCTTCGGATGCGTCCACCTCCACTATGAATGGCAAAGAGGGATCCGGATGAGCCAGCACAGGCACCGAGGTAAACAGAGTCTTCAGGTGCTCAAAAGCCCTGTTCGCCTCAGCCGACCACTGCAAGCGCACCGGGCCCCCCTTTAACAGTGAGGTAATGGGAGCTGCCACCTGACCAAAACCCCGGATAAACCTCCGGTAGTAATTGGAAAACCCCAAAAACGACTAATCTTCTCCTTGTGACCCTCCTGCGTTATCATACACAAAGGTGCGGTTACCTCCCTGATAAACCCTGACCCTAATGGTCAACTATCTAAGGCATGAATAGGGAAAGGCATATCCACAGGAACAATAGGGATCCCAAAACTATGAGCTAGACCTTTATTAATGAAATTCCCAGCCGCACCTGAATCTACTAGCGCCTTATACTGGGAATGCAGTGA
Source organism: Oncorhynchus keta (assembly GCF_023373465.1). Taxonomy (NCBI): domain Eukaryota; kingdom Metazoa; phylum Chordata; class Actinopteri; order Salmoniformes; family Salmonidae; genus Oncorhynchus; species Oncorhynchus keta. Next base: position 16,131,686 of record NC_068456.1, read on the forward strand.
AAAATCAGGAAAAGAGACAGAGACAAACATTAGTGCAGCAGAGGGCTCTGGATGAGAATGGTGCCTACTCACCTGGGGTGACGCCAGAATGCACTGACTGCCCTCTCTATTCCCAGAGGAACCAACCCGGCACCGACCAGCAGTGTGCTCTCTGCGACCTTGAATGGTGCTCAAGCGGGAACCCCCTCCGGTCTCCCTGCGCACCATCCCTCCCAATTCCATAGGTTCTGGAGAGAGGGTGCGAGAGGATGGAACAACCAGACCCCGATCTAGACGTCCACGAGTAGCCAGCATGTTGTCCAGCTTGATGGACATGTCCACCAGCTGGTCGAAGGTGAGGGTGGTGTCTCTACAGGCCAGCTCCCAAAGCAAAATCATGTGCACTCCTCGTCTCCTGCCTCAGATGATAGAGAAGCTCACCCGCTGCTTTGCCTTCAGGTGGGTGATTGAATAGTATCCGGAATTGGCGGGTGAACTCCTCAAAATGGTCCAGCGCCGCATCCTCCCCACTACACACAGCGCTGGCCCATTCCAGGGCTCTCCCGGTGAGGCATGAGACGAGGGCGTAACTCTTCTCCCGGTCAGATGGTACTGGGGAGGCCGTGGCTAGATACAAGTTCAGTTTAAGGAGGAAACCCTGGCAGCCGGCAGTATCTCCGTTGTATCCCGTAGGTAGGGATAAATGGATCTTCGATTCCGGAGAGGAAAAAATGTTCACAGGAGATTCCGGTTGTGGTGGTGGTGGCACTGGAGAAACTCCCTGTCTCTCCCAGCGATCCATTTTCATGGCAATGTGATCCATGACGGAGCTGATAACGTCAAGCTCCCTCGCTTGTTCCTGAACGCGTTTCTCCAGCTCCATGGGCATGGTGTCCTCTCCTGCTGACTTCATATATTTGGTCAGAGATTCTGTCATGCATAGGTGTAATAGGTGGCAGGGAAGTCAGGTGCAGGAGAGTCAAATGGAGTGAAAAATGGAGTCTTTAATAAAGTCCACGGAGTATGCTCCATAACACTAAATGTACATAAACAAACAAACAAACAAACAAACAAACAAACAAACAAACAAACAAACAAACAAACAAACAAACAAACAAACAAACAGGGGTACGAGGACCCGACACGCACCTATACAACAAACACACTACACTGACAATAAAACAATCTCTGACAAAGACATGAGGGGAAACAGAGGGTTACATACACAACAGGTAATGAATTGGATTGAAAACAGGTGTGTGGGAAGACAAGACAAAACCAATGGAAAATGAAAAAAGGATCAATGATGGCTAGAAGACAGGTGACGTCGAACGCCGAGCACCGCCCGAACAAGGAGAGGCAACGACTTCGGTAGAAGTCGTGACACTGGGTGTAGTGTCAGAAACCTATGGAAGCCTACTATGCCCAATCTTACTGTTGATGATTCCAGAGGACATAGCTCTTGACTATAGTCATCATAGGGGAATAGATGATGGATGAAATCATCAGTTTCCTACAGAAGGAGGTTCAGAGCAGGGAGAGAGCACTACAAATGACAAGATCATGCAACCAAAAGAAAGAGAGCAAACCATGGAACAAGTCTAGCTCCTCCAATGAAATTAAAATAAAAAGACCCAAGGTGCCATCTGCTGTGGCACTGCACACAGCCAGCAAGAAGGAACAAAACGGTCTATTCTGTGATAGTGCAGACCACAAACTGCCCTGACCACAATATTGCTCCACAAAGAGAAACTAAAGAATGGGAAGATGCTTTGTATGTTTAGGACAGAAACACATAGCAAAATAATTTAAATTCAAAGATGTGTCATGTGAAACAAGTGGAAGCATTGCTGTGTGTACTGGTAAGAGGAGTGAAGTGCAACCCTCTACTGTTTCTGCAGATGCTGTTGTTTCCTCAGTTATTCCCCATTCAGTGAAGATGAAACTAGATGGACAGAACACTGTGTTGCTACAAATGACAAAGGTATGGGTAGAAGGCTCATCGGTTAGGAAGATAGCTCATTGCTTACTAGATGGAGGCAATCAGAGAAGCTTCGTACATGAAAACCTTGAGAAGGGCTTGATGATACCAGTAATCAGACAAGAGGCACTCGCTCTTCACACGTTTGGCTCCTCTGCTTCAGCAAAGCCCCAACGCAACACAGTGAAAGTCATCTTGGAGAATGTCTGGGACACACAGCAGAGAATAGTAATAGAGGCATTTGAAACCACACAAGTGTGCACAGCTGTGATGAAGGTTCCCGGTGGACAGGTTAAACATGAGCTCAATAGAAAGGGACTGCAGCTCACAGACTTTCCAGGAGATGACAATGATCCTGAACTCTCTGTCCTGATAGGAGCAGACTACTACTGGCAGATGGTATCAGGCAGATTGGAGCGACTGACGGAGACGCTGGTTGCTTTAGAGAGCACCTTTGGATGGTCGGTGCAGGGACCAGTGTCCATGTCAAGTGACGCCAAGGCAACATGCATGTTCATCCCACTTGATGAAGACACACTAGTCTCCAAACAACTGCATGCATTCCGAGAGCTTGAGTCTCTGGGTATTATAAGCGAGAAAACCCAGAACCCAGAAGAAAATAAGGCTCTACAGAGGTTTGAGAAAACAACCACCTTCAAAGATGGACGATAACACATGGTTGCCATGGAAACGAGACAACGATAGAATCGCCAAGAAACGGTTGAAGGACTGAATAAAAGACTGAAGAAGGATGTGATGCTGTACAGCAGATACAATGAAGTAATAGAGGACTACTTACAACAGGCAGAGGATGTGCACAAGGACAACGCATCAAGCACAGACGACGTAAAATACTACTTACCTCACCTCACCATCTGAGAAGGTAAGGTTATGACAAAACTGAGAGTGGTGTTTGATGCCTCGTCCCATGAAGATGACTGTCTACTCACAGGAACGAACCTGAATCTTGATCTGCTCAGCGTTCTGATAAGGTTCATACTACATGAGATCGCATTCATGGCAGACATCAAGAAGGCTTTCCTGCAGATATCCCTAGCAGAGAGGGACAGAGACGCCATGAAATTCCAATGGCTCACAGGCCCACCAAGGGAAGAAAATGAAGAGGAGCTGCGTGTGCGTAGGATAAAAAGTCCATTCTTGCTGGCAGCTACAATCAGGAAGCACAATATGAAACAAAGTAACCAGAAGTTGTAGACATATTAAGAGAGTCACTCTATGTACATGACTTCATTGCAAGTTCATGAGATGTTGAAGAGGCTTACCTTGTGACAACAACTGCAAAACGAATGCTGTCGATTGCAGGCATGGACCTCTGCAAGTGGATGACCAACTCACCTGAACTGAAAACAAAATGGGAGAGTACGACAACTGACCACCCGTTGGCGCTAGAAACACATGGAGTAGTGCTGAAGATTTTAGGTTTAGTATGGAGATCGGGGACAGATTGCTTTGTGTTTGAACCTCAGGCCGCTACTGAGCATTCTAAAGCAAAAGGAAAACACAAAGAGAAGTGTTCTGCAGTCGTCTGCACGTATCTTCAACCCTCTTGGTTTCCTGACCCCTTCACCATCAGGATCAAGTGCATGTTCCAGGAAATGTGGGAGAGGGGACTCAGCTGGGTTGAAGAATTACCACCTGATCTAACATGAGAATGGCAACAGTGGTGTTCAGAACTAACCCAGTTACACCAGCTCGCCATACCAAGGTGGTACAGAACAGACATGCGGCCACAGAACAGCCACACACTGAAACTACACATGTTCTGTGGTGCAAGTGAATGGGCTTACGGTGCAGTAGCTTACTTGCAAGGTGAATCACAAGACATGGAAACAACGACAAGTCTAGGCGCATCCAAGTCCATTCAAGAAAATGAATCCGCCACGCCTGGAGCTCATGGGAGCTGTGATTGGAGTGAGACTAGCAAACAACCGGATGATCACACTGCAAATGGAACAAAAACAGATCTCTCTGCTAGGGATATCTACATTCTTTCTGTTAGGGATATCTACATCCTCTCTGCTAGGGATATCTACATCCTCTCTGCTAGACACTCAGCATCCAATGCTAAACAAGGAGAAAATTATACGCAGATGGAATACAGGCAGAGATTTGTGACCAGCTTCTGGAACAGCTGGCGAAGAGGCTACTTGCTGGATCTAAAGTCAGCACACCGCTGTGACACATCACAGCCCACCACACTGAAAGTGGGTGACGTGGTACTCATCAGAGAAGATAACACACCCAGACAAACCTGGAAACTAGGAATGATTGAGGAACTGTTTCCAGGCCCAGATGGCCTAGTTAGGTCATATTCAGTTCGTACTGCTTCAGGTACTTTGTTAAGAAGACCTATTCAGTTGATATACTGCTTAGAGATTTAGATGAAGACAGTTTTTCATCAGGGGGAGGATGTTGTAACTTTTAATGGGTTACAGTGTTAATGTTTACAGTTAATCCATTGAGCTGTATCTAAAGATATTTTCTTCACAGTTATTTACATATGCAATTGTATTAGAAACATTAACTCATGCTCTGGAATGCTCTTTAGGTTTTATCACCCAAAAGACATCATAAATCTCCTGTCAGTGTTATCTCCCAGAGGCCAATCCTCAGTAGAACACACTCACAATAGTTAAGAATACTCTATTCTGTTGCATAGAACAACCATTTGATGCAATAAAATTATTATAACATAGTCTTGAAATTTTCCACCATATGTGCTAGCTGTCAATACAGGGAACTGGACAAGATGTATCCAACTAGTGACTGAGTGAACAATATCACACATACATTACACTCACCCTGCATTCAAGACTTGAGACAGGACACCTTTATAAAACACCTTCTCAGCTAGAGAGGAAGCCTCTCTGCTAGAAAAGAAGAAACAGTATGTGTCACATTGCCAGAAGAGGAGGAAGCATATTTTTTATTCTCTAGGAGCACGTTGGTGGAGAGGAGTGAACAGCAGGAAAGACAGGAGCGACAGTGCATTTGGAGGGATGAAGAGGAGAGGACCTGTTGTTTTCGTACAATAGCCTACGGAATGTCATTGCCTGGGGACGTGGGCTAGACTACATGTTAAATACATGAACTGCTCAAGATGAGATTGATAATGCGAAAAGACAACAATTCCTGGGATCTTCTGAAAGCAAGTCAGTATTCTGGATATATTTTCAGTTTCTTATGTATCAAATTGGTGATCATTTTGAGAGACGAGTTTAAATGTTACTTTCCACAACGGTAAATCTTTGCAAAATGTAATTTACACTGCGTTGTTGAATAATGTACCCACAGTGATTGATTTCTTTGGTTTTCTCTAGCCCACGTCCACTTGCTTATTTCATTCAAAGAGGTTTAATGGAATGGAATCCATTTCACATGTTGAAAACGCATGTAGGAAAATAACTTGTGCGTGCATAGTCGCGTGTTTGTAGCCTATCAGTCGGGATTACTCTTCACAACACAGTGGTGCAGATTCATCTCATTAAATATTATATAGGCCAATAACATTTTTAAAGTTAAATCTTTAATCTTAAATGTCTGTGTGATGCTTAATTGGACAGTGCATAAGTCCTAATTCATATTGTTTTCCATTGGTGTGAGAGAAAGATTGGATGTTTTCTGCACTTGATAATTCGACATAGCCTAACAGTCTAATCATGGAAGAGCACAGATGTAAATTAAGTCAGCTGGAACTCCAAAGGTGACAGGTATGCCATGGTTCATTGTAAAAGTAGGGCTAAATTATCTAGTCCCAGTGGTTTGGTTAAATAGAGACGAGCCTGTTTGTATAAGAAACCATTTAATGCAATATACCACCTCCTCACTTTTTCAAGGTGCAATTAGCGAACTCAGTTTGCATTTAATTGCAACAAGTGATTATTTCATTTGTTGATTTGCATATGTGTGCATGATTGTTGCTTTATTTTCCCAACAGCTTTAAATTGTATTATTTGCGTGATTGTACTATCTATCTATCTATCTATCTATCTATCTATCTATCTATCTATCTATCTATCTATCTATCTATCTATCTATCTATCTATCTCATACAAGTGATATTTCTTCCCCCAACCACTCTGTCACTTGCTTCCTGTCCTCTGCCCTCCACACACACTCTCTCTCCCTTGCCAAGAGTGTTGATGTTGCTTGTGGAGGGCTTGTCTATTGAGTCAGTGTTAAGCCTTTTTTGTGAGTGAACAGAAAATAAATTGTCATAGCGGTTTTCATTATTATTTTACCAGCTCTGCAATGTCAACAGCTGCACCCACAAGATGCTACATTTATTCATGCTTATTTGATCCGGGGAGCATGTTTGAATCTGAAATCAATGTTTAATGAATTTTCACACATTCTCTGGTCTCTCTGTGAGTCTAAGTTGAGAACAACTGTGTTGCAGGTCAGTCGAAGATGTTCTCTTGGCTGTCTGAGTGACAAGTGGGATCTTCTCTACACTCAAAAAGACCCTCCCTCATCCACCTCCATAGTTCCTGCAAGACACTGACACCATGACCCAAAAACCTTCTGAAATGGTTTCTGGAATACACTGAAATAATTTAGAAAGAAAACACAAATTAAAACAAGAAACCTAAAACTTATTGGGAAGTCACCATGGGAGAATCCAACATCAGCCAGCTGGCTGCAGTGTACGCTGAGACCCCTGCCCACGTGCTGGGAGGAAGCGAGCTGGACCCGTTTACGGATAACTACGACACAGACTATGGTATTCCCGACAACGAGATTCCCGACACTACGCAGGGCACAGCCTTCTTCGTTGCCACCATCGTCATCGCCATGGTGCTCATCTGCATTATGCTCGTCTGCGGTGTTGGCAACTTCCTGTTTATCGCTACTTTGGCCCGGTACAAGAAGCTACGTAACCTCACTAACCTGCTCATAGCTAATCTGGCTATATCAGACTTCATAGTGTCAGTGGTGTGCTGTCCGTTCCTGGTGGATTACTATGTGGTGAAGCAGTTGTCCTGGGACTATGGCCTGGTGCTGTGTGCCTCTGTCAACTACATCAGGACTGTGTCTCTCTACGTGTCCACTAACGCACTGCTGGCTATCGCTGCAGACAGGTGGGTCAGTGCCTTATCCCCTTTTATTAGCATCTTTCAATGACAGGTGTGTGTGTGTGCGTGTGTCCACTAATTTTTCCCCTGTAAGTGTCTTCCTTACATTTTTGTAAGCTTCATTAAATAGTAACCGCAAAACACCAGTCTCAACGTCAACAGTGAAGAGGCGACTCCGGGATGCTGGCCTTCTAGGCAGAGTTCCTCTGTCCAGTGTATGTGTTCTTTTGCCCATCTTAATATTTTGTTTTTATTGGCCAGTCTGAGATATGGCTTTTTCTTTGCAACTCTGCCTAGAAGGCCAACATCCTGGAGTCGCCTCTTCACTGTTGACGTTGAGACTGGTGTTTTTTACAGGTACTATTTAATAAAGCTGAGGAGTTGAGGACTTGGGAGGCATCTGTTTCTCAAACTAGACTCTCTAACGTTCTTGTCCTCATGCTCAGTTATAGCACCGGGGCCTCCCACTCCTCTTTCTATTTTGGTTAGGGACAGTTTGCTCTGTTCTGTGAAAGGAGTAGTACACAGTGTTGTACGAGATCTTCAGTTTCTTGGAAATTTCTGCAATGGAATAGCCTTCATTTCTCAGAACAAGAATAGACTGACGAGTTTGAGAAGTTTCTGGACATTTTGAGCCTGTAATCGAACCCACAAATGCTGATTCTCCAGATACTCAATTAGTGTAAAGAAGTCCAGTTTTATTGCTTTTTTAAAATCAGAACAACTGTCGCGTATACTCCCTCTCTGGCCTCTTCGTCATCAGGCTACTAATTATCCCGCACACTTGTCACCATCGTCAAGCGCACCAGCACCCCATGACACTCACCTGGACTCCATTACCTCCTTGATTATCTAACCCTATATATGTTACTCCCCTTGGTTATTTTTTCAGGTGTTATTGACTCTGTTTCATGTCAGTGCGTTGTTTGTGTTTCGTGTTTATTGTTTTCTTTACTTATTAACTTCTTGGATATAGGGGGCGCTCTTTTAATTTATGGATAAAAAAACATTCCCATTTTAAACAAGATATTTTGTCATGAAAAGATGCTCAACTATGCATATAATTGACAGCTTTGGAAAGAAAACACTCTGACGTTTCCAAAACTACAACGATATTGTCTGTGAGTGCCACAGAACTAATGCTACAGGCGAAACCAAGATGAAATTTCATACAGGAAGTGCCCCAGATTTTGAATGCGCTGTGTTCCAATGTCTCCTTATATGGCTGTGTATGGGTCACGAATGAGCTTAGACTTTCTGTCCTTTCCCCAAGTATTATAGTACAACGGTTTGATTTGTCTAATCTTAGCAATTTCTTCTTAGCTAGCTACATAGCCGTCTTTGTATCAAAGATAATTGCGTAATTATCGTATTTCGTCGTCCTAACGTAGTCTACACTGCTATCTGCCCAGCAGCTAGCCAGCTAGCAAACGTCCACCGTCTACCGAATAGCAGCACTGTAGAAACTATTACACTCAACTGAACGACTTGATTAGTGTAGTGTTAGCTAGCTACATAGTTGTCTTTGCTGTCTTCGTATCCAAGATAATTGTGTAGTTCAGAGTGTGTAGTCTTAGAGTGATTATCTTAATTTACCGAGGTTAGCTAGCCAGCTATTTGTCGTCCTTAACGTAGGAGATACTGCTAGCTAGCCAACAGCTAGCCAACGTCTACCGAATAGAACTTCCGCACTCAACACTCAACAACCCAGTCGCATTCCGCTTCGCTCCACAGGTAGTATCACATTTTCATTTCATTTCATTACAGCACAACGGTTTGATTTGTTTGATCGTAGCTAGCTACATAGCCATCTTTGTATCTGAGATAATTGTGTAGTCTAGAGCGATTTTCTAGGTTAGCTAGCCAGCTATTGTCGCTCTTTAACGCAACGTAACGTAATCAACACTGCTAGCTAGCCAGCAGCTAGCCCCGAATAGCAGCACTGTAGAAACTATTACACTCAACGGAACGACTTGATTAGTGTAGTGTCAACAACGCAGCCACTGCCAGCTAGCCCACAAAGTCAACAACGCAGCCACTGCCAGCTAGCCCACAAAGTCAACAACGCAGCCACTGCCAGCTAGCCTACTTCAGCAGTACTGTATCATTTTAATAATTTCAGTCAATAAGATTCTTGCTACGTAAGCTTAACTTCCTGAACATTCGAGACGTGTAGTCCACTTGTCATTCCAATCTCCTTGCATTAGCGTAGCCTCTTCTGTAGCCTGTCAACTATGTGTCTGTCTATCCCTGTTCTCTCCTCTCTGCACAGACCATACAAACGCTTCCACACCGCGTGGCCGCGGCCACCCTAATCTGGTGGTCCCAGCGCGCACGACCCACGTGGAGTTCCAGGTCTCCGGTAGCCTCTGGAACTGCCGATCTGCGGCCAACAAGGCAGAGTTCATCTCAGCCTATGCCTCCCTCCAGTCCCTCGACTTCTTGGCACTGACGGAAACATGGATCACCACAGATAACACTGCTACTCCTACTGCTCTCTCTTCGTCCGCCCACGTGTTCTCGCACACCCCGAGAGCTTCTGGTCAGCGGGGTGGTGGCACCGGGATCCTCATCTCTCCCAAGTGGTCATTCTCTTTCTCCCCTTACCCATCTGTCTATCGCCTCCTTTGAATTCCATGATGTCACAGTTACCAGCCCTTTCAAGCTTAACATCCTTATCATTTATCGCCCTCCAGGTTCCCTCGAGAGTTCATCAATGAGCTTGATGCCTTGATAAGCTCCTTTCCTGAGGACGGCTCACCTCTCACAGTTCTGGGCGACTTTAACCTCCCCACGTCTACCTTGACTCATTCCTCTCTGCCTCCTTCTTTCCACTCCTCTCCTCTTTGACCTCACCTCTCACCTTCCCCCCTACTCACAAGGCAGGCAATACGCTCAACCTCATCTTTACTAGATGCTGTTCTTCCACTAACCTCATTGCAACTCCTCCAAGTCTCCGACCACTACCTTGTATCCTTTTCCCTCTCGCTCTCATCCAACACTTCCCACACTGCCCCTACTCGGATGGTATCGCGCCGTCCCAACCTTCGCTCTCTCTCCCCGCTACTCCTCTCCTCTTCCATCCTATCATCTCTTCCTCTGCTCAAACCTTCTCCAACCTATCTCCTGATTCTGCCTCCTCAACCCTCCTCTCCTCCCTTTCTGCATCCTTTGACTCTCTATGTCCCCTATCCTCCAGGCCGGCTCGGTCCTCCCTCCCGCTCCGTGGCTCGACGACTCATTGCGAGCTCACAGAACAGGGCTCCGGGCAGCCGAGCGGAAATGGAGGAAAACTCGCCTCCTGCGGACCTGGCATCCTTTCACTCCCTCCTCTCTACATTTTCCTCCTCTGTCTCTGCGGCTAAAGCCACTTTCTACCACTCTAAATTCCAAGCATCTGCCTCTAACCCTAGGAAGCTCTTTGCCACCTTCTCCTCCCTCCTGAATCCTCCTCCCCCTCCCCCCTCCTCCCTCTCTGCAGATGACTTCGTCAACCATTTTGAAAAAAGGTCGACGACATCCGATCCTCGCTTGCTAAGTCAAACGACACCGCTGGTTCTGCTCACACTGCCCTACCCTGTGCTCTGACCTCTTTCTCCCTCTCTCTCCAGATGAAATCTCGCGTCTTGTGACGGCCGGCCGCCCAACAACCTGCCCGCTTGACCCTATCCCCTCCTCTCTTCTCCAGACCATTTCCGGAGACCTTCTCCCTTACCTCACCTCGCTCATCAACTCATCCCTGACCGCTGGCTACGTCCCTTCCGTCTTCAAGAGAGCGAGAGTTGCACCCTTCTGAAAACCTACACTCGATCCTCCGATGTCAACAACTACAGACCAGTATCCCTTCTTTCTTTTCTCTCCAAAACTCTTGAACGTGCCGTCCTTGGCCAGCTCTCCCGCTATCTCTCAGAATGACATTTCTTGATCCAAATCAGTCAGGTTTCAAGACTAGTCATTCAACTGAGATTGCTCTTCTCTGTATCACGGAGGCGCTCCGCACTGCTAAAGCTAACTCTCTCCTCTGCTCTCATCCTTCTAGACCTATCGGCTGCCTTGATACTGTGAACCATCAGATCCTCCTCTCCGCCCTCTCCGAGTTGGGCATCTCCGGCGCGCCCACGCTTGATTGCGTCCTACCTGACAGGTCGCTCCTACCTGACAGGTTCCTACCAGGTGGCGTGGCGAGAATCTGTCTCCCTCACAACGCGCTCTCACCACTGGTGTCCCCAGGGCTCTGTTCTAGGCCCTTTCCTATTCTCGCAATACACCAAGTCACTTGGCTCTGTCATAACCTCACATGGTCTCTCCTATCATTGCTATGCAGACGACACACAATTAATCTTCCTTTCCCCTTCTGATGACCAGGTGGCGAATCGCATCTCTGCATGTCTGGCAGACATATCAGTGTGGATGACGGATCACCACCTCAAGCTGAACCTCGGCAAGACGGAGCTGCTCTTCCTCCCGGGAAGGACTGCCCGTTCCATGATCTCGCCATCACGGTTGACAACTCCATTGTGTCCTTCTCCCAGAGCGCTAAGAACCTTGGCGTGATCCTGGACAACACCCTGTCGTTCTCAACTAACATCAAGGCGGTGGCCCGTTCCTGCAGGTTCATGCTCTACAACATCCGCAGAGTACGACCCTGCCTCACACAGGAAGCGGCGCAGGTCCTAATCCAGGCACTTGTCATCTCCCGTCTGGATTACTGCAACTCGCTGCTGGCTGGGCTCCCTGCCTGTGCCATTAAACCCCTACAACTCATCCAGAACGCCGCAGCCCGTCTGGTGTTCAACCTTCCCAAGTTCTCTCACGTCACCCCGCTCCTCCGCTCTCTCCACTGGCTTCCAGTTGAAGCTCGCATCCGCTACAAGACCATGGTGCTTGCCTACGGAGCTGTGAGGGGAACGGCACCTCAGTACCTCCAGGCTCTGATCAGGCCCTACACCCAAATAAGGGCACTGCGTTCATCCACCTCTGGCCTGCTCGCCTCCCTACCACTACAGTTCCCTCAGCCCAGTCAAAACTGTTCGCTGCTCTGGCCCCCAGGAACAAACTCCCTCACGACGCCAGGACAGCGGAGTCAATCACCACCTTCCGGAGACACCTGAAACCCCACCTCTTTAAGGAATACCTAGGATAGGATAAAGTAATCCTTCTCACCCCCTTAAAAGTTCAATGCACTATTGTAAAGTGGCTGTTCCACTGGATGTCATAAGGTGAATGCACCAATTTGTAAGTCGCTCTGGATAAGAGCGTCTGCTAAATGACTTAAATGTAAATGTAAATGTAAATGTGTCGACAGCGTTGTGATGTATTTGTAGGCAAATCATTGGAAGATTGACCTTAAGAGACTACATCTACCAGGTGGCCGCTTGGTGTCCTCATTGCAATTATTGCGTAATCTCCAGCTGCGTGTATTTTCGTTTGTTTCGAGGAGAAACACAGCTGCCACGAATGATCTATCATCGAATAGATGTGAAAAACACCTTGAGGATTGATTCTAAACAACGTTTGCCATGTTTCTGTCGATATTATGGAGTTAATTTGTAAAAAGTTCGGCGATGTAGAGACTGCATTTTCAGATTTCTTTCTCAGCCAAACGTGATGAACAAAACAGATCGATTTCTCCTACACAAATAATATTTTTTGGAAAAAAATGAACATTTGCTATATAACTGAGAGTCTCCTCATTGAAAACATCTGAAGTTCTTCAAAGGTAAATGATTTTATTTGAATGCTTTTCTTGTTTTTGTGAAAATGTTGCCTGCTGAATGCTAGGCTTAATGCTATGCTAGCTATCAATACTCTTACACAAATGCTTGTGTAGCTATGGTTGAAAAGCATATTTTGAAAATCTGAGATGACAGTGTTGTTAACAAAAGGCTAATCTTGTGAGTGAATATATTTCTTTCATTTCATTTGCGATTTTCATGAATAGTTAACGTTGCGTTATGGTAATGAGCTTGAGGCTATAATTACACTCCCGGATACGGGATTGCTCGACGCTAGAGGTTAAAACACTCACTCCCCTTACTTGCTTCCCGAGTCTCAGCGCACTCATTACAGAATAACACCTCACCTAAGAGAAGCATCAGGGGAGTGTTTTTTTGTGACAGTGTAAATGACTTTGGGTCTGGGAGCCGTTACAGGCTCTCATGCCTCAGCCAGATTGCCAGACTCCCTGCCTCCACCGGCTTGTCAGGCTCTTATGCCTCAGCCGGATTACCAGGCTCCCCTGCCTCAGCCGGCTCATCGGGCTTTCATGCCTCCGCCAGATCGCCAGGCTCCCTGCTTCCACCGGCTCGCCAGGCTCTCATGCCTCAGCCGGATCGCCAGGCTCCCCTGCCTCAGCTGGTCTGGCAGGTTACCGCGCCCAGCCGGCTCGACAGGTTCCCATGCCTCAGCCGGTGTGACAGGGTCCTGCGCTTCAGCAGGGTTGACCGGTCCGCTCCTGATCCCTGGGTTCGTCCCCTTTGTCAGCGTCCTGCGGCATGAGCTGCGTGTCGGGAGGGGTACTGTCACCTATACACTCTCCGGCCTCAAGGTCATCAGGCTATTGATTAACCCGCACACCTGACACCATCGTCAAGCACACCAGCGCCTCATGACACTCACCTGACTCCATCACCTCCTTGATTATCTTCCTATATCTGTCCCTCCTCTTGGTTCTTTCCTCAGGTGTTATTGACTCTGTTTCATGTTGGTGCGTTTGTGTTTCGTGTTTATTTATTAAAACACTCACTCCCTGTACTTGCTTCCCGACTCTAAATCAAATCAAATTTTATTTGTCACATACACATGGTTAGCAGATGTTAAATGCGAGTGTAGCGAAATGCTTGTGCTTCTAGTTCCGACAATGCAGTGATAACCAACAAGTAATCTAACTAACAATTCCAAAACTACTGTCTTATACACAGTGTAAGGGGATAAGGAACATGTACATAAGGATATATGAATGAGTGATGGTACAGAGCAGCATACAGTAGATGGTATCGAGTACAGTATATACATATGAGATGAGTGTGTAGACAAAGTAAACAAAGTGGCATAGTTAAAGTGGCTAGTGATACATGTGTTACATAAGGATGCAGTCGATGATGTAGAGTACAGTATATACATATGCATATGAGATGAATAATGTAGGGTAAGTAACATTATATAAGGTAGCATTGTTTAAAGTGGCTAGTGATATATTTACATAATTCCCATCAATTCCCATTATTAAAATGGCTGGAGTTGGGTCAGTGTCAATGACAGTGTGTTGGCAGCAGCCACTCACTGTTAGTGGTGGCTGTTTAACAGTCTGATGGCCTTGAGATAGAAGCTGTTTTTCAGTCTCTCGGTCCCAGCTTTGATGCACCTGTACTGACCTCGCCTTCTGGATGATAGCGGGGTGAACAGGCAGTGGTTCGGGTGGTTGATGTCCTTGATGATCTTTATGGCCTTCCTGTAACAACGGGTGGTGTAGGTGTCCTGGAGGGCAGGTAGTTTGCCCCCGGTGATGCGTTGTGCAGTCCTCACTACCCTCTGAGAGCCTTACGGTTGAGGGCGGAGCAGTTGCCGTACCAGGCGGTGATACAGCCCGCCAGGATGCTCTCGATTGTGCATCTGTAGAAGTTTGAGCACTCTTTAAGGGCACTCAACAACAGTTTGCAAAAGGGTTTGGTAATGATCATTTAACCTTTTCAAATTATAAACTTGGATTAGCTAACACAACGTGCCATTGGAACACAGGAGTGATGGTTGCTGAACATGGGTTTCTGTACACCTATGTAGGTATTCCATGAAAAATCAGCCGTTTCCAGCTTCAATAGTCATTTACAACATTTAACAAAGTCTACACAGTATTTCTGATCAATTTGATGTTATTTTAATGGACAAACAATGTGCCTTTCTTTAAAAAAACTACAACATTTCAAAGTGACCCCAAACTTTTGAACGGTAGTGTACAAACTTTCCACAAACCCACAGGTTGGTTTGATGGAGTTTCTTACATACAGTTTCCACCTTTCAAATATTTTCTAAACAAACTAAAAGAGAGAGGAGGAAGTTAAGCTATTGGGGCACATCTTTTCCTGCTGTACAGGAAATAATCGACTACCCTCAAGCGGCATTTAGCTGCTTTATTGGTTCCTCATCAAAAAGACCAGTCTCATGTTCTTTGCTTGAACACCATACTTTAAATCCAAAACTGTATCAAAATGCAATTATGAAAGAAGAATGTTGTATAAAATGTTGTTAATGTCAATGGCTTGTGTCTATATTAGCCACAGAATTAGCCACAGCAGCAACCATTGCAAATTCAATTTTAGCCATTACCCCCCCCCCTCAATGTACTTTGAACATTTCATGACTCTAGAACCAAATGTCTTAAAAGAAAGCTTCTGAAGTTTCATAATTGGCCCTGCAAAGAAGGGCATCTATAGGTAGATGGGAAAAACAAAGCAGACATTTTGATCATGGTGAAGTTATGAACTACACTTTGGATGATGTATCAATATACCCAGTCACTACAAAGATACAGGCATCCTTCCTAACTCAGTTGCTGGAGAGGAAGTAAACCGCTAAGCGATTTCACCATGAGGCCAATGGTGACTTTAAAACAGTTACAGAGTTGAATTGTAGTTACTCCACAATACTAACCTAATTGAAATAGTGAAACAATTAAGCCTGTACAGAGTACAAATATTCCAAAACATGCATCCTGTTTGCAACAAGGCACTAAAGTAATACTGCAAAAAAGATGACGAAGCAATTGTCTTTTTTGTCCTGACACATTACTGAGTACGACACTCCATATTTTCAAGCATAGTGGTGGCTGCATCAGTTAGGTTATGCTTGTAATCAATCGTTAAGGGCTGGGGAGTTTTTCAGGATAGAAAATACAAGGAATGGAGCTAAGCACAGGTAAAATCGTAAAGGAAAACCTGGTTCAGTCTGCTTTCCACCAGACACTGGGAGATTAAGGAAAAGTATATCTTTAATTTCATGTATAACACTTGTATTTTCATCAACATTTATGATGAGTATTTCTGTAAACTGATGTGACTCTCTGCAAAATCACTGGATGTTTTGGAAGCAAAACCAATGTAAACTTAGATTTTTGGATATAAATATGAACTTTATCGAACGAAACATAAATGTATTGTGTAACATGAAGTCCTATGAGTGTCATCTGATGAAGATCATCAAAAGTTAGTGATTCATTTTCTCTATTTCTGCTTTTTGTGACTCCTCTCTTCGGCTGGAAAAATGGCTGTGTTTTTCTGTGACTAGGTGCTGACCTAACATAATCACATGGTATGCTTTCGTCGTAATGCCTTTTTGAAATCGGACACTGTGGTGAGATTAACAACAAGTTATCTTTAAAAAGGTGTATAATAATTGTGCGTTTGAGGAATTTTAATTATGAGATTTCTGTTGTTTTAATTTGGCGCCCTGCACTTTCACTGGCTGTTGTCAAATCGATCCCGTTAACGTGATTTCAGCCGTAAGAAGTTAACAGCACGATTGGCCAAGGCAGGATACTCTGAGTACAGCCCAAAGCAGAAATCTGGCAGCCGCTTCTGATTAAATTACATTTTCACAGAACCGTTTGCTGCAATTTTGTTGCAAGTGAAAATTATGGTCATTAAAGAAAACCTTTTGCACATTTCTCAATTTAAAAGGTGCAGGCAGGTGTAGTACTGCTGGTAGTAAGAGTACTTCCAGTAGAGATGGTATGTGTCTCTATGGACGCGGGTCTTACTTTAACCATTTATCAATTTTCGAGCAAATGGAATGAGCAGCAGCTACGTTTGGCTACATACAGACCGCTATTGGACATCCCGCGAGAGAGTAACGGTTAATGTGATTGGATGTTAATTATTTAACTAGGCTAACTGTATTTTACATTGTGTTGTTGTTTTGCTGAACACTAGATGGTTTCATTTTATTTTTCACAGTGAAATGAGGCTACTCAGACGAGAGAAATAACCTCACTCAAATGTATAGCCCCGTTGGAAAATATAAATGCACTGTTGGAAAATGTGATAAAAAAAAGAAAGAAAAAAAACATAAAAAAAATATTGTGAGTCACATTTTTATTTGGCGTACCCCCTACAGCTACTGCCCCATTACGCGTACCCCAGTTTGGGAATACCTGGTCTACTGGTATCATTCTTAAAATGAGAACATGTAGCTCAACAAAATGTAAAAAATGTATGAGTTAACTTCTTGCGTCGAGCCATCCCGAATCCGGTATCGTGACTACAGCCTCAAGCTCATTACCATAACGCAACGTTAACTATTCATTAACTATTCGCAAATTAAATGTTCCCTTTTTACAAAACATATTATTTGTGTCGACTAATCGCTCCGTTTTGTTCATCACGTTTGGGTAAGGAAAAAAATAAAAATAATATTAAGTCATTAAAACGCGAACTTTTTTCCAAATTAACTCCATAATATTGACAGAAACATGGCAAACCGATGTTTAGAATCAATCCTCAAGGTGTTTTTCACATATCTATCGACGATAAAATCCATCGTGGCAGTTTACTTTCTCTTCTGAAGAAATGGAACGCGCATGGACCTACAGATTACGCAATAATTTCGAAACAGGACACCGGGCGGGACACCAGGTAAATGTAGTCTCTTATGGTCAATCTTCCAATGATATGCCTACAAACACGTCACAATGCTGCAGACACCTTGGGGAATAGACAGAAAGCGCAGGCTCATTCCTGGCGCATTCACAGCCATATAAGGAGACATTGGAACACAGCGCCTTCAGAATCTGGGGCATTTCCTGTATGAAACTTCATCTTGGTTTTGCCTGTAGCATTAGTTCTGGGGCACTCACAGATAATATCTTTGCAGTTTTGGAAACGTCAGAGTTTTGTCCTTCCAATGCTGTCAATTCCATGCATAGTCGAGCATCTTTTCGTGACAAAATATCTTGTTTAAAACGGGAACGTTTTTTTATCCAAAAATTAAAAGAGCGCCCCCTATCTCGAAGAGGTTTTTTAAGCTATTCTCTGCTTCAGATGCACAATGTCAAGGGGTGCATTGCAAATGCCCATAAGGCTAATCTCACGGTTTCCTAAACTCAGTCCTCGAAGGGGTGCACATTTTGGATTTTGCCTTAGCACTAAAAAGCTGAGCTGATTCAAATAATCAACTAATCATAAATCAATCAAATGTATTTATAAAGCCCTTTTTACATTGGCATATGTCACAAAATTCTGTACAGAAACCCAGCCTAAAACCCCAACCAGCAAGCAATGCAGATGTAGAAGCAGGCTAGGAAAAACTACCTAGAAAGGCAGGAACCTTTGAGATATCAGCTGATGTACGAAGGGCTATATAAATACATTTTGATTGATTGATTGATATTTGATCACCTACCAACCAGTCAGAATTCCGGCTCTCACAGACCTGTTAGTTTTTCTTTAAGAAGCCCCCCTGTTCTTCACTCATTACCTGTATTAACTGCACCTGTTTGAACTCGTTACCTGTATAAAATACACCTGTCCACACACTCAAACAGACTCCAACCTCTCCACAATGACCAAGACCGGAGAGCTGTGTAAGGACATCAGGGTTAAACTTGTAGACCTGCACAAGGCTGGGATGGGCTACATGACAATAGGCAAGCAGCTTGGTGAGAAGGCAACAACTGTTGGCGCAATTATTAGAAAATGGAAGAAGTTCAAGATGACGGTCAATCACCCTCGGTCTGCGGCCCCATGCAAGATCTCACCTCGTGGGGCATCAATGATCATGAGGAAGATGAGGGATCAGCCCAGAACTACACGGCAGGACCTGGTCAATGGCCTGAAGAGAGCTGGGACCACAGTCTCAAAGAAAACCATTAGTAACACACTACGCCATCACGGATTCAAATCCTGCAGCGCACGCAAGGTCCCCCTACTCAAGCAAGCGCATGTCCAGGCCCGTACTACCTCAATTGGCCCAACCAACCAGTGCTCCCGCACATTGGCTAGCCGGGCTATTTGCATTTTGTCCCTCCCACCACCCGCCAACCCCTCTTTTACGCTACTACTGCTCTCTGTTCATCATATATGCATAGTCACTTTAACCATATCTACATGTAGATAATACGTCAATCAGCCTGACTAACTGGTGTCTGTATGTAGCCTCACTACTTGTATAGCCTCGCTACTGTATATAGCCTGTCTTTTTACTGTTTTTTAATTTCTTAACCTACCTGTTGTTCACCTAATACCTTTTTTGCACCATTGGTTAGAGCCTGTAAGTAAGCATTTCACTGTAAGGTTGTATTGTTGTATTGGGCGAACGTGACAAATAAACTTTGATTTGATCTACTAAAGATATTCAACCACTCTAGGTGGAGCATGGAAAACTGTTTCTATACTGCTTCTATAGTTTGTTCCTTCAAGAGCAGCTCAAAATTGTTTGTAGATCCCATTAGGATTGGTTTCGCTCATAATGTTATGCACCTTGGTTAAATTGCAAGGACTAGCGACAGTATACTTTTCATTTGCATGTGTCCTAGTAGCCTGATGAAAATATATACTGACAAAAATGTCCTTTTTGCTAATGTTTATGTACCTTAATACACCCACTCCTCTGTCCTCAGGTACATGGCCATTGTCCATCCTCTGAGGCCTCGTATGAAGTACCAGACGGCCTATTGTCTGATCACTGGTGTCTGGGTTGTACCAATCCTCATCTCCATCCCTTCTGCCTACTTTGCCTCCGAGACCATGTACCCTCATGGCGGTGCCAGCACCTCTCAGAACACCCACAAGACCTTCTGTGCCCAGATCTGGCCTGTGGACCAGCAGGCCTACTACCGCTCCTACTTCCTGTTTATATTTGCCCTGGAGTTCCTTTGGCCCGTTTTTGTCATGGCGATATGTTACGCACGGATCTCCCGTGAGCTCTGGTTCAAGAGTGTCCCGGGCTTCCAGACGGAGCAGATCCGGAAGAGATTGCGTTGTCGGCGGAAGACAGTCATGGTCCTGATCGGGATCCTGACAGCATACATTCTGTGCTGGGCACCATATTACGGCTTCACCATCCTACGAGACTTCCACCCGACGATCATCTCCCGCCAGAGGAACTCCCTGGTGGCCTTCTACATTATTGAGTGCATCGCCATGAGCAACAGCATGATAAACACCTTCTGCTTTGTCAGTGTCAAGAACAACACAGTCAAGTACCTGAAAAGGATTGTGCTGCTGCGCTGGAGGTCCACCTACGCTCCCAGTAAGACTGTGGACGAGACAGATATCCGGACGTCCTCCATGCCGTTGACCGAGGAGGTCGAATGCATTCGCCTGAGATAAACGAGGAGACGCCATTTTGAAACATTCAGATATTGTGATTATGTCAAGGGGAGATGTCTTTGTTGGTGTTTTGGCAAAACAGAAACCTTTACAGAAATGACAGAAACTATTGTTAATATTGTTTTATGACATCCTCACACCATCTCAGTGATCACATACACAATACTGTTGAAAAGGGATATTTCAATTCCTGTTTTGGCAGCATTCAGTGAACACACGAGTCGGCCAGCTGCTCTTAACAAACATTTATTTAATTTCAAATGTAAGAAAAAAAACGGTCTTCTCCTTTATTCTGCCCAAAATTGCAGTAATTAATCTACTGATCAAATAGCCTACAAGCCATCAGTGCATTTCCTGAAAATGAATAACACACTTCAGGGTTGATTTTCTCTAAACAGCCGATCAGTGACACTTCCGTTTGAACAAGCTCTGCTGCACTAAATTCTGAGATTGGTTGCACACGTTGGATATTGTTCTAAAGCTCAGAATCTCATCTTTTCAACAATATACTGAGTCCAATATACATTACTAGTAAAAAGTTAAGACATACCTACTTATTCACAGGTTCTTCTTTATTTTGACTATTTTCTACATTGTAGAATAATAGTAAAGACACAATGAAATAACACATATGGAATCATGTAGTAATCAAAAAAGTGTTAAACAAATCAAAATATGTTTTATATTTGATAGTCCTAAAAGTAGTCACCCTTTGCCTTGAGATCTTTGCACACTTCTGGTATTCTCTCAACCAGCTTCATGAGGTAGTCACCTGGAATGTATTTCAATTAACAGGTGTGCCTTGTTAATTTGTGGAATTTCTTTCCTTCTTAATGCGTTGAGCCAATCAGTTGTGTTGTGACAAGTTAGGGGTGGTTTACAGAAGATAGCCCTATTTGCTACAAGACCAAATCCATATTATGGCAAGAGCAGCTCAAATAAGCAAAGAGAAATGACAGTCCATCATTATTTTAAGACACGAAGGTCAGTCAATCTGGAAAATATCAAAAACTTTTAAAGTTTCTTCAAGTGCAGTCACAAAAACCATCAAGGGCTATGATTAAACTGGCAATCATAAAGACCGGCACAGGAAAGGAAGAAGCAGAGTTACCTCTGCTGCTGAGGATAAGTTCCTTAGAGTAACCAGCCTCAGAAATGGGCAATTAATTGCACCTCAGATTGCAGCCCAAATAAGTAACATTTACATTTACATTTAAGTCATTTAGCAGACGCTCTTATCCAGAGCGACTTACAAATCGGTGCATTCACCTTATGACATCCAGTGGAACAGCCACTTTACAATAGTGCATCTAAATATTTTAAGGGGGGTGAGAAGGATTGCTTTATCCTATCCTAGGTATTCCTTAAAGAGGTGGGGTTTCAGGTGTCTCCGGAAGGTGGTGATTGACTCCGCTGTCCTGGCGTCGTGAGGGAGTTTGTTCCACCATTGGGGGCCAGAGCAGCGAACAGTTTTGACTGGGCTGAGCGGGAACTGTACTTCCTCAGTGGTAGGGAGGCGAGCAGGCCAGAGGTGGATGAACGCAGTACCCTTGTTTGGGTGTAGGGCCTGATCAGAGCCTGGAGGTACTGAGGTGCCGTTCCCCTCACAGCTCCGTAGGCAAGCACCGTGGTCTTGTAGCGGATGCGAGCTTCAACTGGAAGCCAGTGGAGAGAGCGGAGGAGCGGGGTGACGTGAGAGAACTTGGGAAGGTTGAACACCAGACGGGCTGCGGCGTTCTGGATGAGTTGTAGGGGTTTAATGGCACAGGCAGGGAGCCCAGCCAACAGCGAGTTGCAGTAATCAAGACGGGAGATGACAAGTGCCTGGATTAGGACCTGCGCCGCTTCCTGTGTGAGGCAGGGTCGTACTCTGCGGATGTTGTAGAGCATGAACCTACAGGAACGGGCCACCGCCTTGATGTTAGTTGAGAACGACAGGGTGTTGTCCAGGATCACGCCAAGGTTCTTAGCGCTCTGGGAGGAGGACACAGTGGAGTTGTCAACCGTGATGGCGAGATCATGGAACGGGCAGTCCTTCCCCGGGAGGAAGAGCAGCTCCGTCTTGCCGAGGTTCAGCTTGAGGTGGTGATCCGTCATCCACACTGATATGTCTGCCAGACATGCAGAGATGCGATTCGCCACCTGGTCATCAGAAGGGGGAAAGGAGAAGATTAATTGTGTGTCGTCTGCATAGCAATGATAGGAGAGACCATGTGAGGTTATGACAGAGCCAAGTGACTTGGTGTATAGCGAGAATAGGAGAGGGCCTAGAACAGAGCCCTGGGGACACCAGTGGTGAGAGCGCGTGGTGAGGAGACAGATTCTCGCCACGCCACCTGGTAGGAGCGACCTGTCAGGTAGGACGCAATCCAAGCGTGGGCCGCGCCGGAGATGCCCAACTCGGAGAGGGTGGAGAGGAGGATCTGATGGTTCACAGTATCGAAGGCAGCCGATAGGTCTAGAAGGATGAGAGCAGAGGAGAGAGAGTTAGCTTTAGCAGTGCGGAGCGCCTCCGTGATACAGAGAAGAGCAGTCTCAGTTGAATGACTAGTCTTGAAACCTGACTGATTTGGATCAAGAAGGACATTCTGAGAGAGATAGCGGGAGAGCTGGCCAAGGACGGCACAGACATGTCAACATCAACTGTTCAGAGGAGACTGTGTGAATCAGGCCTTCATGGTCGAATTGCTTCAAGGAAACCAATACT
Organism: Oncorhynchus keta; assembly: GCF_023373465.1. Taxonomy (NCBI): domain Eukaryota; kingdom Metazoa; phylum Chordata; class Actinopteri; order Salmoniformes; family Salmonidae; genus Oncorhynchus; species Oncorhynchus keta. The sequence goes on from NC_068456.1 coordinate 16,154,768, forward strand.
AAAGGACACCAATAAGAATAAGAGATCTGCTTGGCCCAAGAAACACGAGCAATGGACATTAGACAGGTGGAAATCTGTCCTTCGGTCTGATGAGTCCAAATTTGAGATTTTTGGTTCCAACCGTTGTCTTTGTGAGATGAAGAGTAGGTGAACGGATGATCTCCGCATGTGTGCTTCCCACCGTGAAGCATGGAGGGGATGTGATGGTGTGGGGCTGCTTTGCTGGTGACACTGTCAGTGATTTATTTAGAATTCAAGGCACACTTAACCAGCATTGCTACCACAGAATTCTGCAGAGATATGCCATCCCGTCAGGTTTGCGTATGTGTTATTTCATAGTTTTGATTTCTTCACTATTATTCTATTCTATTTTATTATAGAAAATAGTCAAAATAAAGAAAAGCCCTTGAATGAGTAAGTGTGTTCAAACGTTTGACTGGTACTATATATGTCAGGGTCCATGCGACTGACAAGGATGGAGCAAGTCACATATAAGGTTGTATGGCCACAGGACGGATCATGGTCAGGTGGTAAGATTCCTTTTCAATTTGCTCATTTGCTGTTGATCAATGGAATGGGAATGAACTCAAAAAGCCAGTTGACTTTTTTCACTCTTATTTTCCTTGAATATGCTGTTTCACCCTTCAATTTATATTTAATTAAGCCAAGCGTCTTTTGATATGACGCCTCGTAAGAAAAAAAGTGACAAATGAATAGCCGAAGATAGACACAATACTTGGGCATAATGATTTTGTTATTACAAAGAATATAGCGCTCACATTTAACTGAAATACTGAAATGAAATGACTGTTTTTTTTGTTTATTTTTTTTATCTATGAAGGGTGTTTTTCCATCTGTCTTCTTTTCCTATTAATTTTAAGTGTTTCTCTACACTGCCTTATCTGAGATCTAGACTGCTAATCTCCTTACTCATTGTATATTAAATTAGGAGATAGATGCTAAGCAGCTCGCTGTGCTGCAGCCCTGCATCTGTCCAGGGTGGGACCAATGATTTATAAAGACCCTGGATTGCGATGCTATGTATTGGCCATTGAGAGGCTTTGAAGCTGCCGGTCGATCGGCCATATTGGCATTCCTAATTGAGAGCAGTCCTCCATAGAAATAAATGGAATTCTACAGTATTTCAATTAAATACGACACAATTGTATTTACGTATTTTTGTGTTGTAGTGGGGAAAATAACATTAGTAATCTCAAAAAATGATACTTTAAGGAAAATGTTTCAGTATATTTTTTCAATTCGTATTTGTATGTTAAAATTACATAATATAATTTGTAAGTATGCATTAAGGTGTCTGTGATATAATAAATATAGCAAAAACAACAGAGATCATGCCCATATCTACCTTCAATCCCAAATCTTTACAAGACCAATTCAAATAGGATAATCATTTTTGGTTTTGATAGAACTCTCTGTAGAAAGGGTTCTACAAGGAACTCAAAAGGTTCTAAAGAGCACCTTTTTTCTAAGAGTGTACTTAGGAATTTTATACCAGGTAATTCAAATGATTGAAAAGGTTACCAATGAGTGGAAAATAATAGACTTACTTTCTATTTATTTTATAAGCAGAGTTAATATCATCAAAATATCAATATTACCAACATTTCTCTATTTGTTTCAGAATCTTCCAACTTCACATCCAGGTCCTGTATCAGGCGGGTGGTCTGAATTTATCTAACGTATAACGTATTTACTATTGGACAGCACAACTCGCCCAAGTTGAGCAATGGTTTTACACCTGATTATGTTATTGGGCAAGAGTAGAATCCTTTGACATCTTCCCATATGAGTTGAAATATCTGCACTCCTTTGGTTTGTAAGAGGTAAAGGAGATGACTAATTACCCAGTCATTTTGAAGTCCATAAGTTTGGAAGGCATTTCGTAAGTTACTGGGTTACAATTACTGGGTCTTCCCTTTAGCGCCAATATTTTGAGATCCCTGCTTCTCATCTTGTTTTAAGAATAATGCAGTTAAATCCGGGATTGATAAAGGAATATGGGAAATGAACCATGTCTTCCAGGATGGTACTTTGATTCTTTCAACCAAGTACGTAAGAAATTCAGTATTCTCTCCACCTATTTGTTTAGATATTTTCAAGTCGGACATATGGTCCAATTGAAACAGGGTTCTCTTATGGAACTAACATCCTCTTAACTAGATGTATTACTGGACAATGGTGAAAAAACTGTAAAGTGTATTTCTAAGGATCATAAATTGTTAATAGATCACATCCCAATAGAGACAGATGTTACTAGACACAAATGGGAACAAGAATTACAGGTGGTAATAAACAAGGAAGACTGGTGTTACATACAGTAGAAGTCTGAAATTTACATACACTTAGGTTGGAGTCATTAAAACTAATTTTTCAACCTCTCCACAAATTTCTTGTTAAAAAACTATAGTTTTGCCAAGTCGGTTAGGACATCTACTTTGAAAATGACACAAGTAATTTTTCCAACAATTGTTTACAGACAGATTATTTCACTTATAATTCACTGTATCACAATTCCAGCGGGTCAGAAGTTTACATACACTAAGTTGACTGTGCCTTTAAACAGCTTGGAAAATGATGTGGATATATTGAAGCAACATCTCAAGACAGTCAGGAAGTTCAAGCTTGGTCGCAAATGGGTCTTCCAAATGAACAATGACCCTAAGCATACCTCCAAAGTTGTGGCAAAATGGCTTAAGGACAACAAAGTCAAGGTATTGGAGTAGCCATCACAAAGCACTGACCTCAATCCTATAGAAAATGTGTGGGTGTGTTACACTTTTAGAACTTTCATCCGTCCCCTCGCCCCGACCCGGGCTCGAACCAGGGACCCTCTGCACACATCAACAGTCACCCAGGAAGCATCGTTACCCATCACTCCACAAAAGCCACAGCCCTTGCCGAGCAAGGGGAACCACTACTTCAAGGTCTCAGAGCAAGTGAAGTCACCGATTGAAACGCTATTAGCGCGCACCACCGCTAACTAGCTAGCCATTTCACATTGGTTACATGGGCAGAACTGAAAAAGCTTGTGCGAGCAAGGAGGCCTACAAACCTGACTCAGTTACATCAGCTCTGTCAGGAGGAATGGGACAAAATTCACCCAACTTATTGTGGGAAGCTTGTGGAAGGCTACCCAAAACGTTTGACCGAAGTTAAACAGTCTAAACAGCAATGCTACCAAATACTAATTGAGTGTATGTAAACTTCTGACCCACTGGGAATGTGATGAACGAAATAAAAGCCTAAATAAATTATTCTCTCTGCTATTATTCGGACATTTTACATTCTTCAAATAAAGTGGTGATCCTAACTGACCTAAAACAGGGAATTTTTACTCAGATTAAATGTCAGGAATTGTGAAAAACTGAGTTTAAATGTATTTGGCTTAGGTGTATGTAAACTTCCGACTTCAACTGTACTATGTGTTTGAAAGCCCACAAATGCTCATATAACATAAGACACAAACTCTGCAAATGTAAAACCATTCACAGAGTTCACTATACACCAGAAAACAGCATTAACAAAATTAATGCTGAAATGTATTTTCTGTGCTGGAGCTGTAAGAGGCAAAATGGTAGTGTTTTGGACATGCAATTTTATCTCAATGTTTTGGAAATCAGTGATCGATACAATTTCATTATGTTTACAGATTTACTGTTTATGTCCCTCTTGCCTCGCTTGTGTGTGTTTGGCACTAGTGACTTTTGTAGAACCATGGAATACATATTAGAACAAAATATTCCAAGATATGTTTTGCATTTTGCATTCCTATTTCCAATTCATGGCAATAAGAGCAAATCAATAATAATGGTTGACACTTCAATTGTTTGTAGTTTTTATTTTGGGTTGTTTGATTGTTTGTATTGTTGCACATTTTGGTACTTTACATGTATGTATTTGTAAACTTGTAAATGTAGCAACTCATGGGCAGAGAAAAAGAAAAATGTGAATTGTTGATGCAATTGTGCAATTGTGTATTGTGATTTAATTGTTTCTTCTTCGTTTACAAATGCAAATAAACACGAGTGATATTTCTATTGTATATCCGATCTGAATGTACAAAAACAGCTTCTATAAAGGTTGTCCTGTTAAAATGTTACCCATGTATGATGTATTTTTAGTGGCCTTGTACCATTTGTACTGTTATGCTACTTGAACTAACTTTAAATCTGTAGATTTTGCTGTATGCTCTAAGGTCAGATCTGAATCTGTGAATAAGTTATCTTATATTGCTGTTCACTGTATTGTATGCGTAAGTAGTTGATAAAACGTGTGCTTTTTATGTTTTGTAGTGGTACCTGATCTGATTGACATTAATTCCCAAGAGTTTCAAAATAATTTATGAGCTCAAACAAACTTCTCTCACCAACAGTCTGTAATGTGAACACGCATACAGTATGTGTCCTGAATTTAACATATTTCATTATTTTGTATTTATTATCCCTCTCACATTAGTTGCTAACAAACAGACCACAGGAGTTAGCTGTTTTCTTTGAAGAACAGGTCGATGGAGTCCAACAGCTGTAATACTTTTGGAAAATCAACTAGCTCTCACAGTCTGATGTCAGAATTAGACATTCATTCATGTCTCTCATATGTCAAATTTCGAATTTGTTACAAATGTTACATTTCTAAGCATTTAAGGTTAAGTTTAGGCATTGACTCCAAAATCTTAAGGTTAGGCATTCATTCCGAATAGTTAAGTTAAGGGTTAAGGTTTAGGATAGGCATAATAAATTATTTTTTTAATTTTAAACAATCGCTGGATTTGAAGTTGCAACCTTTGGAATCAGAAGCAGATGCTCATGAAATGCTTACACCATCCACAATCTCTGTACACAAAACCGAAGCCGAATTGAATGGAACTGCGCTCACTGTTGCCCCTAGTGGCCAGTTTCCACATAATCTCCAAACATCCTCCGACATGGATGGACATCAAATACTGACTTGTATTATGGGTGACCTGGCTGTTGGAAAACACAAGGGCATACCACTTGGAGGATTGGAGGATAGAAACATTTGATCCTTTTAAAATTGGAAAATGTGTTCATTGTTTTTTAGTCGTTGTGTTTTTGTTATAGGGAATATATATGTTTGTGCTTGTTTTCTTGTCTGTGAGTGCATGTACAGTCAATAAAACACAAGGGTAAAAAAAGCAGTTTCCTTATTTTACACTGGTGAGTTGTGATTATTTGTGCTCTTGATTGGAATCTATGATCCATGGAGATCTGATACAACTGGCTAACCAGTTTATTTCAACCATACTCTAGGGAGAAAGATTGACAGGAAAGATGGCTTGCTCACTTCCTCAACACCCAGTCCATAGTTTATGCCTAATCATAAATGGATACCACCCTCCATCCCACTGATGGCTTGCTTCTGAAGCTAAGCAAGGTTGGTCATGGTCAGTCCCTGGATGGGGAGACCAGATGCTGCTGGAAGTGGTGTTGGAGGGCCAGTAGGGGGCACCTTTTCCTCTGGTCTAAAAAAAAATCCCAATGCCCCAGGGCAGTGATTGGGGACATTGCCTTGTGTAGGGTGCTGTCTTTCAGATGGGATGTTAAACAGGTGTCCTTACTCTCTGTGGTCACTGAAGATCCCATGGCACTTGTAAGAGTAGGGGTATTAAGCCTGGTGTCTTGGCTAAATTCCCAATCTGGCCTTCATACCATCATAGACATCTAATCATTCCCAGCTTACAATTGGCTAATTCATCCCCCCTCCTCTCCCCTGAAACTATTCCCCAGGTCATTGCTGTAAATGACAATATGTTCTCAGTCATCTTACCAGATAAAAAATAACATACGCAGAAAAACTCCCATACAGTTAGTTCATACTAAAGTTGAAGGCACAGCACAGCTACCATCATGATAAAGAAAATTAAGTAACAATTAACAATTCTATGTGTATCAGCATGCTAGATGTGTGCACTAATAATGAACAACTGAACAACTGTTGTGACTTTCATACACATGGAAAACAGTTCCATACAAAAAAGTGAAAGGGAACCTCAGAGCAAACGTAGCCCATACATAGCAGCCATTTCACATTATGTTGACACGTGACATGTACAACCATTTCATCCATCTTCCACTCAAGTTGTTGTTGAATGAAAAAAAACCTGCAGGGTTCACCAACGCAAACACAATTGAGCTCAACGAAGATTGACACACACAAACGAGTCCCTCCAAGAATAGGTTCTCTGTACAAGAGGCAGCTATTCTCTGTATAAGTGTTAAGAATATTACCCTAACCATTAATAATACACTTTGTTAATAATATTAATCATGCACTGTTTGCCTCAATCCGAAAGTGAAGGGAAAAGGTGAGAGGAGGAGAGCACGTAATGTGAGAAGTAATTATACAATGAGCAAAGAGATGATTCTGTTTGTATATGGCTGCTATGAAAATGAACTCTGTGTGCGAGTGATCAGGGGTGTATTCCTTCCGCGGATTCTGTTGAATAACTTTGTTTTTAAACAGGAAGCAAGAGAATCTGGGATAGACCTATCGGAATCTGTCCAAATCAAATTGTATTGGTCACACGTTTTTAGAAGAAGTTATTGCGAGTGACATGTGAAAAGCTTGTGTTTCAAGCTCCAACAGTGCAGTAATATCTAACAAGTAATATCTAACAATTTCACAACAATACACACAATACACACAAATCTAAGTAAACTAATGGAATTAAGAATATATATATATATGTATGGAGCGGCATAGACAAACATACAGTAGAATAGAACAGAATACAGTATACACATATGAGATGAGCAATGCAAAATATGTAAACAATATTAAAGTGACTAGTGTTCCATTTATTAAACAGGGATTTCAAGTCTGTGTATATAGGCAGTAGCCTCTAATGTGCTAGTGATGGCTATTTCACAGTCTGATGGCCTTTAGAGAAAAGCTGTTTTTCACTCTCTCGGTCCCAGATTTGATGCATCTGTACTGACCTCAACTTCTGGATGATAGCGAGGTGAACAGGTAGTGGCTCTGGCGGTCGTTGTCCTTTATGATTCTTCTGTGACATCGGATCTGTAGGTGTCCTGGGAGGCAGGTAGTTTGCCCCTGGTGATGTACATTCCGCGCCATCTGGTGTGCCCTGCGTTTGTGGGCGGTGCAGTTGCTGTACCAGGTGGTGATACAGCCTGACAGGATGCTCTAAATTTTGCATCTGTAAAAGTTTGAGGATTTTAGGTGCCAAGCCAAATTTCATCAGCCTCCTGAGTTTGAAGAGGCGCTGTTGCGCCTTCTTCACCACAATGTGTTAGTGGACAATTTCAGTTTGCCAGTGATGTACCCCCGAGGAACTTGAAGCTTTCCACCTTCTCCACAGCGGTCCCGTCAATGTGAATACGGGGTGTGCTCCCTCTGCTGTGAGATGTTATTTTCCTGGCACCACACTCCCAGAGCCCTCACCTCCTCCCTGTAGTCTGTCTCGTCATTGTTGGTACTCAAGCCTACTACCGCTTTGTTGTCTGCAAACTTGATGATTGAGTTGGAGGTGTGCATGGCCACGTAGTCATGGGTGAAAAGGAAGTACAGGAGAGGGCTGAGCATGCACCCTGGGGTCCCAGTGTTGAGCATTAGCGAAGCGGAGGTGTTGTTTCCTACCTTCATCAGCTGGGGCGGACCGTCAGAAAGTCCAGGACCAAGTTGCACAGGGCGGGGTTCAGACCCAGGGCCTCAAGCTTAATGATGAACTTGGAGGGTACTATGGTTTTGAATGCTGAGCTATAGTCAATGAACAGCATTCTTACATAGGCATTCCTCTTGTCCAGATGGGATAGTGTAGTGTGTAGTGTGATGGCGATTACATCGCCTGTGGATCTATTGTGGTGGTAAGCAAATTGTGTGGGTCTAGGGTGTCAGGTAAGGCGGAGGTAATATGATCCTTGATAGTCTCTCAAAGTACTTCATGATGACAGAAGTGAGTTCTACGGTGTGATTGTCATTTAATTCAGTTACCTTTGCTTTCTTTGGTACAGGAACAATGGTGGCCATCTTGAAGCATGTGGGGCCAGCAGACTGGGATAGGGAGAGATTGAATATGTCAGTAAACACACCAGCAAGCTGGTCTGCGTGTGCTCTGAGGACGCGGCTAGGGATGCCGTCTTTGCCGGCAGCCTTGCGAGGGTTAACACGCTAAAATGTCTTACTCACGTCGGCTATGGAGAAGGAGCCCACAGTCCTCGGTATCGAGCCACGTCGGTGGCACTGTGTTATCCTCAAAGCAGGTGAAGAAGGTGTTTAGCTTGTCCGGAAGCAAGACGTTGGTGTCCACGACATGGCTGGTTTTCCTTTTGTAGTCCGTGATTGCCTGTAGATCCTGCCACATATATGTCTCCAGCCATTGAATTGCTACTCCAATTTGTCTCTGTACTGACGTTTGCCTGTTTGATTGCCTTGAGGGTATAACTACACTGTTTGTATTCTTCCATATTCCCAGTACCTTGCCATGGTTAAATGCGGTGGTTCGCTCTTTCAGTTTTACTCGAATGCTGCGATCTATCCACGGTTTCTGGATAGGGGTTCTAAGCTATACGGGATGGGTGTCCTTAAACCGGGACGGTTGTTGCTAACGTGCTCTAATGTGACTAGAATGACATTGTATACAACAGCCAACTTTCCGAGACATAGACACGTCTTATATGAGCAGAAAGCTTAAATTCTTGTTAATCTAACTGCAGTATCCGAGTAACAGTAGCTTTTACAGGGAATGAATATCATGCTATTGTTTGAGGAGAGTGCACAACAACAAAAAACTTGTATTACGGCAACTGGTTTGATACATTCACCTCTGAAGGTAAATCATGTACTTACATTCAATAAATCTTGCTCTGATTTGTCATCCTGAGAATCCCAGAGATAAAATGTAGCATAGTATTATTTTTTTTAAATCCATTGTTATGTTCAAATGTAGGAACTGGGGTCTATAGTTTGACCTCACTGCTGTTTCTGGCTCTACACCCACCCTACCTGGCCATCCAGGTGTGTGAAAATGTGTGTAAAAGCTCATGATCCATCATGTATGACAGTTCTGTGAGTGTGTAACCTAGAATTGTTTAATACCATAGCATTTTTGTATATTCTCTATAGGTATGGACTTGTTAATGTATCAATTGACCACATTTGGGCAAACTCCTGACAGATACAACATCTTGTGCAGTAATATAATTCTTCACTGGATCAGTCTGAAACTTTGCACACACACTGCTGCCATCTGGTGGACAAAATGTAATTACACATAGACTCCTATCTGAAAGTATGACCTTTGTCTTGCATTTTAAAGATGGTGGGTATGCATGTTTATTTCTTTGTATTATCTTTTACCAGATCTAATGTGTTATATTCTCCTACATTAATTTCACATTTCCACAAACTTCAAAGTAATTCCTTTCAAATGGTATCAATAACATATCCCTGTCCGCGTGATCAAAACAATCTTGAAGCTTGGATTCCGATTGGTCAGACCAGTGTTAAATAGTCCTTAGCACGGGTACTTCCTATTTGAGTTTGTGCCTATAGGAAGGGAGGAGCAAAATGAAGTCATGATCAGATTTGCCGAAGGAAGGGCAGGTGAGGGTCTTGTAGGCATCCTGGAAGTTGGAGTAGCAGTGATCCAGTGTTTTAGCAGTGCAAGTACTACAGTCAATATGTAGCGTTACCTCAGCTAGATGCAGGCAAGAGTGTGCAAGATGTTGAATGTGTCACTTGTCTGTCACCTTGATCAACATGTGCACCTACGATATAAACTTTCATTTGTAGGCTAGTTTGTAGGAACCTTGTGATGGGTATAGGGAACATTTGAGTATCAAGTAGTAGCCTAAACCTATCAATGTTATATTGAGCTATGTGTATGGAATAAAAATGACAGTCATACAATATGCTGTAAAATTGATAAGGCCATGCTCATAAAAAATGATTGTCCTCCCCAATCTTAAATGCCACTGACCGCCAGTTTTATGCATGTATGAACTACACATTGAAAAATCCAGCACAAAGTAAAAAAATATATATACTTATGCCTCCTGAGTGGCTCAGTGGTCTAAGGCTAGCTGTGCTGTCCAGGCTCTGTCGCAGCTGGCCGCGACCGAGAGACCCATGGGGCAGCGCACAATTGGCCCAGTGTCGTCCGGGTTAGGGGAGGATTTGTCCGGTAGGGATATTCTTGTTCCATCGCGCAATAGCGACTCCTGTGTCAGGCCGGGTGCAATGCACACTGACACGGTCACCAGGTATATATGGTGTTTCCTCCGACTCATTGGTGCGTCTGACTTCTGGGTTAAGCGGGCATTGTGTCAAGAAGCAGTGCGGCTTGGCTGGGTTGTGTTTCAAAGGATGCACGGCTCTCGACCTTAGCCTCTCCCGAGTCCGTACGGGAGTTGCAGTGATGGAACAAGACTGTAAATACCAATTGAATACCACGAAAAAGGGGCCAATAAAACATTTTAAAAATAAATACTCATAATTTCCTAAGCATGTTTTTAAATGTCCACAATGAAAGGAATTTCTCCAATTACACCATAAAATTGACCTTTTCTAACTTACACTGAACAAAAATATAAACGCAACATGTAAAGTGTTGGTCCCATGTTTCATGAGCTGAAATAAAAGATCCTGTAAGTTTTCCATACGCACAAAAAGCTTATTTAACTCAAATTCTGTGCACAAATGTATTTACATCCCTGTTAGTGAGCATTTCTCCTTTGCCAAGATAATCCATCCACCTGACAGGTGTGGTATATCATGAAGCGGATGAAACAGCAGGATCATTACACAGGTGAACCTTGTGCGGGGGACAATAAAAGGCCACTCTAAAATGTGCCGTTTTGTCATACAACACAATACCACAGATGTCTCTAGTTTTGAGTGAGCGTGCAATTGGTACGCTGGCTGCAGGAATTTCTTACAGCCTAATTTTTAGACGACACTGCAGAACACCCGCCAAACACACACATATTCGGCTGTGGGTCTTACAAGATCCAAATTTCATATCATTTAAGACTCAATGTAGCAAATATCACAATATCGGAAAATAACTTAAAATACAATAAATCAATGTAGGCTACAGCAGAACACACATAAGAAAATACAATATGTAGGCTTTCTGCCTATGTGATAATATGAAGCACATATTCAGATTAATCTTTTTCTGTGATGTGAAGGTAAAGAAAAATATATGTCCTACCTTAGTTTTCAAAACCTCCCACTGCGACTCTCCCCCTGTCAAGTCCGTTTAACTCCAGAGAGTCAACGTATTGTTCAAAGCCATGACCGGGTATGTGCTGTGATGTTTAGCCTTCTTCTAAGGCTGTTCTGAAGACTGGCTGTAGTGTCAATTATTATTATTATTATTATTTGTTAACCTGGGTGTCCTCTTTAGCCTTGTCTACAATGCTTGCTGCCACCAAATGCGCCTTGGTTCAGGCAAAACCTTTTTTTCTGAGTTTTTAATTGTTTTTTTTTTACATCTGATGCATAGGACGTTAATTTACTGTACATGCCACCCACTCTTTTGCTAGTTTAATCCCTCCAGTTGTTTCTAGAGTCTAGACAGAGGCTCCCTACTTTTTGGCATGTTGTACAGCACAGCTTTGAATTCTGCATGACAAGCCAGGGGTGATATGTTTCCTTGTTCTTGCACCTGCTCTGAGCACTTCGTTGGTGGATTCACTGCCCCCTCCCCCCGAGCTCCCCGTCTCCCTCTTCCGCTGAGTCTGACTCGCTTTTTTAATACATTTTTATTTGGCTTTCCCACGATTCTAATTCAGTAGGGAGACGATTAGACTAGGCTACGTGATGTGATTACGTAGGAACCTATTCACTACCTGCCCACCACTACCAGGGACCCGTGTCAAGATCAGTTCCTTATCCCTTCCTACTGGTCCTCCCCATAACCTCAAATAAGAGAGCAGGTCTGGAGTCAGTGTGGCAGGATAGGATGATTATATGGAAGGATCACTGTGCTTTTACATGATGGTTGGGAACAGTAGTGGAGAGGGTAGCAAGTTTTAAGTTCCTCGGCATACACATCACAGACAAACTGAATTGGTCCATCCACACAGACAGCATCGTGAAGAAGGCGCAGCAGCGCCTCTTCAACCTCAGGAGGCTGAAGAAATTTGGCTTGTCACCAAAAGCACTCACAAACTTCTACAGATGCACAATCGAGAGCATCCTGGCGGGCTGTATCACCGCCTGGTACGGCAACTGCTCCGCCCACAACCGTAAGGCTCTCCAGAGGGTAGTGAGGTCTGCCCAACGCATCACCGGGGACAAACTACCTGCCCTCCAGGACACTTACACCACCCGATGTTACAGGAAGGCCATAAAGATCATCAAGGACATCAACCACCCGAGCCACTGCCTGTTCACCCCGCTATCATCCAGAAGGCGAGGTCAGTACAGGTGCATCAAAGCTGGGACCGAGAGACTGAAAAACAGCTTCTATCTCAAGGGCATCAGACTGTTAAACAGCCACCACTAACATTGAGTGGCTGCTGCCAACACACTGACACTGACTCAACTCCAGACACTTTAATAATGGGAATTGATGGGAAATTATGTAAAATATATCACTAGCCACTTTAAACAATGCTACCTTATATAATGTTACATACCCTTCATTATTAATCTCATATGCATACGTATATACTGTACTCTATATAATTTACTGCATCCTTATGTAATACATGTATCACTAGCCACTTTAACTATGCCACTTTGTTTACATACCCATCTCATATGTATATACTGTACTCGATACCATCTACTGTATCTTGCCTATGCTGCTCTGTACCATCACTCATTCATATATCTTTATGTACATATTCTTTATCCCCTTACACTGTGTATAAGACAGTAGTTTTGGAATTGTTAGTTAGATCACTTGTTGGTTATTACTGCATTGTCGGAACTAGAAGCACAAGCATTTCGCTACACTCGCATTAACATCTGCTAACCATGTGTATGTGACAAATACAATTTGATTAGATTTGATTTGATTTTTCTGGGGTGCTGGAGAAATAACGAGAAGGCAACTTGATTTAATGCTGATCGCTTTTTTTTTAATGTCTACAGTGTGAACAGTGAAATAATTCATAATTCATGCCGTGAGAGGTGCCAGATCTTGGCAAATAGGTAAGTCAAATCTTAGAGGTGCCAGGATTAGCACTGCTAATTCCCTTATATGAATTGGAACTCGGAAAAATCTTTGAAATTATTGCAGGTGTTTATATTTTTGTTCAGTATATATTAAGAACACTGGTTGATGACTGTGGAGCTCAATATTATTGTGACCATGGCCCATTCAGCAGTCTTTCCTATTTTTAAGGTCTAATAGGACATGTAACTTAATATTGTCCGTGTGAATCAAGGCTGTGTTAAAATATACTCGCAAGGACATAACTCAATGACTCCCACTCTGTTTCTCTCTTGATTGTCTCAGTTTATGCACAAGCTCATTAGACGTCAGTTTTTTTTACACTCTGATCTACAAGCTGACTGAAATAATGCAATATTAGCTGCTTAATGCCGCACTGCCTTATTAAAGTAGAGCTTAAGAATATATGCATCTGCACAATCTAATTAGAGAAGCAGACATATTTCATAACTTAATAACCCAGCTAGTCCATTTGGTTACTTCAAAGTTGTGGGAATGATTGTTTTTGGTTTCAGATTGGTTCTGGGAGTGAAGCCCTTAAATGGCAACAGAACACAAACAAAATGACTCTGGTCAAAATTAGTCAGAAACATCTACCCCCCCATGGAGTTAGTATATTCCAAAACAGAGATTTGTGTAACTGAGGTCGTCACAATTAACACGAGGGGTTGGGTTTGGATTGTAATCATGCCGCTTGACCTCTAACATGGGATTGTAAAGCCGAGGGAGAATTGTAATGCACGGAGAAACAGCTTCTCTGATTGCACTCTATCCAATCATAGAAGCAGAACCTCCAGACAGTGAGACAGACCTGCCCATTACACAGTGCTTGTTTACATAGGACAACACGTCACCAATGTTATGTTGAAAGTACACTTGACCCCTAAGCCCACTAGCTAACATGTTTGATAGTGATCACTCAAATCTGCCACTGCTTTAGGGAAAATGAGAACTGAGACAATGCACACCTGCATCCCATCTGCCACTCGTCAATATTCCAAAATTCAAAACACATTCACGAGCATTGCATCCCACCCAACCTGTTTTGTAACATGATTCACTATGAAACACTGCTAGACATATTCACACTCTGGTAATAGATAGTAAGAAATGTGTAAAAACAAAAACACACACTTTGCCACTCACCAGTGATTTAGCTAACAAGGCCTGCCTCTTCAATGTTCCTGCTAGCTACTACTAGCTAGCTTCATTGACAAACACAGAGATGGAACTTTAATCCCATGAGAAACTGCCATGTCAGTCATTTTTACCAGACAGGAAGGTTATTATCCCAGCCCTAAAAACCATTGTGCCAGTGAATAGATAAATTGGCAAATACCTCAGATAGTTAAATGTCTGCATCAGTTACAGTTCATGGTTCTTATTGACATGCATTATTTTTTAAAAACTTTCTCTGAAGGTAATTAGGCCAATTTTAGGTTATGCCTAGACATTTGAAACATCTTCACACCTAGAAGTTCCTCCAGGCTTCCCTTGCTTAGTGGTGTTCCAGACTCTGGGGCCTTTCGGAACAGGTGTATATATACTGAGATCATGTGACACTTAGATTGCACACAGGTGGACATTATTGACATTATAGTGAACTATGTTCCTATTCAAGTGTTTATTGACATAGTAATGGCACTTGTTTTGCTTACTACATGATAGTTTTGATATCTTCACTATTATTCTACAATGTAGAAAATAGTACAAATAAAGAAAACCACTGGAATGAGTAGGTAGGTGTGTCCAAACCTTTGACGGGTACTGTACATATCCATGTCTTTCTTACTGTGAAATAAAACATTATTTTATGTAAGTTAATTCACTGCAATATCCAGTCTTACATGGCTATATTTCTTATCAAGTACAGAATAATTGAAATTCATAATACACAGTTGAAGTTGGAAGTTTACATACACCTTAGCCAAATACATTTAAACTCAGTTTTTCACAATTCTTGACATTCAATCCTAGTAAAAATTCATTGTCTTAGGTCAGTTAGGATCACCACTTTATTTTAATAATATGAAATGTCAGAATAATAGTAGAGTGATTTATTTCAGCTTTTATTTCTTTCATCACATTCCAAGTGGGTCAGAAGTTTACATACACTCAATTAGTATTTGGTAGCATTGCCTTTAAATTGTTTAACATGGGTCAAACATTTTGGGTAGCCTTCCACAAGCTTCCCATAATAAGTTGGGTGAATTTTGGCCCATTCCTCCTGACAGAGCTGGTTTAACTGAGTCAGGTTTGTAAGGCCTCCTCGCTCGCACACGCTTTTTCAGTTCTGCCCACAAAGGTTCTATAAGATTGAGGTCAAGGCTTTGTGATGTCCACTCCAGTACCTTGACTTTGTTGTCCTTAAGCCATTTTGCCACAACTTGGGGTCATTGTCCATTTGGGAGACCCATTTGTGACCAAACTTGAACTGATGTCTTGAGATGTTGCTTCAATATATCCACATTAAGCACCCCCACAAAGCAAAGCACCCCCAAAACACGATGCTGAGTGGTCTTTCAGTTTATGTCGATATAGGACTGTTTTACTCTGGATATAGATACTTCTGTACCTGTTTCTTCCAGCATCTTCACAAGGTCCTTTGCTGTTGTTCTGGGATTGATTTGCACTTTTCCCACCAAAGTACGTTCATCTCTAGGAGACAGAACTCGTTTCCATCCTGTGCAGTATGATGGCTGCGTGGTCCCATGGTGTTTATACTTGGAAATTGCTCCCAAGAATGAAGCAGACTTGTGGAGGTCTGCAATGTTTTGTCTGAGGTCTTAGCTTATTTTTGTTGATTTTCCCATGATGTCAAGCAAAGAGACACTGAGTTTGAAGGTAGGCTTTGAAATACATCCACAGGTATTCCTCCAATTGACTCAAATGACGTCAATTAGCCTATTGGAGGCTTCTAAAGCCATGACATAATTTTGCTGTTTAAAGGCACAGTCAACTTAGTGCATGTCAGCTTCTGACACACTGGAATTGTGATACTGTGAATTATAAATTGTAAACAATTGTTGTAAAAATTACGTGTGTCATGCACAAAGTAGATGTCCTAACCGACTTGCCAAAACTATAGTTAGTTAACAAGAAATTTGGGGAGTGGTTGAAAAACGAGTTTTAATGACTCCAACCTAAGTGTATGTAAACTTCCGACTTCAACTGTAAATGCTGTAACCCTGTATCTTTGACAGGACATACTCCTTTCCATTGAGAAAAAGAAGACAATACTTCAAATTAATATAGCATTTATAAAATGTATATTTTCTTAAACAAAACAAGCATAACTATCCTGGGGGCTAAATGGGTCTTTTGCACAGGAAGATTTCCAATCTGTCAATAGTACTGGGGTGCCAGATTAACTGGTACAACTCATGTCTGTCATTCCGGGATGATGTACTGACAACTAACTGCTCATCATTACTCTGCATCAAACCAGAGCAACAGTGTAGCTGACATCTCTTGCCAGCTTGACATCTCTGCTACAGCATTTGATTGCACAGTACAGCTTCCTCATAAATACAAACAACCACTTAGCCACCATAACATAATGAAAAAATAGTGCTGAAAATAGTACTCCATCCACAGTACTTGTCCCTTGAGTTTTTCAATGAGCTTAGCCGTGATGCTACTTGTCAGTCTATGGATGATCATTTAGCATGTTGGCAGCTAATGGCGCTTGTCACCTGCTATGCTGATCAGCTGCAGGACCTTTGTGGGAGCTGTTTATTTGCCATTATCACGGGTGCTGCTTATTGGTGACATAAGTCTCCTTGACACAGCCTCTTTAGGTGGGCTGTCAGTTAGCTGCACCGGAGCTAAAGATCACTGACTGTCCTCCTCTCTCTCCCTGAGTGCCCAGCCTTTTAAATCTGCAGACACACATTGTTGTCTGTACTGCCAATTTTCCCCAAAATTTCACAGCTTCAATTTGGCTCATTTATAGGGGGAAGGCAATCTTTCCACACCATCAAATTTCTCAGAATAGACCAAATTTCCTCACACCATTTGTTAATGCATTACGAAATGCTATTGTGCATCACCTGTTTGTTAAGTCATGACTAGACACTCACATACTCTCATCACTTGTAAAGTGTGAGCCATTCATTATTGTAAATGGAGTACATTTCATATCTACTTGGATCATCCCAGTGGATCTGGCCCCAGGTGTTACATTGGTGTAAGTGTGTCCCATAGCGTTGACTGATTCCCAGAAGCAGTGGCAGGACTGTGTCTTGACCTGCCCTGTCTGACCTCAGGTTGACCTGTAAATGGAACTTTCCCCAGCAGGACTGGCCTATTTGGTCTTCGGACACAGCTTCTCCTTGTACCATATGTGTGTCAGTTTAGTCTCTCTCTCTCTCTCTCTCTCTCTCTCTCTCTCTCTCTCTCTCTCTCTCTCTCTCTCTCTCTCTCTCTCTCTCTCTCTCTCTCCCTCTCTCTCTCTGTGTGTTCCCTGCTGGGTGGAGGTACAGGAGGACAGGTTCATTATGCACAGTGCAAAAATGATGGTTCTAAATAGTACCAGATAGGAGTTATTTGGCTTGTAACCATTTTTTTGTTCCACAAAATACCCTTTTTTGAAGGTTCAATAAAGAACCATGCTTATAAGGTTCTACATGGAACCTGTATGGTGCTATAAAGAACCCTTTCCTAAGGTTCTATAAAGAGCCATTATGGTTACAACCCTTTTTGGGGCTATATAGAACCCTTTTTATGGTTCTTTATAAAATCTTTATGGAGAAAACGGTGCTATAAAGAACCTTTCTCATTCTAAAGATCCCTTTGAAGAATCATAAAGGGATTTTTATTCTGGTCAGCCGTATTATATTATATTTGTGTTATTAAAATTCCATAGGTTTTCCTATTGTGTTAATTGACAAGTTGAATCAAGTGAGCTACAGTGCTGTGAAAAAGTATTCGCCCCCGTCCTAATTTCTTTTGATAATTAATGTCATCAGATCTTCAACCAAAACCTAATATTAGATAAAGGGAACCTGAGTGAACAAATAACACAACAATTACATGCTTATTTCATTTATTTCATAAACAAAGTTATGCAACACTTGGTCTCCCGAGTGGCGCAGTGGTCTAAGACACTGCATCTCAGCGCAAGAGGTCAACTTAGTCCGAATCCAAGCTGCATCACATCTGGCTGTGATTGGGCGTTCCATAGGGTTGCGCGCAATTGGCTGGTGTACGTCGTCATTGTAAATTAGAATTTGTCCCTAACAGACTTGCCTAGTTAAATTTTTTTACAGCATGTAATTGACCCCTTACACTCAAAAACTGGTTGTGCCACCTTTAGCTGCAGTGACTACAACCAAACACCTCCTGTAGTTGTTGAACAGCCTCTCACATTGCTGTGGAGGAGTTTTGCCCACTCCTCCATGCAAAACTGCTTTGACTCAGTTACATCTGTGGGTTTTCAAGCACAAACTGCTCGTTTGAAGTCCTGCCGCAGCATCTCATTTGGGATTAGGTCTGGACTTTGATTAGGTCATTCCAAAACTTCAAATGTGTTGCTTTTTAGCCATTTTCATGTCGAGTTGATTTTTGTTTTGTACACCACAGTAAGGGAGCAATTACTTATTTACACAGAGGAATTGGGTGTTGCATAACTTTGTTCATTAAATGAAAAAATATATTAAAACATTGTTATGACGAGACCGTCCTTCTATATCGCCACCCACCAGCCTCCTCTGGTGTATGAGTGTGTGTGTGCGTGTGACTGAAAATGTGTGTGTATTTATTGAACGCATCAGTAGTCTCAACAGTGTGTTGTCTGTATAAAACATTATACAATCGGTGATAATTGTTCTTGTAGTTAACTAAACTATTCATCACAATAAAGCGTTTTAAAAGACAGTGGACAAGAACTCAACGCTGAAATAATCTTTGACTGGAGCTGCTGAGTCCTTTATGGACCAGATGCACTCTTCCAATTAAATGCTCACTGTGTGGGGGAAATGGTTCCTTCCTCTCCAAACCAATGTGGAGCCACAAGTGGGTGTGTGTCCTTTAAGGAAAGTGGCAATATGACTCATGTTTACAAGAGTAATAGGCACAAGTAAAACCAGGCATGTTGAGGGCACTGGTCGCCCGCTGCCTGATTAATTAAATGCTTGCGTGCATCTCCACACTCGTAGCCTGCAGGTTTTTAGGGACGTTTTGGGACAACAAATCAATGGCTGGTGATGAATAATGGTACTGATTTCAGGCTCATTTAGTGCTCACCGGCAAATAATTGGATCAATTCTGTTTTTTCAACAGCTTAAATGGAACTGCCTATTTGTCATCATTATACGGGAGAAGCATTAGGCCACAGTGCGTTTAGAGATTACATTGAACCTTCACTTTTGAGTAAAGAGAACCAGGGTGATGTAATTATGTATATATGCAAATGTAATCTTTTCATTCCATTCTCTATTTCATCATGAGCCAATTTCCAAATGTTTCTGTCAGTCTCTCTTTATTAATTATCCTTCATTGATTCCTCTCTGTCTGCTTCGCCTCAGAAAATATCTGCAGTGTGTCTCATCTTGAACAACCACCATCTTAAACCTTTCTCAAGATGAACTCTACTTGGCTCTCTTTTTCAGCAAACGGGTTCAATTGACATAACTCTATTCAGTGTGAAATTGCTTTGAAATTCCAATTCATATAACAGTCATAGTTATTAACCGTTTCTGTTCTAATATTCCTTTCTGAAAGATATGCTTGCTTTTTTATTCAACGTGTTCAAAATATGTTTCATACTGCTCTCTTAATCGAAATATAATGATGCTGTTTCACCTCTACAGTAAACATGTTGTTGCTGAGATAACAGTATGATTGTTTTCATCTTATTACAATGCTATTACATTATTATTATTTGTCAAATTATCTAACTTAATTAACATACTCTCTTTAATTGACCAATAAGGTACTGAGACATAGGGGAACCCAGCAGTCACTGCAGCAAATCAGTTGTCGGAGTCAATAACACTGTAGTTGATAGGTACTACAGATCAGGATATCTCTTTGGGAAGGGAGTTGATACTTTGACATATATGTTCTAACAGCTTCTGAAAGTCCAGCAATGGCTCTCTAATTACTGTAAATCTGGTACAGTATAAAGTGTATATTTGCCAAAGGTCAAAGTTCTGTCTTTTCTGACTCTACATTATCCTGTTATGTATGCTAAGGGAGATCAACATCTGTTGGTAAGCTGTAATTAATGCTTTCTGTTGACATGAATTGCTTATTTAGCAGAGTGACAGTTAATTATTATGACCTTTACAGGAGGTTAAAACTGGTAAATTCTGTACTATGTTTGCTTCTCTTTGGAGCCAAATGCATCTGTGTCTGGGCAGCATCTTCTTTTCCATTCTCACCTGCCCCTCAGCACCGCAATGCATGAAATCAAAGGGAAAACGTACTGCTCCACTGCATGTTGTCAGGTCGCTGCAACTCGTCCCTGCGTTTTAGACAGGCTGTCAGAAGCCAATGTTTTATCCACCCAGCAGGAGGGGGAGCACATAAACAAAATATTTATGGATATATACCGTTTTGGAATAAGAGTTTCATTCCATAACGCTATATATCCATTTTCAGAAATGTTGGTAAATGAGCTTTTATTGTTTAAAGCAATTGTGAAATAGATTGGTGTGTTTATTCACTATCTAATCATGGCATGGGGTTGTTCAATGACAGATGTATTTGCTTATAGTCTTCCACTTGATGTTTTCATTTCAGACAGAAAAATAAGAATATTTTTTGCAAAATTCTATATAGCCGCCTCTCTCAGAGAAATAACTAGTACTGCTAGGTTTTACACTGTCAAATGTAACAAGTAACCACATTTTTTATAAATAATTGTACAAATTATTCATTTGGGACATCAATACTTACTTTTTCGTACTGTAAAAACAACAACATTTTAACATTTGAGTTATTAGCTATTATCCAGAGTGACTTACAGTAAATGCAATCAATGTAAGATAGCGAGGTGAGACAACCACATATCACAGTCAAATACAGTGCCCTCAGAAAGTATTCATACCCCCTTTACTTATTCCATATTTTGCCAGAATTCAAAATGGATCCCCTATCTACACACAATGCCCCATAATGGAAAAGTGAAAACCTGTTTTTTTTTTTTTTTGCAAACATATTGAAAATGAAATACAGAAGTATCTAATTTACATAAGTATTAATTCCCCTGAGTCAACGCTGTGAGTCTTTAAGAGCTATGCACATCTGGATTGTACAATATTTGCACGTGATTCTTTTTTAAATTATTCAAGCTCTGTCACGTTAGTTGTTGATTATTGCTACACAGCCATTTTCACGTCTTGCCATAGATTCTCAAGCCAATTTAAGACAAAGTGGGAAATAGGCCATTCAGTAACGTTCAATGTCGTCTTGGTAAGCAACTCCTGTTAACAGTATATTTGGGCTTGTGTTTGAGGTTATTGTCCTACTGAAAGGTGAATTTGTCTCCCAGTTTCTGTTGGAAAGCAGACTGAACCAGGTTTTTCTCTAGGATTTTGCCTGTGCATAGCTCCAGGGGCACAACTTTCACTGGGGACAGGACGGGTCATGCCCCCCCCCAAAGAAATCTGAAATTGCAGTCTTATCATTACAGTGTGATACAAAAGGCCACAACGGTGTGCTTTAGAACCATGTGGATGCCTCGGAGCGGTCTGGTAGGCTGTTTGAATAATTAATTCACTGTGGTCCTAAATCCAGACGTTTGGATTTTGGACTATGTGGACACCACAGTGGGGGCTGACAGGCTGTGTGAAGGCAAAGCTTCTGGAAGGCTTGCTGGACCAGCACAAGATAGTTGAGCGTAGTTCAGTGTGTATGTGTTGCGCACTTTCACCGAGTATTAAAAGGAAGAAGCGAAGATACTGGCTAATCTTTAATTCACTGATAGCTGGCAAGGTACTGCTGTTTAACTGAACAGAAAAAAACTAAACTAGTGTTTATTCGCAGAGCTGAGCTAGTATTGTAAATTATGTGTAACGTTAGCTAATGTTTCATCCCCTCTTGACTGAGGTGAATGAATTATCTACGCTAGCTAGTAATTACCACAGCCAGGTCAGCTCTAGCATCTAGCTATCTGACAGATAGAAATAATAGCCACCTCATATCTCTATCTGATATCTGTTTGTATGGACATGTTTTGCAGCCTTTGTTTTGTCCCGTTTCAACAGAATTAAAGGAACTTGGCTAGCTTGCGCTAGTTGATGGTCAGTTAGAGAGAGAGGTGGCCAAAAGTTGGCAAACATTAGTTATTACTTTTCCCTCAATCACACTAGACCTGAATCAAACATCGGCCAAAGGACTGAAGATTGATATTTTGACATTTTTTCATTGCAATGTGAGTTTTTATTTGTCAGTATGGTCATGTAATGTTACTGATCTGTCAGTTTCGCTAGTTAATTCCCTACTTTTCACACTGACATAGTAATAAATAGATCTAACATTACAGGCATCATTGTCATGGTGCACAGTAGAGGTCTTCATCAAATCAAATGTATTTATCACATACACAAGGTTAGCAGATGTTAATGCGAGTGTAGTGAAATGCTTGTGCTTCTAGTTCTGACAATGCAGTAATAACCAACGAGTAATCTAACCTAACTATTCCAAAACTACTACTAAGTGTAAAGGGATAAAGAATATGTACATAAAGATATATGAATGAGTGATGGTACATAACGGCATAGGCAAGATGCAGTATATGGTATCGAGTACAGTATATACATATGAGATGAGTAATGTAGGGTATGTCAACAAAAGTGGCATAGTTTAAAGTGGTTAGTGATACATGTATTACATAAAGATGCAGTAGATGATATAGGGTACAGTATATACATATACATATACATATGAGATGAGTAATGTAGGGTATGTAAACATTATATGCTACACCCCAAACGCAATGTTTTCTAGGCATATGTGACCTATAGGCAATATCAAATGTGCAACAATAACTTAAGAAATAGGTTAAATTACCAGAGATTCTTGCATGGCCCTTATATTAGGCTATCTGTATTACTGGGCTAGATCAGCCAATATACAAGATGTAGTTTGAAGAAGGCAGAGTTGCACTCTCTCTATTTTATAGCCTAAATTTTAGGAGTGTGAAGATTTTCAGATGGAGAAATACGGGTGATCAATATTTAGGCCTTTCTAGGCAATGTAGTAAACTATAGCCAAATTATAGGCCTATCTAGGAAGTACATTTCCTTGGAAAGATAACTGCCCTGTTCTTCTCCGCCTATGCATATTCTATAGACAACTCAATTTAATTGAGACCACACGTGCACCTAATCACGCTGATATGGCTACTGAACTTGAAGCAGCAAGAATAGCACTTGCTACATTTTACACAGGCCTATAGGATATAGCCTACCTTTTAGGAGGACAATTTGTAGCCAGAGACAAATGAATGGTGTTGTGACTTTACTTTCATTAATCTGATGACTGTTATTTATTTAATCCACTAATTATTTTTAATTGTTACCCGATTAAATGAATCATGTAACAATTAACTCATTAGGATTCTGCGCACCATGAAGAGGTTGTTTAAAGAGTTACAAGCCCCCAAATTAAACTCTATAAGGTATATACAGTGGGGCAAAAAAGTATTTCGTCAGCCACCAATTGTGCAAGTTCTCCCACTTAAAAAGATGAGAGAGGCCTGTAATTTTCATCATAGGTACACTTCAACTATGACAGACAAAATGAGAAAGAAAATGTATTATTTATTTGTTTGCAAATTATCGTGGAAAACAGTATCTCTCTTGAGCTTCCCAAAATAAGTATATCAAGTCAATTTGATGGAAACACATCTCTGGTGAAAATGTGCATATTGTTTTTATGTGTATTTTATCATATTCACATGAAAATGTGTCGCCAATTGGATAGAAACCTAGCTATTGAGGCTAATGTAGTTCAGACCAGCCTCAGACCAAAGCTCAGGACCCTGGACTCGTCGGGAAAGCAAGATCAGAGGGACGCCAAATGACTGTCATGAATCAGCCAAAACCTGGTTATCCCCTCCCTCTGGACTATCTGAACAGACCAATTTATTATCCCACACTCTCGTAAACTGCTGAGAAGCTGACCTGTGCTGTGCAACATGCTTATATTTCAATTGAGTAAATCAATTTCATCAAGCTGTCCTTTTTTATGTTATTGCCCATCAGTTATGAAGGAAATGGGCTCCTTCTCTCCCTTTAGTGCAGAATGAGATTGCCGGGGCAAGGCACCATCTGTCTTAACACTCAATTAATTTGTATACCTGAGGGATGATGTTTTACAGGGTTGCTCGTGTATTCTGCTCTGAATTTGGTGTGTGTCTCCCATTGCTAGTCAGCAGGGCTTAGAATAATTCTCTAACCTTTCCTGGCATTACCACTGTAGTGTCCGAGAACCATGCTGTTATTATGGTATTACCTCTGATCAGGGCAGCCCTGCGTTGGTGTAAGGACATAATACCCCTAAAGTGAAGATTTTAGTGAAACTTTTTTCTCCCCCCGGTGCCTCAGACTGATACAATCTGCAGTTTAGAGAAGGGCAGGAAAATGCTTTGGCATAAAATAAATAAATATAAACACCTTCTATCTGTAGCTTTTAATTACAGTTACACGACTATTCAGTTTAATCGAGTAACTAATTACAGAGAATCTTTGATAAAAATGAAGTCTCCAGTTTAATGATAGTAAGGACACGACAGTGCTATTCTCTTTCTTCCGTTGTATTGCTCTCAGTGTTGTTATGAAGCCACTCTATTCAGAACCCTATCAATTTGGCCAAATGGTTCTATAAGTGGCATTTAAGAAAGTCATCCCGTCCCTTTATGGACATAAACACTAAACGCTTGACTTTATCATGGCCTTGAAGATTCTCTCAGAGTGAGTACACCATGTGGTACTTTCACCACAAGCCAACCCACATCAACCATTTCATCATCTCTGCCTTAACTAGGATGTTGGGGCACCAAGGAAAGTATTCAGATTACAAAATTATAATTTCCCAATATAACCTTTCAGATATTTTCATATCTGACCAATAGTCTTCAGATTAATGATTTATTTTTTTCTACCTCACGTTAGTAAATTGTTGGTTATCTGCACGAATCCAGTCTTCACTATGAGTCATCCATACATCAATTGTCTTAAATCATTTATTTATTACTAATTAAGTAATTCACAGAAATGCATAAACAAACAGTAAATATGGTTACATGAAATAATAGAATGTGCCCTAGTGGGCTGAACCGGCATGGCGGCTTGTTAGACAAAGGGTCAACGGGGGGTCGACTAAGAAGTCCCTACAGAGTTAATTATAACAATTAAAATGCTAATCCCTTACACAACGCTCACTCATTCGGGAACAACTGCAATCAATATATATATTTACGCTCAGTGTGTCGTCTTGATCGCTGGTGAAAAGTCTTTCTTTTGTAGAATTGTCCATCTCTCTCCCTCTCTCTCTCTGTCTTGGTTAGAGGGGATAGTTCAAAGTGACATTCGTTATAGAATGGATGTTTCGGTGGTTGTCGTTCTTCGCATTCAATGATGCCGAATTCCTAGTTGCAGACTCGTAATCAATATCAAAGACTTGTTCTTATTCTGTCGGTATCGATAGTCTAAGAGTTTAACCACGTGGTATGGTTAAAAAGATTCAGCAATGGTCTACACCTTTAGCCCTCTCGTAATTGAGGTAAACTTGGTCTCCTGATAACTTCTCAAAGTTGTGTTTTATTTGGAATGGCAGAAAAGGGGCTGTCCCAGGATGTCTGACCCTAACTGGGCTCAGGGACGGTCCTCTGATTTAGTTCAAATCAAAAGGGAATTGTATTTCTCTTCATTAAACAGTCCACAATCATATTACACAATTATACAAACAGTATCATACTCACTCATTCATCTTATACAACAATTAGATGTAAACCTCATATCTGAGGCTATTATATAAACAGCGTTATGGTAATGTGGCCACACCATCTCTCTTGAGCTTCCCAAGTTGTGCCAAACAGACTAGTTCGTAGCTGGACTCTTCACTGATCTTTTACACTTTACACTCTCTGGAACATGAAATTTGTTCGTACCTCAAGTTCTGTAAGGTGGAAGGATTTCCTTTGTCCTCTGTGAAAGTTTACCCTATCTCTAATACTGTGTGGCCATGAGGCAGGGTCTTCTGAGGAATTTACGACTTCTAACCACAGCACTCTGGTTGTAGAAGCAGAGAGCGGGGGATGGTGCTCGCTGTACTCAAAGAGGGCAACGTCATGACAGCACTAACGGAATGAAGGTAGGAATCTGAAGGACTGTCAATGTGAATGGTAACAAGTTAGGCCTACATGAGGAACCCACTCATCTTGAATCTGGGATATGTTTAGTACATCTGATGTGAATGAGGCTGTAGCGATACTATGGTTTTAAACATTTATAATACCCTAATGAGTACTGCAATTATTTCTGATTACATTTCGCAGCTAGGAAATTACCTGACAGCCATAATGAGGTTAACCCTTTACACTCATGGGAATTGGCCTATTTGGATAGTGTCACATCTGCTCCTGCAACGCCCTCTACTGCTCATCCTGTGTCTCCTTGACCTGCCGCCACTTCCCCAGTACTCTCTCCCTATCCCTCTCTGTGTGTGTGTGATTGTGTGGGTGGAGACAGGTGTGCTGGAGTCAGAGCAGATCCCCACCAGCTGCAATCTGTTCCATAATCAAGACCTCTACAAATACTCAGCCCTGCCACTTCCATGCTGCCAGATCATAATCTCTGCTCAGTCAGTCTATGGTTCTAGCCATTTGTTCCTGTTTAGATCCTGTTGTCCCTGTTTTCCCTTGACTGACAATGTTTTCCTCTCCACTACAGTTCTGCCCAGTTCTCGTCATCCTGCTACTCTGTCCTGGAATCCCCACTCTACTACTCCCTTGGATTCCCCTCCGGACCTGCTTACCCTGTCCCAACCCCTCTCGCTCAGCCTCAGCCTCCTCACCTGGTTTCTTGCAACCCGCCCAAGCTTCCCCTGGCCTGCACTCCATCTTCCCCCTGTATTTCAATAAAAACCTTGGTTACTTCATCCCAGTTTCCTTATCGGAGTCTTCTCTTGGGTTCCCTGTTCCACTCCGTGTAACAGATAGGGCTAAATTGAAATGTTTCTTACAGAAGAAATATGAAAATCATACACATAAGCATGGTTTCAATTGAAAGGAAAAGTTGAGGACACAACAGTTCACCTGACACGACTGCATCCAAACATTACACTGTAGATTGTATGTGCATTTTACATGTACCATACTTCTCTCTGCATTTGTTGATAATGAAATCAGATTTTCTTTTGGATACATTCAGTAACAATACATTTTCTGGAAAATGTGGGGTAGGTGCAACATAAGACAAAAAAAGTGTCTGATTAAGAGGACTGGTGTCTCCAAGTGGCCACACAGTAATTTCAATGCACCTTTATGACTCAAAAAGCACCCTGCAGACTGGCAGCTCTTTGCAGACTGACAGCTCCCTGCAGACTGGCAGCTCAGGCTGCTCCAAACAGGCAGGAGGCTCCGGCAGCGCTGTAGAGGAGGAAGGCTCTGATAGCGCTGAACAGGCGGGAGACTCCGACAGCGCAGGAGGGAAGGAAGGCTCTGATAGCGCTGAACAGACAGGAGACTTCAGTAGCGCAGGAGGGCAAGAAGGCTCTGGCTGTGCTGAACAGGCGAGGCGCACTGACGGCCTGGTGCGTGGTGCTGGAACTGGTGCTACATGATCGAGGACACGCACAGGAAGCCTGGTGCGGGGAGCTGCTACCGGAGGACTGGTGTGTGGAGGTGGCTCTGGATAGACCGGACTGTGCAGGCGCACTGGAGCTCTTGAGCACCGAGCCTGCCCAAGCTTACCTGGCTCGATGCCCACTCTAGCCCGGCCAATACGAAGGACTGGTATGAACCGCACCGGGCTATGTACCCGCACTGGAAACACCGTGCGCTCCATAGCATAACACGGTGTCTGCCCGGTCTCTCTAGCCCACCGGTAAGAACAGGGAGTTTGCGCAGGTTTCCTACCTGGCATAGCCATACTCCCATTAAGCCCCCCCCCCCAATAATTGTTTTGGGCTGCTTTTCGGGCTTCCATCCGCGTCGCTGTGCTGCCTCCTCATACCAGCGCCTCTCCGCTTTTTCCGCCTCTATTTCCTCCTTGGGGCGGCGATATTCACCAGGCTGAGCCCAGGGTCCTTTTCCGTCCAGTTCCTCCTCCCATGTCCAATTCTCCAAGTGGTGCAGCCTCTCCCACTGCAACTGCTCTTCACGATTAACAGGGAGAGTTGGCTCAGGTCTGACTCCTGACTCAGCCACTCTCCCTCTGAGCCCTCCTCCAATAAATATTTGGGGGTGACTTTCGGTTTTCGCTCTTCGCCGCCGTGTCTTTCTTTTCGACTCCATTCGCCTATAGCTCTCTTCGCACTGCTCCAGCGAATCCCAGGCGGGCTCCGACACTCTCTCTGGGTCGGCCGCCCACCTGTCTATTTCTTCCCACGTCGTATACTCCAAGCCTCTACTGTCCATAACGTCCTCTCTTCGCTGCTGCCTGTTAACAAGCTGCTCGGTCCGAGACCGGTGGGTGATTCTGTAACGTCGTTCTTTGTTTGTAGAAAGAGAGTCGGACCGAAATGCAGCGTGGTGGTTACTCATTACTTTAATGAACTAAGTGACACATGAAATAACTATACAAGATACAAAACAACAAACGGAACGTGAAACCTATTACAGCCTATCTGGTGAACACTACACAGAGACAGGAACAATCACCCACGAAATACAAAGCGAAACTCAGGCTACCTAAATACGGTTCCCAATCAGAGACAACGAGAATCACCTGACTCTGATTGAGAACCGCCTCAGGCAGCCAAGCCTATACAACACCCCTAATCAGCCGCGATCTCAAATACTATAAACCCCAATACGAAAATACAATATAACATAAATCCATGTCACACCCTGGCCTGACCAAATAATATAACGAAAACACAAAATACAATGACCAAGGCGTGACACCATGTGGGGTTGCTTGATATGAATATGGGATTGTGAGAGAATCACCAAAAGCCTGGTAAATGTCTTTATTTTTATTTAAGAAATAATTATAATATCCTCTTTGTATCTCAAAATCATTGTAATGTGGTTTACCCAAAAATTATAAATTAAAATGATAAACATCTCAAATTTGACACCAGTGAGGGAGCAACGTTAGATCGTGTTAAAAGGCTGCAGTTGACCATTGCACTTGAATCATTAAATACCTGAATGCCTGCTGCAAAATGGACCATTTTCTTAGACCGGCATCCTTGGCAAGTTCGGTAGCTAGTACATCAAGTGAATTCAGAGACAACTGAATTGCACAAAAACAGAAAATGTGCTAGAAAACATGACAAAACTTTCTCGAATAGGGCTTTACTAGCATAATTGATAACAATGCAGAGAAGCCAAAATGCATCTTGTATGGAATATCCTCTCACGTGAGAGCATGAAGCCTAACCAGCTTAAACGGCACCTTAACATCATGCACAAGGAACATGTTAACAAACCCAAAGTAAGATTAATTTATTCACACCTACAGCGTCATGGCTCAAAATGGTATGCAGCATCATCTAGATATGTGTGCAACAAAAGTTCAACATGCACCTTCTGCTAACATTTCTATCAAGCCATCGCCGCATACAATTTGATGCATATGTTGGAACGTATGCACCACACAGTGCGCCATGCAACTGCAACGCCTCTGCAACACAATGCTGCAAGGAAAATGCATAGTTCCATTGGAAATGAATGTACTTCTTGTGTACCAAAAAGCAATGACGCAATAGCTGTGATCGATGCTTAAGCAACAGGTACAATTAAAAAAGGCCATGACTGTTTCTGAGAGAGCCCAGAAAGCATAGTTTGAGGTTAGCTATTGTATAGTACAGGACAAGCCATACACTATTGCAGAGATTTGATATTTCTGCCTGCAGCTTGATATAGTAAAAACAATGTATGGGGAGGCAAAGGCACATACCTTTGTACATACCTTTCACACCTTTGTGAAATAATACTGTGAAATATAGATGCTATTGCTATCACTCAAAAGGAAACATTGACTGAACGACTCAGAAATTCCCCAGTTTATGCTCTCCAAATGGACGTGCTCTGTGCGGGCCGAGATGCCCATGCATTGACTTCTGTTCGGTACATGTCCGGGGATGCTATTCACCAGGACATATGGTTGAGTCTCACGCTTCCCAAGCTTGAAACGGCACAGGGTTCAGTGCGCTGCGTGGCTATATTGATTGAATAATGGGCTTTACATCACTTTTTTTTCCCGTGATTGGGGTCGTGAGAATTTTCACATTATAAAAATGGGGCGGAAGGCCAACATAGTTTGCCCTACCCAATTAGTCTCTAATGCGAGACTTTGGGTAGGCCTGGGGAGATTACCCAATAGTAAATACACTTTTAGCAGTGTGAAACAATACAGCAATGGAAAAAATAGGACTCGAAATAGGACTCGAAATAGGACTCGAAATAGGACTCGAAATTTGTGGTAGAAAGATTCAGTTAGACTGTTTTTATGTTCTGGAATGAGCCCTAGAGAGAGTTTGGGAAATTTTAGCGCAAGACACCATTGTTTTTCACATTCTGTGTTGTGTATTACCATTCAGTGTTTCTCTTCTCAACAATTCTCAATTACTTTACCCTGTCTTGAAAACGTTAAAGATAAAGGGCTACTTGGGGATTTTGGCAATGATGCCCTTTATCTACTTCCCCCAGGGTCAGATGAACTTGTGGATACCATGTTAATGTCTCTGTGTCCAGTATGAAGGAAGTTAGAGGTAGTTTCACAATCCATTGTTAACTAGAATTAGAGCATTCACTGGACGTCTATGTGTATCTGCTAGCATGTTACAGTATCATTGGCCTGCAAAACTATCTCTAGCTTTCTTCATACCTGGTAGACACATTCATCACCCAAATGCTGAGGTATCCCATTAAGATAACACACACCTTTATCTAGGTATTCCGTCAGAACTAGGGTATTGCCAAAATCCCAAAGTATCCCTTTAATTATATTTTGGACAGCAGTTACATCAAATGGAAACAGGCTATTTTTACATTAAATTATTAACACAGATCTATAATTGTATTATTGAAACACTACTGAATTGAGAAATAATAATTATAACTGATTTTGTCCAATTGACAAAATCTATTTAGGTAATCGAGTTTCAACTCAATTAGATCAGGTAGCTAACAAATAAATTTACATTCATCCTAACTACAAACTGAATAAAAGCATTTTGTTACATTCAACAGTTTTATTTCCAATTAATCACAGAATAGTGATGATTTCAGGAGCTTTGTGCTACCAGCTGCTTCTTGCTCATTCATGAGCTTCTCTGATAGCTCCTAAACCAGCAGAATTTAAGAGACAATAAACTAACCAACAGATCAGTATAGCTAAGATTACATTCTCAGTAACGGTTACATATATTTTTTACATGTGGTTGTTTGTCTACCTTAGTTGAATGCACTGACTCAAGTCGCTTTCAATAAAAGTGTCTGCTAAATTACCAAAATGTAATTGTAGAAATGTATGGTTCCAATGCATTCTGGATATTATTCTATTGAGCTCTGCGCCCCCCTTTGACCAAACAAAATTTGGTCAATTAATTTCTACATGATGGAATCTGGTGCAGATCAAGTTCCACCATGCAGAAATGCTCCGCCATTTCCTGTGTGCTCAAATTCTAATAGTTTGCCTCATTTCAGTTTATGTGACAAAACAAGCAAACATATTCGAGAGAATCATTTTACCATCTAAACCGCTGTGAAATATATTTTCCATAACCAAAAATATTGTATTTTCAGCTGTTTGAAGCTGGTGTATAAAACCGAAAATAAAAGACACAAAAACTAAACTTAAGAACGAGAAGAGAAATAGCGCACATAGGACGTATGTACCACTTCTTAGACTTGCTTTCAATGAGAATGACAGATCTATAACACACATTTATATGTGAATTTGGTTGGGTAGTCCAAAAAGTTACATATCGCAGCTTTAAGTAAATTCTACAAGAGACAATTACATTCCACCATAAAACATAATTGTGTAATGTTAACAAAATATGATAGAGCAAAACTTAAGGGCAGACAAAATAAAATGTTTGAGTGCATAGACTGTGTTTACTACTAAAATGAAACACTCGTTTGAAACAAGCACTCTTCAGGCAAGTCCTATACATTTTTCAGTGGTATTATTATTATTAAGAATAATATTTATTATTTGGTTAAACAAAGCCATTCAAGTTTTTTGTTTGATTGTTTAAGCAATAAATTGACAGGAAGGATGCTGCACCCTACGATAATAATAATCCTTCTCACATTTGGCACCAGTTAGTTTATTTAAGGAAATTATGAGTTGAAACTGTTATTTCTAAAAAAAAAAAATGTACATGTCCCAGCGACAGATTGATCAATTAACACCAGAGTGTGTATTCATTTTTATTTTACCTTTATTTAACTAGGCAAGTCAGTTAAGAACAAATTCTCATGTTCAATGACAGCCTAGGAACTGCTTTGTTCAGGGGTAGAACAACAGATTTTGACCTTTGTCAATTTGATCTCGCAACCTTTCGGTTACTAGTCCAACGCTCGAACCACTAGGCTACCTGCCGGCCATAATCTTGTATGAATGCAATGTGTTATGGATAAACCCCCATATTTCTCAACCATTAGGCTATTTAACAGGCCACTCTCCCCTTGTGATTTGATATTCGCTTTCAGTGGATTTGTGAAATGGATTCTTCCGACACCCCTGTGGTAAAGCATCGGTCCATCGGTCGATGGTCTCGGTCGAGCTGCTGGAAGCTAGAACTGTAGCCTCCTCGTAAGGTTCTCTCCCCCAGATAGAAGGTACAAATAATGCTATAAAGAGATAATGAGGTGTGCTCCCTTACTCCTCTGGGAGAATAGGCAGTATCCATTTTATAATTTACTGTGTTGAAAGCAAAGGCGATAGACCAGAACACTGCATTTTCTATGACTCTGGAGACTTCCAGTACATTGTGTTCCCCTTTTTGCCTTCCCCCGTGAATCACGATCTCTTGATATGACAGTATGATGAAAGAGCTATGTATGCTGAGAGAGCCCACTTCACACTCCAGGTGCACAGACCACCTCTGCTACTAACCAGAGAGCATGGGCTGCAAACATGTATTTTTGTTTACGAACCCAAGCATAGATCAAAATGAAATACTTGTAATAGGCCTCTAATTTAAAAAATAATGTTTTTTATTTCAAATTTGTAGAACAATTTTCTGGGAATGTTGGAAAAATGCAAAATTTGGTATGAAAATCTTGATAATTAAAATTAAATGGTAGGACATCGTGAAATGGTAAATCAATCTGAAATTAAGTCTTATTTTGCCTGGAATAAAATCAAGTTTGTATTAAAAAATTCAGAAAACTTTGGGCATGATATGTGGATATGAAAATGTTGTGTAAGAAAACTGTGAAAATCAATCAAAAATCGAAATCTGTATTGTAAACCCAGGAGTCAGGATACAGGGAGTAGATGTGACAACATGGATCAAAAGCATTGACAAGTGATGGTAAATATTGTGTAATGGTGTATCAATCTGAAATTAAGTCATATTTTGCCGGGATTAAAATCTAGTTTGTAGAAAATATTTCTGGAAATGTTGCAAAAACACAACATTGGGTATGAAAATATTGGGTATTAAAATTCAATGGTATGAAAAAAATCTAAATAGATCAAAAATATCATTACATCAGATTTGTATAGTTAACAGTTTAATGGGCATAATAAATAAGGTGACAGAGGACAACCTTGTTTTAGTTCCCAAAGAAGTAACTGTTATTTATTATTTGACATAAAGGATTGTGGTACTTGACTTTTACCCATCTTATGAAAGATTCTCCAAAGTTGAACAAATCCAGGCACTTATAGATTGTAGATGTACTGTTACGCAGGCTTTCTCAAAATCTGCTTTAAAGATGATATCTGGTTTCCCTCCATTCTCATAGTTTTCAATTAGTTCTTGGAGTTGTCTAATGGTGTCTCCAATATCCTTTAAGAATCCCGTCTGATCGTGATGAAAATTGTCTGGTAGGATCTTTGGAATTCTATGAGCAATACATTTAGTTAATATTTTTGCAATACAACATTGAAGGGTGAGGGCCCTCCTGTATTATACTGGGTCTTTGTACCCCCCCCCTGGCTCCTGCTGTAGTAGGATAGAGATCAGTCCCTCTATTTGAATGCCATCAAGACCAAGGGTTTTCCACGTTTGCAAGGAATCAATTGCCAACCATAGTTTGTCCTGTGTAATTAGACCTTCACACGATTTGTTTGTGTCGCGTATAGTTTAACATATTTTTTTGGGAGAGGGATATCACAAAACTCATTGTCTAGTCACATTGGAGGAACTTGACAAGATACCAATCTTATGTAACAATTTTCTGTAGTTACTTTTTTTTAACGATACCAGTTATGTTACACTCTTGAAAAAAGGTGCAAAGTAGAACCATATAAGGTTATTCGATTTGTCCCCATAGGTGAAACATTTTTGGTGCTAGGTAACACCCTGTAAATGGTTCTACCTAGAACCATCTATGCCTAGAACCCTATATGAATAGTTATTCTACCAATAACTATTTTATCTTCTAAAGGTTCTCCTCTAAAATGGGCTCTACCGATAACAATTTTTAAGGGTTCTGAATGATTCCAGCAGACGTATCGCCTTTCAAATCAAACTCTTTATGACAATACATTACATATCTCATAAAGCCTTTCTTTGCGGGCCTAGTTATACCTTAACATAGCAGCATTAGAAAACTCCCTTTGTATATGTCACATCTGGCCTGCAAGTCAGATTATGCTGATTTGCAAAGTGTTGTGTAATTACTATTGGAATCCATCCAGAGTCAGGATATCCAAAAAATACATTTTGTTTTATTGACATGCACTGTCAACTTCCTAAATTTAGAATGACTGCCAGGGTACGGATGAATGATTCATGGGACTACCAAAATCATCTCACCTGTAACTATTACAATAATGGGTGAAATTAATCTAAAAGATTGGATTTGTTTAGAAAAGTGTTTGTTATATTTGTTTTGTAGTGTAAGATTAATCAAATTATCATTCATATGATATTGATGGGCATGGTTGAGTGTTTTACTCAACACAGAGTAAAAATTACACAATCCCACACCACTCAAATATAAACGATTTCAAATAGGCTTTTTAGTGAAAGCACTACAAATGATTGTGTTAGGTCTCCACCAAACCACAATAAGCACAGCCATTTTCCAGCAAAATATAGCATTCACAAAAGGCATAAATAAAGATAAAATTAAGCACTAACCTTGAATTATCTTCATCAGATGACACTCATAGGACTTCTTGTTACACAATACATGCATGTTTTGTTTGATAAAGTTCATATTTATATAAAAAAAACTGAGTTTACATTGCCTATTTAGATTCACTAGTTCCAAAAACATCAAATGATTTTGCATAGTCACATCGGTTCAACAGAAATACTCATCATAAATGTAGATGATAATACAAGTTATACACATGAAATTATAGATATACCTCTCCTTAATGCAACCGCTGTGTCGGATTTCAAAAGAAGTCTATGGAAAAAGCAACCCATGCAATAATCTGAGACGGCACTCAGAACAGTAGCCAAATTAGCCTCCATGTTGGAGTCAACAGAAACCAGAAAATGCATCATAAATGTTGCCTTACCTTTGATGAACTTCATCAGAATGCAGTCCTAGAAATCCCAGGTCCACAATAAATGCTTGATTTGTTCGAAAATGTCCGTTATTTATGTCCAATTAGCTACTTTGGTTAGTGCGTTTGGTAAACAACTCCAAAGTCACCAAGCTCGTCCACTATAACGTGATGAAATGTCCAAAGTTCCGTAACAGTCAGTAGAAACATGTCAAACGATGTACTGAATCAATCCTTAAAATGTTGTTTACATATATCTTGAATAACGTTCCAACCGGAGAATTAGAATTATTTCAGATAAGCGGTGGAACGCAAGTCCTTCCCCTGTGAACGCGCCTGGTGAAAGCATGGTCCACTCATGGCTGTGGTGACTATTTCCTGTGTCAATCGACCCCCCTTCACATTAGAGTCATCAGACAAAGTTCTATTGCCTGTTGACATCTAGTGAAAAGCGTAGGAAGTGAAAACTCATCCATATCTCGCTGTAATTTTAATGAGACCTTGGTTGAAAATATGCCATCTCCAGAAAAAAAAACAAGAGTGGGAATTTCTCAGGTTTTTGCCTGCTATATGAGTTCTGTTATACGCACAGGCATAATTCAAACAATTTTAGAAACTTCAGAGTGTTTCTATCCAATACTACTAATAATATGCAAATATTAGCAACTATGACTGAGGAGCAGGCCATTTGATATGGGCACCTTTCATCCAAGCTACTCAATACTGCCCCTGCAGCCATAAAAGTTAAGGGCTTGTACGTAAGCACTTCACGGTAAGGTCTAAACTTGTTGTATTCGGCTCATGTGACAAATAACATTTGATTTGATCTATGTCAGTATTGTATTTTTTATTTAACTATGCAAGTCAGTTTAAGAACAAATTCTTATTTACAATGACTGCTAGGAACAGTGGGTTACCTTGTTCAGGGACAGAACAACAGATTTTTAACTTACGGTTACTGGCCCAATGCTCTAACCACTAGGCTACCTTCCACCCCTTGTATATGTACAATGACTAAGGGAATGGCAGATATGTGTAAAAATATATAGTGCATTCGGAAAGTATTCAGACTCCTTGACGTTTTCCACATTTTGTTATTTTACAGGCTTACAGGCTTATTGGTGGAGTGCTGCAGACATAGTTGTCCTTCTGGAAGGTTCTCTCATCTCAACAGAGGACCTCTGGAGCTCTGTCAGATTGACCATCGGGTTCTTGGTCACCTCCCTGTCCAAGGCCCTTCTCCCCCGAATGCTCAGTTTGGCCGGGTGGCCAGCACTAGGAAGAGTCTTGGTGGAAGCCACTTTGTTCTTGGGGACCTTCAATGCTGCAGACATTTTTTGGCACCCTTCCACAGATCTGTGCCTTGACACAATCCTGTCTCGAAACTCTACGGACAATTCATTAGACCTCATGGCTTGGTTTTTTGCTCTGACATGCACTGTCAACTGTGGAACCTCATGGTTTGTTTTTTTTGCTCTGACGTGCACTGTCAACTGTGGGACCTTAAATAGACAGGTGTGTGCCTTTCCAAATCATGTCCAATCAATTGAATTTACCACAGGTAGACTCCAATCAAGTTGCAGAAACATCAAGGATGATCATTGGAAAAAGGAGGAACCGGAACTTAATTTAGAGTCTCATAGCAAAGGGTCTGAATACGGTATTTCTGTTTTTATATTTTATACATTTGCAAACATTCCTAAAAAACAGTTGCTTTGTCAATATTGGGTATTGTGTGTAGATTGATTAGAGCAAATAAATATTTGATCAATTTTAGAATAAGGCTGTAACGTAACAACATTGGGAAAAAGTCAAGGGGTCTGAATACTTTATGCATAGACTGTAGCTACAGTTTTAAAACGTTCCCACACCTATCTTTTTAAAGATATCAGATTACTCAAACTCCTGATGTTAAAGTTTAAACACTGAAGGAAATACTATTGCCCAGGCACCATTAAAAATACAGATGTTTTTCCAATTAAAAGATTCAGATTCAGAAGGGTTCTCTGTAGAACCGTAATTGCCTTCCAAAAAAGTATTCTTACCTTCCAAACAATTATCTCACACACACACACACACACACACACAAACACACACACACACACACACACAAACACACACACACACACACACACACACACACACACACACACACACACACACACACACACACACACACACACACACACACACACACACACACACACACACACACACACACACACACACGCACACAAACCTTGAGGTTATGCTGCACTCGAACAGACAGAAATAAGAGGCTGTGACCATGGCAGCTTTGGTGCTGAGTGAGAATGAAGTATGGAAACTGCATGAGGAAAACATTGGACAGGATTTTCCGTCCAGGTTGAGAGACCTTTATTTTCAGCTGCCATTAAAGAGAAACTTCACCGCTGCTCTATTTCACTATATGTGGCCAAAAATATGTTATTAACATATCATATGTGTCATTTTTATTTCCTCACAACATGCAAATACATGCTTTTCTGCTTCTCAGCAGTCTCAACTGATGTGATTTTGCCATGTTGTCGAACATTGACAAGGGATGATATTCCATTGATTTCCCCTGCACTTCATAAAGGTAGATATCCAATCAGCCAACATCAGTGCAGCAGAAAATAAGTCACGCTGAGGTTACATAGCTAACTAGCTAGCTGGTGAACTACATTTGTTTAAATCTAAACCAAAATGTAACTAGCTTTCATAATACGCTGAATAGACATTCTGAAAAATATATAAAGGTAATTAGGCAGCTGCTATTTAGCGATGTAATTTGTAACTTTGTAAGCTAACGTTAGCTTTGTTAGGTTACGTTAGCTAACCTTTAGCCAGCCAACTAACTACCGCAGAGACTAACGTAACTGTGTTCAATTTAAAGTCCGATCCCATCAACATATGCAGAGACATCAACATCAAGCTCTTTCTAAAGTCTTACTAAAATCTACTAAATCTTTCTAGGACTCCATGATGTGCTAGCCATAAACATGCTTGTTGTAGGTGTGTAGGTGTGTTTACAACATCCATATTCAGTTAGACTGATGTTGTAGTATTATATAGAATGTCTAGAATGCTCACAACTGCTTTGTGGTACAGATATTGCTAGCTGTTGTACATATGTACAGTACCAGTCAAAAGTTTGGACACACCTACTCATACCAGAGTGTTTCTTAATTTTTACTATTTTCTAGATTATAGAATAATAGTGAAGACATCAAAACTATTAATAACACAAATGGAATCATGTAGTACCCGCTACTCTCTCCTCTTCCATCCTATCATCTCTTCCCTCTGCTCAAACCTTCTCCAACCTATCTCCTGATTCTGCCTCCTCAACCCTCCTCTCCTCCCTTTCTGCATCCTTTGACTCTCTATGTCCCCTATCCTCCAGGCCGGCTCGGTCCTCCCCTCCCGCTCCGTGGCTCGACGACTCATTGCGAGCTCACAGAACAGGGCTCCGGGCAGCCGAGCGGAAATGGAGGAAAACTCACCTCCCTGCGGACCTGGCATCCTTTCACTCCCTCCTCTCTACATTTTCCTCCTCTGTCTCTGCTGCTAAAGCCACTTTCTACCACTCTAAATTCCAAGCATCTGCCTCTAACCCTAGGAAGCTCTTTGCCACCTTCTCCTCCCTCCTAAATCCTCCTCCCCCCCCTCCTCCCTCTCTGCAGATGACTTAGTCAACCATTTTGAAAAGAAGGTCGACGACATCCGATCCTCGTTTGCTAAGTCAAGCGACACCGCTGGTTCTGCTCACACTGCCTTACCCTGTGCTCTGACCTCTTTCTCCCCTCTCTCTCCAGATGAAATCTTGCGTCTTGTGACGGCCGGCCGCCCAACAACCTGCCCGCTTGACCCTATCCCCTCCTCTCTTCTCCAGACCATTTCCGGAGACCTTCTCCCTTACCTCACCTCGCTCATCAACTCATCCCTGACCGCTGGCTACGTCCCTTCCGTCTTCAAGAGAGCGAGAGTTGCACCCCTTCTGAAAAAACCTACACTCGATCCCTCCGATGTCAACAACTACAGACCAGTATCCCTTCTTTCTTTTCTCTCCAAAACTCTTGAACGTGCCGTCCTTGGCCAGCTCTCCCGCTATCTCTCTCAGAATGACCTTCTTGATCCAAATCAGTCAGGTTTCAAGACTAGTCATTCAACTGAGACTGCTCTTCTCTGTATCACGGAGGCGCTCCGCACTGCTAAAGCTAACTCTCTCTCCTCTGCTCTCATCCTTCTAGACCCATCGGCTGCCTTCGATACTGTGAACCATCAGATCCTCCTCTCCACCCTCTCCGAGTTGGGCATCTCCGGCGCGGCCCACGCTTGATTGCGTCCTACCTGACAGGTCGCTCCTACCAGGTGGCGTGGCGAGAATCTGTCTCCTCACCACGCGCTCTCACCACTGGTGTCCCCCAGGGCTCTGTTCTAGGCCCTCTCCTATTCTCGCTATACACCAAGTCACTTGGATCTGTCATAACCTCACATGGTCTCTCCTATCATTGCTATGCAGACGACACACAATTAATCTTCTCCTTTCCCCTTCTGATGACCAGGTGGCAAATCGCATCTCTGCATGTCTGGTAGACATATCAGTGTGGATGACGGATCACCACCTCAAGCTGAACCTCGGCAAGACGGAGCTGCTCTTCCTCCCGGGGAAGGACTGCCCGTTCCATGATCTCGCCATCACGGTTGACAACTCCATTGTGTCCTCCTCCCAGAGCGCTAAGAACCTTGGCGTGATCCTGGACAACACCCTGTCGTTCTCAACTAACATCAAGGCGGTGGCCCGTTCCTGTAGGTTCATGCTCTACAACATCCGCAGAGTACGACCCTGCCTTACACAGGAAGCGGCGCAGGTCCTAATCCAGGCACTTGTCATCTCCCGTCTGGATTACTGCAACTCGCTGTTGGCTGGGCTCCCTGCCTGTGCCATTAAACCCCTACAACTCATCCAGAACGCCGCAGCCCGTCTGGTGTTCAACCTTCCCAAGTTCTCTCACGTCACCCCGCTCCTCCGCTCTCTCCACTGGCTTCCAGTTGAAGCTCGCATCCGCTACAAGACCATTGTGCTTGCCTACGGAGCTGTGAGGGGAACGGCACCTCAGTACCTCCAGGCTCTGATCAGGCCCTACACCCAAACAAGGGCACTGCGTTCATCCACCTCTGGCCTGCTCGCCTCCCTACCACTGAGGAAGTACAGTTCCCGCTCAGCCCAGTCAAAACTGTTCGCTGCTCTGGCCCCCCAATGGTGGAACAAACTCCCTCACGACGCCAGGACAGCGGAGTCAATCACCACCTTCCGGAGACACCTGAAACCCCACCTCTTTAAGGAATACCTAGGATAGGATAAAGTAATCCTTCTCACCCCCCTTAAAAGATTTAGATGCACTATTGTAAAGTGGCTGTTCCACTGGATGTCATAAGGTGAATGCACCAATTTGTAAGTCGCTCTGGATAAGAGCGTCTGCTAAATGACTTAAATGTAAATGTAAATGTAGTAACAAAAATGTAGTAACAAAAAAAAGTGTTTTAAATTTGAGATTCTTCAAAGTAGCCACTCTTTTCCTTGATGACAGCTTGGCAGACTCTTGGAATTATTTCAACCAGCTTCATGAAGTAGTCACCTGGAATGCATTTCAATTAACAGGTATGCCTTGTTAAAAGTTCATTTGTGGAATTTATTTTCTTCTTAATGTGTTTGAGCCAATCAGTTGTGTTGTGACAAGGTATGGGTGGTATACAGAAGATATCTCTATTTGGTAAAAGACGAAGTCCATATTATGGCAAGAACAACTCAAATAAGCAAAGAGAAATATCAGTTCATCATTACTTGACGACATGAATTTCTAACATTTCAAGAACGTTAAAGTGCAGTCGCAAAAACCATCAGGCGCCATGATGAAACTGGCTCTCACGAGGAACGCCACAGGAAAGGAAGACCCAGAGTTACCTCTGCTGCAGAGAATGTTCATTAGAGTTACCAGCCTCAGAAACTGCAGCCCAAATAAATTCTTCATAGAGTTCAAGTAACAGACACATCTCAACATCAACTGTTCAACTGAATCAGGCCTTCATGGTCGAATTGCTGCAAAGAAACTACTACTAAAGGACACCAATAATAAGAGACTTGCTTGGACCAAGAAACTCAAGCAATAGATCGGT
This sequence comes from Oncorhynchus keta, assembly GCF_023373465.1. Taxonomy (NCBI): domain Eukaryota; kingdom Metazoa; phylum Chordata; class Actinopteri; order Salmoniformes; family Salmonidae; genus Oncorhynchus; species Oncorhynchus keta. The sequence continues at coordinate 16,196,966 of NC_068456.1, forward strand.
GGAAATCTGTCCTTTGGTCTGATGAGTCCAAATTTGAGATGTTTGGTTACAAATGCCCTGTCTTTGTGAGATGCAGAGTAGGTGAATGGATGAGCTCTGCTTGTGTGGTTCCCACCATGAAGCATGAAGGAGGAGGTGTGATGGTGTGGTGGTGCATTGCTAGTGACACTGTCAGTGATTTATTTAGATGCACATTTAACCACCATGGCTACCACAGCATTCTGCAGCGAAACACCATTCCATCTGGTTTGCGCTTAGTGGGACTATCATTTGTTTTTCTACAGGACAATGAACCAACACAACTCCAGGCTGTGTACGGGCTATTTGACCAAGGAGGAGAGTGATGGAGTGCTGCATCAGATGAACTGGTCTCCACAATCACCTGACCTCAACCCAATTGAGATGGAGTAGAGTAAAGGAAAACCAACCAACAAGTGCTCAGCATATGTGGGAACTCCTGTTGGAAAATCATTCCAGGTGAATCCGGTTGAGATAATGCCAAAGTTGTGATCAAGGCAAAGGGTGGCTACTTTGAAGAATCTCAAATCTCAAATATATTTGGATTTGTTAAACACTTGTTTTGGTTATTACATGATTCCATATTTAATAGTGTTGCTGTCTTCACTATTATTCTACAAAGTAGAAAATTGTAAGAATGAAGAAAAACCCTTGAATGAGTTTGTGTGTCCAAACTTTTGACTGGTGCTGTATATATACATTTATATATATTCGAGTCTCATATCAAAGGTTCTGAATGCTTATGTAGGTAAGATATTTATGTTTTTGTGTTTTTTTGCAAACATTTCCTAAAACCTGTTTTTATTTTGGCCTAGACCCAGTGTGCGACAGAGCTGCAGGATTTGTGACCTGTTTTTGTTGGTTGTTTGTCATATTTGTGTCTAGGGAGGGATATTTGGGATGGAATGCTGTCACCTCCGGTTAGGTGTTTGTCCCCCTGTGTGCTAAGAGTGTCAGGTTATTTTCCAGTCCTGGCATTAGGTTGCCATAGAATAGTACATGTCCCTGTGCCTAGAAATTATTGATCTCCCCCTTTAGCATGGAGAACCTGTCATTGTTAAAGTATGGCTTTCAATTAGGGAGATTAAAGCACACATGAGGATATCTTGCTCTGATGAGATCATTTCCTTATTAATTTCTAGCCAGATGTAAAATGTTTCTGTTTTGACAAATGTATTTTTTTTCTCTCTTTTTCCTCTCTTTTTCTCTCTCTTTTTTTTTCTCTCTCTCTCTACAACAAGGTAGATTAAATTTGAGCAAGGTTTGGCTTCCAGAGAGATGCCAGCCATATCATCTCCCAAGAGAATTCTCGTCAGTTAGCGTCACATCGGTGTAAATTCCCCCTCAAGAAGACACCAAGACGGCCCTCAAGGAACTTCACTGGACCTTATGTAAATTGGAAACCAAATATCCTGAGGCTGCATCTATTGTAGCTGGGGATTTTAACAAAGCAAATTTGATAACAAGGCTACCTAATTTCTATCAACATATTGATTGCACTACGCATGGGTGTAATTCACTCGATCACCGCTACTCTAACTTCCGCGATGCATACAAAGCACTCCCCCGCATCCCTTCGGCAAATCTGACCATGACGCCATCTTGCTCATACCGTCTTATAGGCAGAAACTCAATCAGGATGTACCAGTGACTAGGACCATTCAACGCTGGTCTGATCAATCAGAATCCACGCTTCAAAACTGTTTTGATCACGTAGATCACACCTTCTTTGCCTGCTTTGAGTATAATACAGTACCATCGTCACGGCCCACTAACAATCCCCCCTCTCCTTCCATATGGCCAACGTGAGTAAAACATTTAAACGTGTTAATCCTCGCAAGGCTGCTGGCCCAGACGGCATCCCGAGCCGCGTCCTCAGAGCATGCGCAGACCAGATGGCTGGTGTGTTTACGGACATATTCAATCTCTCCCTATCCCAGTCTGCTGTCCCCACATGCTTCAAGATGGCCACCATTGTTCCTCTACCCAGGAAGGCAAAGATAACTAAACTAAATGACTACAGCCCCAAGGCACTCACTTCTGTCATCATGAAGTGCTTTGAAAGACTAGTCAAGGATCCTATCACCTCCCTTACCGGCCACCCTAGACCAACTTCAGTTTGCATACCGCCCCTGCAGGTCCACAGGCGATGCAATCGCAATTACACTGCACACTGCCCTATCCCATCTGGACAAGAGGAATACCAATATTTGAAGTCGGAAGTTTACATACACCTTAGGAAAATACATTTAAACTCAGTTCTTCACAATTCCTGACATTTAATCCTGTTTTAGGTCAGTTAGGATCATCACTTTATTTTACTCACTTTACTCTGAAATGTCAGAATAATAGTAGAGATAATGATTTATTTCAGCTTTTATTTCTTTCATCACATTCCCAGTGGGTCAGAAGTTGTTAATTGGATTTATATGTTTAAATGAATGATTAGAATATTCCACCCTGAAACCATATGGAATTGATTAGAATCATGAGATTATTTTAATGATGTGTGTGGTTTTAGTCAGTAGAATTATACATCCGTGAGTGTAGTTTTTAGGCAGAATTAGGGTATAACAATATATCTGTACAATATGTCTATTATAGTATCTTAAAAACAGACTGTCTGAGCAAGATTCAGTGTCGACCTATCTTGAGGGAGGGGTCTCCCTATCTTGAGGGAGGGGTCTCCCTATCTTGAGGGAGGATGGGGAGCGATTCTCACGGCCTCCCCTAATCTTTGTCGGCTGGGTAGCAGGACAGTATGTGCGTAGGATACCTACTGTTTGTGTGGAAGTGTGTGCGCAGCTATAAAATGAATGTCTTTGTATTCTTGACTTTAGAACGTTCTCTGAAAAAACTGTACTAACCTTTTGCATAAACTGGGTCTTTGACTAATTATTATTATACACATGGTCTTACAAACCTCAGGAATTGGTCAGAGCTATTGATTGTCAGTTATTATCATTGGGACTAAAAATTATCGTGACAGAAGTTTGTAGCGCTATTTATTAGAGAGGGGTAAAGAAAGATTTTGTTTGGACCATGCCGAAAGTAAAAGAGTAGAATAGAGAGAGTACCACTACCAGACCCACACACATCAGCAGAAGCGACTGCCTAGAATGTGGCCTGTGTACCAGATAGCCAGTGTAGAGAAAAGAGAATACACACCATATAAAACCCACATCACAGCACAGGGGTAACCCCAACAAAAATACCTCATACAATAATAATAATAATAATAATAATAATAATAATGGTAGAGCAATTGAACAGCAACTTCATACAAGAAAGAACCCAGTCATCAACAGAGGATTTGCAGTAATATGTATTATCTTCCAGTGGAGGAGTGCAGAGGGTATGAATGTGGGGGGTGTTCATAGACACAACAAAGGCCTTAAAAATGTCCACAAACTTCTCGGCCATATGTCATTAGTACACCCCACCTCAATACAGTTCAAATAACAATACACAACTTGCAAGCAACCTCCCTTTTAACTAAAATGTCCACCCAAATACTTCTGGTAGGGCAATAATAGTCCAGCTCTAATGAACTTCAATAGGAAGTGCATTTGAAAATAGAAAGTCTGCTGCAGGGTAAAGCACTGGAACGATAGAGGGAAGAGAAAGAGAGAAAGGGAACAAGAGAGATCTTAGCTGTGGTCTTCAGGCATGCAGGTGTACAGTCTGACTGTCTGATGGTTTGTATGCTAACTTCTCTAGGGAAGGGGGCAGCATTCGGAATTTTGGATGAAAAGCATGCCCAAATTAAACAGCCTGCTACTCTGGCCCAGAATATATGATATGCATATAACTGGTAGATTTGGATAGAAAACTCTAAAGTTTCCAGAACTGTTAAAATATTGTCTCTGAGTAACAGAACTGATTTGGCAGGCGAAAACCTGAGAAAAATCCATTCAGGAAGTAGTTTTTTAAATTATTATTTTAGTTTTCTATTCAATGCCATTACAGTTTTCATTGACTTAGGACTGAAATTGCAGTTCCCATTCCTTCCACTAGATGTCAACAGGCTTTAGAAATTGTTTCAGACTTGGATTCTGATAAATGAGGGAGTAAGACCAGTCTGAATGAGTGGATGTGTCACAGAGCTTTTTCATGCGCAATCCTGAGAGAGTGCCTTTCTTGTTTACCTTTTATAATGACAACGTTATTGTCCGGTTGAAATATTATAGATAATTTAGGCTAATAAACAACCTGAGGATTAAATATAAACATCGTATGACATGTTTCTATGAACTTTACGGATACAATTTTGATTTTTTTTGTCTGGCTGTTTTGACTGCGATTGAGCCTGTGGATTACTGAAGAAAACGCAAACAAAAAGGAGGTTTTTGGATATAAAGAGACTTTATCGAATAAAAGGAACATTTGTTTAGTAAATGAAACTATTCTGAGTGCAACAATATGAAGATCATCAATGGTAAGTGATTCATTTTCTATTTCTGAATTGTGTAACTCTTCTTCTTGGCTGGTTACTGTTTGTAATGATTTGTCTGCTTGGCTATGTTCTCAAATAATGGTAAGGTATGCTTTCGCCGTAAAGCAGTTTTTAAATCTGACACCGTGGTTGGATTCACAGGAAGTTAATCTTTAAACCTCTGTAAAATATGTTTTGTTTTCTGAATTTTTATAATGAGTATTTCTGTATTTGAATTTGGCGCTCTGCAATCTCACTGGATGTTGGTCAGGTGGGACGCTAGCATACCCTAGAGAGGTTAAAGCTTTGCAACAATGTTGCTACTAATCCATGCGATCCATAACCGGCGCGGTCCCAAACAAAAACAACCACGACCTAGAGCGGTCACACCGATGATTGAGTTAAATACTTTATAATCTACACACGCTGAAAACAAATAAAACTTCTGCAGCATAGCACACACAATCAAACTGTCGCTGCACCCAAGAGCTCCTCCCCAAAGAGCTGAACGAGCTGTCTTTATTTCCTCCTTCTTTACTGCTGATGTACTCTTAAAGTGGCAGCGCACGGTGAAGGTTCCGTGCAGGATTTCACCACAATATCACATACACTCAGTTATTATTTGATTGGCATTGCCTTTAAATTGTTTAACTTGGGTCAAACGTTTCAGGTAGCCTTCCACAAGCTTCCCACAATAAGTTGGGTGACTTTTGGCCCTTTCCTCCTGATAGAGCTGGTGTAACTGAGTCAGGTTTGTAGGCCTCCTTGCTCGCACACGCTTTTTCAGTTCTGCCCAAACATTTTCTATGGGATTGAAGTCAGGGCTTTGTGATGGCCACTCCAATACCTTGACTTTGTTGTCCTTAAGCCATTTTGCTACAACTTTGGAAGTATGCTTAGGTTCATTGTCCATTTGGAAGACCCATTTGCGACCAAGCTTGAACTTCCTGACTGATGTCTTGAGATGTTGCTTCAATATATCCACGTAATTTTCTATCCTCATAATGCCATATATTTTGTGAAGTGAACCAGAACCTCCTGCAGCAAAGCACCCCCACAACATGATGCTGCCACCCCTGTAAATCACGGTTGGGATGGTGTTCTTCTGCTTTGCAAGCCTCTCCCTTTATCCTCCAAACATAACAATGGTCATTATGGCCAAACAGTTCTATTTTCATATCATCAGACCAGGGGATATTTCTCCAAAAAGTACTACCTTTGTCCCCATGTGCAGTTGCAAACCGTAGGTTGGCTTTTATGGCGATTTTGGAGCAGTGGCTTTTGCCTTGCTCAGTGGCCTTTCAGGTTATGTCGATATAGGACTCGTTTTACTGTGGATATAGATACTTTTGTACCTGTTTCCTCCAGCATCTTCACAAAGTCCTTTGCTGTTGTTCTGGGATTGATTAGCACTTTTCGCACCAAAGTACATTCATCTCTAGGAGACAGAATGCGTCTCCTTCCTGAGCGGTATGACGGCTGCGTGGTCCCATGGTGTTTATACTTGCGTACTATCGTTTGTACAGATGAACGTGGCACCTTCAGGCATTTGGAAATTGCTCCCAAGGATGAACAAGACTTGTGGAGGTCTACAATTGTTTTGTCTTGGCTGACTTGTTTTGATTTTCCCATGATATCAAGCAAAGAGGCACTGACTGTGAAGGTAGGATTTGAAATACATTCACAGGTACACCTCCAATTGACTCAAATGATGTCAATTAGCCTATCGGAAGCTTCTAAAGCCATGACATAATTTTCGGGAATTTTCCAGGCTGTTTAAAGGCACGGTCAATTAAATGTATGTAAACTTCTGACCCTCTGGATTTGTGATGAAATGAAATAATCTGTCTGTAAACAATTGTTGAAAACATGACTTGTGTCGTGTACAAAGTAGATGTCCTAACCAACTTGCCAAAACTATAGTTTTTTAACAAGACATTTGTGGAGTGTTTGAAAAATTAGTTTTAATGACTCAAACCTAAGTGTATGTAAACTTTCGATTTCAACTCTATGTAAGAATGCTGTTCATTGACTACAGCTCAGCATTCAACACCATAGTACCCTCCAAGCTCATCATCAAGCTGGAGGCCCTGGGTCTCAACCCCGATCTGTGCAATTGGGTCCTGGACTTTCTGACGGGCCGCCTCCCAGAATGTGAAGGTAGGAAACAACATCTCCACTGGGCCCCCACTAGGGTGCATGCTCAGCCACCTCCTGTACTTGCTGTTCACCCACGATTGCGTGGCCATGCACGCCTCCAACTAGAATATCAAGTTTGCAGATGGCACAACCAGTAGTATGCTTGATCACCAACAACGACGAGACAGCCTATAAGGAAGAGGTGAGGGCACTCGGAGTGTAAAAAAACAAAGAAGATGATCATGGACTTCAGGAAACAGCAGAGGGAGCACCCCCCTATCCACATTGACGGGACAGCAGTGGAGAAGGTGGAAAGTTCTTCGGCATACACATGACAGGCAGGCATGATATGTAGACCTTCCACTGTAGAGTTTATGTCATCTTGTCATTGATGAGAACGTCTCAGATGACAACCGAACTGACATCATATTCATGAAGTACCACCACATATGTTCAATTGTTCAGATTACCAGAATGTAGTTCATTTTCCACCACCTACTGTTGTTCCCAGAATCTCTATGTTAACCAAGTTTTTTTTTAAATGTAACCTCAGTAGAGTAGGGAGAGGAAAAAGGGGGGAAGAGGTATTTATGACTGTCATAAACCAACCCCCCAGGCCAACGTGATGACACTATCCAGAAGGCGAAGTCAGTACAGTTGCATCAAAGCTGGGACCGAGAGATTGAAGAATATCTTCTATCTCAAGGCCATCAGACTGTTAAACAGCCATCACTAACACAGAGAGGCTGCTGCTTACATACAGACTGGAAATCATTGGCCGCTCTAACAAATGGATCACTAGTCACTTTATCGATGCCACTTTAATAATGATGTTTACATATCCTCCATTGCTCATCCCATATGTATATTCTGTATTTTACACCATCTATTGCATCTTGCCTATGCCGCTCGGTCATCGCTCATCCGTATACTTATTCCATCCCTTTACTTAGATTTGTGTGTATTAGGTATTTGTTGTGGAATTGTTAGATTACTTACTAAATACTTTCTGAAGGCACTGTAAGACGTCATCAGTAAAGATGATGTTTTTTGCCAATGTTATGTTCTGTTAATTACTGATGTCCCCTTTAAGGATGGAGCACCCTTGGTCATGCGCAGTGTTGTTCTATGTTATTTTGGTACTAACTCGTTTGAGTAAATGTGAAGCTCCAGTTCAATTGCTTGTATTCCGAGTCTTTCTTATTACATAAATAAGTACTAAGTGTTAAGACACTACAGTCAACATGTTCCTTTTAGTAGTGTTGTGGAAAGGCATGTATACTGAGAGAGATTTGGACAATTATTCAAACAAGCAATGAAGCTGTTCGACCGCACACTCAGAAGTTTGTGTTGCCGAGAGCTTAACCTTCCAGAGGAATCCTGTTTCTTATATAGCTGACACTAAAAATGCTTAGTCATGGCTGGTTCCACCCCCATGCAGATCGAGGGGCATCGTAAGCCACTTTGGGTTAATCTCCTGGTTATCTGCACCTGGTATTGTTTTAACCCCCAACACGGCCCAGGTGCCAGGATGATTAGGAACAATGAGGGTTTTGTTCTATTCCTCCAGCCTATCTCTATCTCGGTTACACCCATCACACCTTGTCTGAACTGAACTGAACTGAACTGAATGCAGTCTTTAGGTTTTATTACCAAGTCAACTGTCAGCTCAAGCCCCAGAGGCCCAACTCTGTCCCATAGACACAGATGAGAGAGTACTCATCAAAGCTGTTCAATGCATAAACAGTATTATAACATAATATTTTATTTGTTCTCTCACAGTAGCCTAACAATGTTATCTTATTTCAGGACCATGTGGAAAGATGCACGGTTTCACTTGAGTGATATAAAAAAATATATATATTTCCATGTCAAAGGGATCAGATAAGATACATATCAGGGCTGGTATATTTTCTGCTCTTAAAATAAGTAATAAATCCTCACTGTTGGCCTGATCCATTTGTAATTAGACACAAAAGGACAGGATACATGATCCTTCAATAGGCCCAATGTAAAACCTGAGGTTTTAGCCCTGAAAGTCCATCAATAAAGTCCCCTCAAGTCCAAACAATCTCCACTCACTTTGGCTCCTTGACAGTCATTCTGTACTTTTGTCTTGGTTTGTCTTGGTTCCGTCATCTTTACCCAAAGAAACGATAGCAGCTACACGGTTGCTCTGCAGTCCAGACACATTGCACAGTCCCTCACATAATAAAGTGTGTTTACTCACAGCTGAAATAGCCCACTGTTTGTGCTTAAGGGAAGGACAATCAGAAAAATCTCCTTGCTCAGCAGCAGGCGATGGGGCTTGTCTGGCAGTAAAACTGTCTTGGGCTGGATTTAAGAAGGCTAAGTCTGGCTCTCATACCTTGCTGGATGGCTGAGAATGTTAACTATTGCAAATGAATATACAGTACACACCACACACACACACACACACACACACACACACACACACACACACACACACACACACACACACACACACACACACACACACACACACACACACACACACACACAGATAGATAGATACAGTTGAAGTCAGAAGTTTCAATACACCTTGGTCAAATACATTTGAACACATTTTTTCACAATTCCTGAAATTTACTGTAATCCAAATGTACTGTGTACCGTGTACTGATCTTTAACACCACATCATTGTTAGTACAGTAATGTCAACACTGGGTATCAATCTGGTTATTAATTATTATCCCAATGGGTGTTCTTCTTTCCTGGAATATTGACTAAATATGTTAGCCAGTGAGACTAATCAGCATCCTGCTGACCTTTACATTTACATGTGTTTTCCAAATTTTAGGCAATCCCATTACCTTTCAAAGTGGACTGTATTAACCAGTGTCAGTGATAACTGTGTGCGTGCCACGAGACCAGGTGATATGCTGGTAAGAACAGTTTAAAGTGACATATTTTGACATATAGTGCCCTCCTGTGTTCATCCCCCAAAAACGCAGACAAACTTCAGGTGTTGCAAGCCTAGTAGTGCTGAGCGATTAACCGAAACTTCTGTTATTTAAAATGTTTTACACAACTAATTGACCAACTTCTGGTTCAATTATTTGAATTCCATTCTGTTCATTTTTTTTCTGAGCTCAATGCACACATTTCTCTAGATATAAATCAGATCCAGCCTGAAATGTGATATGTAGTAGGGAGTTGTAGTTTCCAACAGGCCAATATTCTACATAGTTTAGTGTACACAACGTGGTAATTAACTACAATTACCATAATACAATTCCGCATCTACTGGTCCAGTGTGTTTCTTTTTAAGCCTGCTAAGGAAAAGCAGAAGCATGCAAGATCATGAGGGGATATATAGAGCAGAGGTTGCTTCGGGAGGTATCTCTACCTGAAAATACATGATTTACAAAATAGTGATTTTGTCACACAGCACAGGTAGCAGCTCTATAGAGATGAGTGATGACTTGGAATTAAATAATAGTCATCAAATAAAGCAAATGTAATATTTACAACAACTGAAATATTTTATTAAAGTAAAGTAAAGTGAATAAATGATTTTTAAGTGATAAGCAGCAATGGGCAGTCACTACCATCATGGAACTTGAATGAATTGTTGTATTCTGTGTTACAGCATTCAACCCAAATAATAGAAACTGAAATAAAAAAACGTGATTATTTTTTAATAATCGAACCAACCTCAAAAATCACTTATCGCTGAGCACTAAATCCTGGTCAACTGTATGAAGAATAGTTTGTGTAGGAGAGTAGGTCGAGTTTAAATGAAACAAATGGTTGGAGAAGTGGCCTTTAGCTGAGGTGAGAGGTTTGACGAGCTGCTTTTTTGTGAAAGTCAATTCATCTTCCACGATACCATAATGCCCGGGTGGAGTTGATAAACATGAGAGTCAAAAACCAAAGGTGCATGACAAATAATAAAGGCACACAATTCTTGATTTTTACAACTAGTACTTTCTTTTTTGAACATTAACTTTTTGATAGTAACCGAAAGGTGGAGACAAAGAGTAGATCTTTATTTAACATGTGTAATACTGTGGAACAAAGAATCGTAATGGCTTTATGACAGACAATGGAGATAGTACACAGCCACATCCAGCCAGTGCAGAGACCATGTGTACATCAAGTGATATGAGTTAGAAACATCATGAAAACCACAGTGACGGGTCCTCAGAGTTCGGAAATTATTTGCAGGATATGATAAGTGTTTGTTTGGTCATAGGAACTGGCTGGAATGTTGAGATTCTTCAAACTGTCCTATTTTTCACCATTGTCTCAAGTCAGATGGCTTCAAACCTCCGTGACACTCGTCCCTCAACCGGTGCAGGCAAAATCGACAAGCTATCTGATGTAAGACAATGATTTCTGTCAGGCAGCTGGAAGGAAAAGCAGAAGGCCACACCAGAAGCCATTACAGAACTTCACACCTTTCTACACAGAGATCATTGCACGCTTCTTCACAGCCTGCCTGTGATAAATATATCTAAAGGTGAGAGTGCCTCCACATCCTGTTGAATGTTGAAAAGCAAGTGAGGAAGCATTTGTGAAGAGGAAATTCATAATCACTCAACATAAATATAATATCAAACCTAAAACTCTTGAAATAACCTTAAAAGCGGAGTTTAGGATCATTCAGATCAGATCGGTTCGGATTCCTTCTGGCTCTGCAACAATGTTTTGAACATGTCCGTCCATATTCCATAACCCTTCATGTGAGGTGTTAAGAGTAGCTATGGATCCTGTTGTGATTATTTTCCGGTTTTTGACACAGTGTGGATGGCTTTGATCCACTCCTTCCTCTCCTCAGATGTAGCCGCTTGGAGAAAATAGTGTGTCTCGTCTGAAGTGATGATCTCAAAGAGATTCCCATCAACATCATACCTCTTGGCTGAGTCGATAAAAGATGAAGAAGAAAAAATGTTTTGAAGAACAAATTAAAAGAGAATTGCTGACAGGAAATGGCAATTACACTTCATAGGCCTAGTCACACTGAGCTAGAGTGGGACTTGGTTCAGTGTAACTCACCATCAGGAACAAACTCCACCGCTGTGATCACAGACCCTCGCAGGTGGATAGAGCCCAGAGGGTACTCATCACCCTACAGAGAGAGTGAGGGTGGGGAAGGGAGAGAAATAGGGATTGAGGGGAAATAAAGAGCCGATTAGCGAGAGACAAAGACAGGAAGGAGAAACATTATGGACATTGGACAAGAGCGAAGTAAAGATAGAGAAATGAGAACATGTTTTTCATGTTGTGTTCTTGAAAAATAATATCGAAAATGAAACAAATTTTGGTTGAGGTTCCACTCTCTAATCCTGTACCTTGGTGGGGTCGTAATAGTGAATATAAGCAGGATCGTTCCGGAGGATGAATTTCCGCACCTTCCAGTTTTTCCTCCGATGTCCCTAGGGTGAAAAAAAGAGAGCATGACAGGCAGTCTGCTCTTCTGATTCTGATCACTATCAGTTGTGAAAACAGCACCGACCACAGACATGGTACTGTGGGGAAATTTCACTTCCTCCCTCATCGAAAGGTCCTATGTATAGACGGCCTACAGCCCTCTCACTTTCTACCAACTCTGGGGACAGCCGATGAAGCACCTTTTTTTTCGAAGAGTGTATGCATGTTTCAATCTCTTGTGAAAGAGAGAACTTAGCTGTAATTCTGAAAAAGAAAAGTGATGCTTACTGACAATAATATTTTGTGATTCATTTAATTAACTTAAGTATGTAATACAGCATCATTCAGTACATCCCAACATATCTGATCCGGTAATAATCACATTAGTTCATCAACTAAATATTTCATATCGATTTACAGTGTTGTCAGTCTAACCTGTTTGAGTAAGCAGCCCTGTTTTACGATGTTACCCCTGAACTCCTCCTTCACAATCACGTCTTCATCACTGGAGTAGCCTTCACAGAAGAACCCACTGTCTGCCTGTAACACACCATACAATGTAAAGAAACATTAGGATACAGGATTATCTCATCTCATCATCTCCTCTCATCCTCACTTAGAATACATTATAGCTTTTACATACGTGTGTTTATAACGACAGAAATGTTCAAACATCGCCTAGTCTGTGTGGTCTTCTAGCAATGACCACCATATCTTCAAATCTTCTAGCAAATATGGAAGAATATATAGACACTAACAGCTACCTACATGACTAACAAAAACAATCAGTCCATTCACTCACAAAGTAGTAGAGTGCATTTGGCTCATCGAGGACGGTGGACACTGCCCCTCCCTCGACCCCCTGTTTGGACACGTCCCCTGCGGGCTGTAAGAATCCTTCGTTCAGGAGTCCTGTAGCCAACATCAGAGCCTCAGGCCTGTTCCTGGCCTTGTCCTTAGAGATCAGCCAGTCCACCACCGTACCACCTACATGAAGAAGAGAATCAAAGCTGGTAGGATCTATCGCAATGTGACTCAGTGAGTGAGACTCAATGGCTCAATAAGGCTCCCTTTAGTCTGACCTGGATAAATACAAATTAAAAGGAAATCCACTGTCACCCAAGTCCCTATATGTATTAATGCACCTGTGAAGCAGTGATTGTAGACTCTCTTCTCCTTTTCCAGCTTCTGCTCTTTGACGCCATTCTCCTGGTCTCTCATTAGAATACATAGCTCACTGAGAAAAGGCAGACAACAAAGCAGACAATACTTAGAAAGTTATCAAGTGAATGATGGCTATAGTTCCAAATACATGAATGTAGCTCCTGCAAGCGTATTGTGGCTCATAGGTGGTAAGTAAGACAAGTCAGAGGTCCTACCTGAGGTTGATGGTATCAGGGAGGCGAATGGACCTCCGTGTCGACTTCCTGGCAAACTTTACGCCCCCCTGCAGACAGGTGATGGCCCTCTTGATGTCCTTCACCCAGGACTCTCTCTCCTCTAGGTGGGTGGCCTGGAAGAAATGGTCCTGGTTCTTGGCCGTGCTGAGTTTAAAAACCAGCTTAAAGAAAAGGGCAATGTTATATTACATGTTTGATGTATGGGGGGGTGAATGTTTTTCATTGTACTTCAATTTTGTATGTTGCCAAAATTGTGAGGTCAGGTCAGGAACTAGACTGTTTGGAGCACTACAGTAATGATAGACACTTGTACTTGTATTTAGTAGTGTCCGTACCGCCCTCTTGGTGAAGTCCTGACAGGGGCTGGTCAGAACAGCTCCCTTCAGTGGGATCATTCCTTTGGGAGCACTGTCTGCCTTTCTCTTGAAGAACTCCACACCATCATCAGACAACACCACCCACACCACCTTCCATGAATTCAACACTGTGCCCTGAACAATACAGAAAGAAATGTATATGTTGATACTCTCAATCAATCGGTCCCTATACCACAGGTATTCTGTTACTACAGACCAAATACAATGCAGTTAGAAACACGTTAGAGAAGATGACATTGTTATTAAACAGGTATAATAGAAACATCATGTGAAGTGTTACTCTTCCAAATTGACTTACCTGAATGCTGGTCATAAAATGTATTTCATTTACACAATGCATGTATGAAATATTGAGGGCTGGGACGAGGGAATACATAAAACAACACATATTAACCTCTGCATTTGAATGCAACTGCATCTAGCAGTGTTTTGTTTTCAATCCCAACTTGTCCTACTCCATAAATGCAAATTAAGAATCTGCTCCACATGACTTTTTTTCCCATAAGAAATGCTGTTCAGCATACAGATTTATGGGAAGTGAGTGAATGTTGCATAATACATCCTCACAAAAAAGGGATGTTACTTGAGAACAAATCTTAAGAAAGGTAATACACACCAAAAATAACATATTCATCCATACAAATACTTAGTTTTATGTGAAATGTTGTTGTTGCAGTTTCCCTTCCCTTTATTGATTGTTGTTGTTCACCATAGAGAGTTCACCACAGAGCTATCACAGGCACTACTTATAGTTCTAAGAATATGTGTCACGCCCTGGTCGAAGTATTTTGTGTTTATCTTCATTTATTTGGTCAGGCCAGGGTGTGACATGGGTTTTTGTATGTGGTGTGTATGTATTGTGATTGTAGCTTAGTGGGGTGTTCTAGTTAAGTCTATGGCTGTCTGAAGTGGTTCTCAATCAGAGGCAGGTGTTTATCGTTGTCTCTGATTGGGAACCATATTTAGGCAGCCATATTCTTTGTGTGTTTCGTGGGTGATTGTCCTTAGTGTCCTTATTCTGTGTTTATGTGCACCAGTATTAGGCTGTTTCGGTTTTTGTTACGTTTATTGTAGTGTTTAATATAGATTCGTGTTACGTTTGTTGAATAAACATGGATCGCAATCTACACGCTGCATTTTGGTCTGACTCTCCTTCACCACAAGAGAACCATTACAATATGTTCCAATGATACTGAACAACTGATAAATATTGGAGCACATAAGAATATAGCTCAGGCAAAAGTTTATATGTGAAGAACAGAATAGTATGTGACATGACAAAATCATGTTCTATTCATTTTTCTTTTGTAAGAATTACAAACAAAACAAAACATACAAATACAAATGACAACATAAAGAGCCTCACAAACATCCACAACATCACCTCTGCCCAGACCCACATGCTCACATCCCAATCTCCAGCGCCCGCATTACTCTCTGCCACATGGCCTCAAACTGCTCCATTTTGTTTTTCTCTGTCGCCCAAACACTTTCAACATTTAGATAATAAAGCATTTGTGTTAATGATGAAGGATTGGTTGATTTCCAATTTAAGTTTACGGTTTTCTAGATAATTGACGAGAAAAGTATCATCCAAACCATTGGGTATCTCACTGCTCTCATATGCCATGTCATTTAAATATGCAGACAGACAGATTAAAAGTGCATTTACATTTTAATAAAGCCAACTTTCTAACTCCGCCCATAGCATTCCCAGAAGGCCTGGATAATTGAGTCATTGTTTGTTTTACACTTAAGACATGACTCTGGCGTTGTGCTGTAGAATTTGTGAATCTTGTCTCTTGTGTAATATACTCTATACATTTGTTGATACTGGATTAAGCATATATTTTAGTTAACTGTCATTTTGTTGGTTGTGTTCCAACATTCCCTCCATCTTGTGCCAATATCAGTTATTTGATGTCTCTGATGTCCAAAAGATTTCAAATCGAGGTTACTTGATGTAAAACTTTGAAGTTGCATGTATTTAAAAATATCTACATTAGTCAGTCCAAAATTGCATTTTTAATTTTGTCATGGAAATACGTGCATTTCCTGTTACCAAGACATTTGCGGTTTCTATGCCTTTAGTCTTTCATGTGGACCAATTTATCGGTGAATTCTGAACAGGTATCCAAGGATTGTTCGTTATGGTAATGTTTTTAGTTCTTGTATAATACATTTCATTTTCTTCCATATTGTTATAGTGTTCTTAACTATGAAGTTGTTCATGTTGAATAGATTATGGGGATGAGCATGCGCATCTTCAGTATGTACCCCTTGTTTCTTCACCCTGGGTGGCGAGTAGATAGAATTCAAAGTCTGAAAGGTTGAATGAAAAGCACCCTCAGACTTAGGAAGATGTAAAACTTTACGTTTTATTCCATGAGCTTTATTTTACCCATATAAAGTCTGTTATGACCAAGTATACTTTTTTAAAGAATATATTCGGTGGGGTCATTGGTATTGACGAGAATAATATAAAACCTTTGTAAGCTATGCAATTCTGAAGAGGTGTATTCTACCTGTAAAATTTATGGGAAGATTATTCCATCATCTTCTATTCAATAGATAAAATTAGATTTGGATTAATCCAGTGAGATTATGGGTTATCCGTCATCATCTGACCACAGACTAAGAGTCTGTCTGTTTTGACGTGACCCATCATCTGTGTTAGTCATTTGTCAGGCCATGAGAAATAAAAAGTTATTTTCAGATAATGAGGTTTGTGGGTGAAACAGTTTTGTTGATATCTGCTCTGTCTCTAAATGTCTAAATTGAGCAAAGCGAACAAGTCTCAAGGCCAAATGGAAACTACAATACTAACCTTCAGTTTAATTTAAAGCACTTGACTGACAGCTCAAGTTGGACATGTAACTGGTCAAACATATTGCCAGCTGTCTTGATGTTGCTAAATCTTGTCACCATCTCCATGGAAGGATCTTGCCCCTAACCCTCTCAAATGTGAGATAATCTATCCCATAGTAGCTAAACTGTCAACAGCACATTTACAACATTAAAGTCTGGCCCAAGTTAAACACAAAGACATACACTAATCAGTGTTATTTGACAGGAAGATATTTTCCTTTATCCCCCTTACCTTTTTGACCAGATATCCCTCTTTGATCTGTTTTGGCTCCATGACCTCTAGCTGCTGGTGTCTGTGTCTGAGTAACTGATGCAGACACAAGAGGAACACTCAACCCCCTCACATATGACCTACAGTGTTGTGTGCTGATGGAGATAGTGGAAGTTGAATTGGGTGTGTCACAATGCTAGCAGCTTGCTTGGCTTCCTCTTCCTGCTCAGTGGTAGTAAAATAAGGATGGCCACAATTGCTCATTTTCTTGGTCAAAGAGAGAATGCCTGTTTAAGTGTTGGATATCAAACCTCAGTTGTCAGCTATTTGCATTTCAGTGTCAAGCATGCATACCACTAGACCAAAAAACTATAGTTTCCAGAATGTGGGCACAGGCTGATATTTTTTTAGGTCTAGGCAAGGTTCCTCATGATGACGCAAGTCAACGACTTGCACAAACCCCACAAACCCCATGACCACCTTTCAATCACAAGCATTTCAGTCACCCACTTCAACAACTTTTTCCATTCAGCTGCAGAAAAAGACAGACACAATTACGCAAGATAAGTCTAAGTCTGTCATGGCTTAATTGAAATCACTCACTGCAAACTCAATTTCGCAACAACAGAAGCTGTTCAAACAGCCCATTCTCATGGTATGGTGGACTGGGAGTTAGACACCAACTTAATTACACAAGTTAATTATCAGGGTAAACTCAAGTATGGATTTTATTTTCACATCAGTGTGTAGGCTAATTAATATATAATAGCCATATTGGGCCATCTGAAACCCCCATCTGACTAATTATGTTAGAACTTTATGCTCTTCAGAGTTGTGTCGTTATCTTGGCAGGATGTGGTTTCACTTTACCCTTACCACAGTTTATCAAGTGATGCCTCTTGTGCCTTGGCTCTCAGTTGAATTTACTTACTGAAAGATCTTCCTACAGAAGTCTACACAGAACTTGTAGTAACTGAAATGTAACCCCAGGACGAGACAAGGGTATTTGCTATCTCCAAAATTGGTTGCTTTACCATTCAAATGTTTACAAATATCTGAGGAAACTACATTCATCTGTCAGAGTTCCAGTAAGCTTTTAGTCAACTAAAGGGTTAGGTAGTAAAATTCCCTCTAGAGGACGCCACATACACACAAAAAAGGCAGGTTGACATTTATTGTCATGAATCTTGACCTGGAGGCAGAACTGAGCAATTTCTGCTAGATAGGCCAGCAGAAAGCCAAAATTGTCTATATCGTAAAAATGAATGAAAACAAAAAATAAAGTTAGGGTTAGGCATTATGGTTATCAGTGTGGTTAAGGCTAGGGTTAAGGTTAGGGTTAGGTTTAAAATCAGATTTTATAATTTTGTGGCTGTGCCAGCTAGTGACCACTCTGCAGAGCTGCAAGATTCATGACAATAAATGCCAACCTGCATAAAAAAGCAAACACAACAGCATATTTGCAGAGCACTGACTGCAATATATTTGCATTGTGCTCAGATATTTCAAGAAGGGACAAATAACAAAAGTGTCAAGGAGAAGCAGCAACAATATACAAATACAGAAGCAAAGCAGTTCATAAAATGTACAATGAGATGTATTACAAAAAGAGTGGCATCTGCTGGTGAAATGAGGAAGAGAGAAAATAGTATGCTACTCCAAACATATACATTAACCTACAGAGTTGTTCCAATAAACAGCTGCTCTGTTAATAAGTCACCTTTTGATTACCTACCATCCTAACTTTACAAGCCTGAAGGCCTTAGCTCCCTGGAACATCCTCTGTGTGGTTCATAATAAAGGCCAAGGAACAAAGGACATACTGTACATTCTGTGGGCTTAAATCACTCTTTACTTTAAATTAACATCAGGAGGGGTGATGTTGATGAGTTTATTTATGAATCTTGGGAGATTGAGTTTCATTAAGTGCCACCCTGAGACTCATTTCTCAGACGCAGTGATTGGAAAACGACCCTGGTCCCTGGCAATGGAATATTCATTCACTGGAAAACAAACCAGGGGCATACTGAGGACATTCAGTTCTAAATAGAAAGTTGGGCATGACCACTGAAGGCTATAATCAATGCTTGTGGGTATGTTTATGTTTTTGGGGTTTGTGGAAGGAGTTCTTAGTGGAGTTGTACTGTAGTGCCCTTCGAAGACAATGCCATTATGGTGGATTTGAAAATTAGACAAGTGAGTCAATTTATTTATTTTTTTGTGCCCCCTTTCTCAAAGGTGAGGTCCCAAAAGTTGATAGTTCTAGCGACTCAATATAACATGCTTGGTAAGAGAGGTGAAGCTGACTCATTTTGTTCTTAGCCTACCTTCTCTGTGCCCCTTTCTTTCCCCCCTCAATTTCCCTTCAATTTTGGCTGAAGCAGATGGACAGAAACAGAAGCTGTGAAGTGGAGGTATAGCATGTTGCACATGCAGCACATCCTGTGGTAGTGTTGCATTAGAGAACTGGTTCAAGTTGTCACCCTGGTGCGGGGGCGATGTGTTCAACTGAGGGCAATGTGTGGTAAACATGATGAAACCCTTTTTTCTCCTCCACACCTCCTGTGGAGTTGAGTGCTCATGAACTTCTATTTTTCAAATTGCAAATTTAATTCACAGTCCACAGTTGTTTGAACCGACATAACGGGTGTGTTTTCCAAAGAGTGAAGTGTGTCAGGGATCCCCCGTATGTGAACGGTCATGCCATTTTAAGCTTGATTGATCCAAAAGTGTTCCAACTGTGTTCATACAGTTACAAACTTATCAACTGATTTCTGCACAAGACGACGCATGCCCACCAGTCGGTCAATAAAAGCTTGAAAGGTTGCCACTTTTACGTCAACACGACATACTTTGGGAAAGCAATAATATACAGTATTGGCTGTTGATAACATTCTCATCAAAATGTGTTCATATTCCTGCAATTTAAGTCATGGACGAATCAGATATCGATTCCATTAAAATCACAGACCTGTGATCAGAGCTGTGGATATAGAGGTCGTGCACAACATGTCACCGGGCTCTTTCTCAGCAGATTTGTCAGAACAAGAAAAGTCTAGAACTAGGAAACTGTCAATTGATTTTTCCTCGCCAGTGCCGAAGCAAGGTAGTACCTTCTCGAGTCACCTCATTCAATTCCAATCATATACAATATTGCACAAAAATATAATCAATTCAGGAAC
The DNA here is from genome assembly GCF_023373465.1 of Oncorhynchus keta. NCBI lineage: Eukaryota > Metazoa > Chordata > Actinopteri > Salmoniformes > Salmonidae > Oncorhynchus > Oncorhynchus keta. The sequence continues at coordinate 16,216,993 of NC_068456.1, forward strand.
TCATGTTATCTAGCTACTGACTTCCGGCGCCTACAGAGATGGCCGCCCTGCTTCGTGTTCCTAGGAAGCGATGCAGTGTTTGTTTTTTTACGTGTTATTTCTTACATTGGTACCGCAGGTAATCTTAGGTTTTATTACATACAGTCGGGATCGAGTAATTGTCTCTGGCCCCCTCCCAGTTAGGGGGAGTGATGAGCTCTACAGCAGAGTCTCACAACTCAATCACTGGTTGAAAACTATTTTCTGCCCCTCCCAAAATATATAATTTGTAGATAATTGGCCCTCTTTCTGGGACTCACCAACAAACAGGACCAAGCCTGACCTGCTGAGGAATGATGGACTCCATCCTAGCTGGTGGGGTGCTCTCATCTTATCTACCAACATATAAAGGGCTCTAACTCCTCTAGCTCCACAATGAAATAGGGTGCAGGCCAGGCAGCAGGCTGTTAGCCAGCCTGCCAGCATAGTGGAGTCTGCCACTAGCACAGTCAGTGTAGTCAGCTCAGCTATCCCCATTGAGAACGTGTCTGTGACTCGACATAGGTTGGGCAAAACTAAACATGGCGGTGTTCGCCTTAGCAATCTCACTAGGATAAAGACCTCCTCCATTCCTGTCATTATTGAAAGAGATCATGATACCTCACATCTCAAAATAGGGCTACTTAATGTTAGTTCCCTTACTTAAAAGGCAATTATAGTCAATGAACTAATCACTGATCATAATCTTGATGTGATTGGCCTGACTGAAACATGGCTTAAGCCTGATGAATTTACTGTGTTAAATGAGGCCTCACCTCCTGGCTACACTAGTGACCATATCCCCTGTGCATCCCGCAAAGGCGGAGGTGTTGCTAACATGTACGATAGCAAATTTCAATTTACAAAAAAAAATGACGTTTTCGTCTTTTCAGCTTCTAGTCATGAAATCTATGCAGCCTACTCAATCACTTTTTATAGCTACTGTTTACAGGCCTCCTGGGCCATATACAGCGTTCCTCATTGAGTTCCCTGAATTCCTATCTGACCTTGTAGTCATAGCAGATAATATTCTAATCTTTGGTGACTTTAATATACACATGGAAAAGTCCACAGACTCACTCCAAAAGGCTTTCGGAGCCATCATCAACTCAGTGGGTTTTGTCCAACATGTCTCTGGACCCACTCACTGTCACAGTCATACTCTGGACCTAGTTTTGTCCCATGGAATAAATGTTGTGGATCTTAATGTTTTTCCTCATAATCCTGGACTATCGGACCACCATTTTATTACGTTTGCAATTGCAACACATAATCTGCTCAGACCCCAACCAAGGAGCATCAAAAGTCGTGCTATAAATTCACAGACAACACAAATATTCCTTGATGTCCTTCCAGATTCCCTCTGTCTACCCAAGGATGCCAGAGGACAAAAATCAGTTAACCACCTAACTGAGGAACTCAATTTAACCTCGCGCAATACCCTAGATGCAGTTGCACCCCTAAAAACTAAAAACATTTCTCATAAGAAACTAGCTCCCTGGTACACAGAAAATATCCGGGCTCTGAAACAAGCTTCCAGAAAATTGGAACGGAAATGGCGCCACACCAAACTGGAAGTCTTTCGACTAGCTTGGAAAGACAGTACCGTGCAGTATCGAAGAGCCCTTACTGCTGCTCGATCATCCTATTTTTCCAACTTAATTGAGGAAAATAAGAACAATCCGAAATTCCTTTTTGATACTGTCGCAAAGCTAACCAAAAAGCAGCATTCCCCAAGAGAGGATGGCTTTCACTTCAGCAGTGATAAATTCATGAACTTCTTTGAGGAAAATATCATGATTATTAGAAAGCAAATTACGGACTCCTCTTTAAATCTGCGTATTCCTCTTTAAATCTGCGTATTCCTTCAAAGCTCAGTTGTCCTGAGTCTGCACAACTCTGCCAGGAACTAGGATCAAGAAAGACGCTCAAGTGTTTTAGTACTATATCTCTTGACACAACAATGAAAATAATCATGGCCTCTAAACCTTCAAGCTGCATACTGGACCCTATTCCAATTAAACTACTGAAATAGCTGCTTCCTGTGCTTGGCCCTCCTATGTTGAACATAATAAACGTCTCTCTATCCACCGGATGTGTACCAAACTCACTAAAAGTGGCAGTAATAAAGCCTCTCCTGAAAAAGCCAATCCTTGACCCAGAAAATATAAAAAACTATCGGCCTATATCGAATCTTCCATTCCTCTCAACAATTTTAGAAAAGGCTGTTGCGCAGCAACTCACTGCCTTCCTGAAGACAAACAATGTATACGAAATGCTTCAGTCTGGTTTTAGACCCCATCATAGCACTGAGACTGCACTTGTGAAGGTGGTAAAATTACCTTTTAATGGCATCAGACCGAGGCTCTACATCTGTCCTGTGCTCCAAGACCTTAGTGCTGCTTTTGATACCATCGATCACCACATTCTTTTGGAGAGACTGGAAACCCAAATTGGTCTACACAGACAAGTACTGGCCTGGTTTAGATCTTATCTGTTGGAAAGATATCAGTTTGTCTCTGTTAATGGTTTGTCCTCTTACAATGATACAGAAAAATTAATCTATGCTTTTGTCACTTCTAGGTTAGACTACTGCAATGCTCTACTTTCCGGGCTACCCGGATAAAGCACTAAATAAACTTCAGTTGGTGCTAAATATGGCTGCTAGAATCCTGACTAGAACCCAAAAATGTGATCATATTACTCCAGTGCTAGCCTCTCTACACTGGCTTCCTGTCAAGGCAAGGGCTGATTTCAAGGTTTTAATGCTAACCTGCCTACCCATGTGAGAGACGCAAACTCGGTCTCAACCTTTAAGTGTTTACTGAAGACTCATCTCTTCAGTGGGTCATATGATTGAGTGTAGTCTGGCCCAGGAGTGTGAAGGTAAACGGAAAGGCTCTGGAGCAACGAACCGCCATGGTGTCTCTGCCTGGCCAGTTCCCCTCTTTCCACTGGGATTCCACTGGGATTCTCTGCCTCTAACCCTATTACAGGGGCTGAGTCACTGGCTTACTAGCGCTCTTTCATACCGTCCCTAGGAGGGGTGCGTCACTTGAGTGGTTTGAGTCACTGGTGTGATCTTCCTGTCTGGGTTGGCGCCCCCCCCCCTTGGATTGTGCCGTGGCGGAGATCTTTATGGGCTATACTCGGCCTTGTCTCAGGATGGTAATTTGGTGGTTGAAGATATCCCTCTAGTGGTGTGGGGGCTGTGCTTTGGCAAAGTGGGTGGGGTTATATCCTTCCTGTTTGGCCCTGTCCGGGGGTGTCCTCGGATGGGGCCACAGTGTCTCCTGACCCCTCCTGCCTCCAGTATTTATGCTGCAGTAGTTTATGTGTTGGGGGGCAAGGGTCAGTTTGTTATATCTGGAGTACTTCTCCTGTCCTATCCGGTGTCCTGTGTGAATTTAAGTATGCTCTCTCTAATTATCTATTTCTCTCTTTCTTTCTCTCTCTCGGAGGACCTGAGGCCTAGGACCATGCCTCAGGACTACCTGCCATGATGACTCCTTGCTGTCCCCAGTCCACCTGGCCATGCTGCTGCTCCAGTTTCAACTGTTCTGCCTGTGATTATTATTATTTGACCATGCTGGTCATTTATGAACATTTGAACATCTTGGCCATGTTCTGTTATAATCTCCACCCGGCACAGCCAGAAGAGGACTGGCCACCCCACATAGCCTGGTTCCTCTCTAGGTTTCTTCCTAGGTTTTGGCCTTTCGAGGGAGTTGTTCCTAGCCACCGTGCTTCTACACCTGCATTGCTTGCTGTTTGGGGTTTTAGGCTGGGTATCTGTACAGCACTTTGAGATATCAGCTGATGTACGAAGGGCTATATAAATACATTTGATTAGATTTGATTTGAAACTACTTGCCCTCCAGGACACCTACACCACCCGATGTCACAGGAAGGCCAAAAAGATCATCAAGGACAACAACCACCTGAGCCACTGCTTGTTCACCCCGCTATCATCCAGAAGGCGAGGTCAGAACAGGTGCATCAAAACAGGGACCGACAGACTGAAAAACAGCTTCTATCTCAATGCCATCAGACCTTTAAACAGCCACCACTAACATTGAGTGGCTGCTGCCAACATACTGACTCAACTCCAGCCACTTTAATAATGGAAAAATTGATGTAAAAATGTGTCACTAACCACTTTAAACAATGCCACTTAATATAATGTTTAATACCCTACATGACTAATCTCATATGTATATACTGTTCTCTATACCATCTACTGCACCTTGCCATCTTTATGTAATACATGTATCACTAGCCACTTTAAACAATTCCACTTTTATATGTTTACATACCCTACATTACTCATCTCATATGTATATACTGTACTCTATACCATCTACTGCATCTTGCCTATGCCGTTCTGTACCATCACTCATTCATATATTTTTATGTACATATTCTTCATCCCTTTACACTTGTGTGTATAAGGTAGTTGTTGTGAAATTGTTATTTTAGATTACTTGTTGGTTATTACTGCACTGTCGGAACTAAAAGCACAAGCATTTACACTCGCATTAACATCTGCTAAACATGTGTATGTGACAAATATGATTTGATTGTAGTTCCTTTCTGTTGACCAGTAACTATTTTTTATCTTAAGATCAATGTTAAGATGCAGCAATATGTTTTGGACGTCTTCTTTCCTCTGTGAGCCCCCTGTGAAACATCAATAATTCTGCACTAGACTAGCTGAAGGGGTAACTGATGATTGATGATCGAGTCTCTCTCTCTCTCTCTCTCTCTCTCTCTCTCTCTCTCTCTCTCTCTCTCTCTCTCTCTCTCTCTGTCTCTCTCGCCCCCTCTCACCCCCTCTCGCCCCCTCTCCCAACACAAACACAAACACACACACAAGGCCTTTCCCCACAACATTCCCTCATAAATAGCTTAGGTACAATCATTTTATGGGGAACATTGTCGATTTTTCAAAACAAGAGTTCACAAGACACATACAGTACTGATTGCCAGAAACAGTAAACACATTTGCGCACATTTCTCTTATGATGAAAATAATGTGTTATCTTCTGTGAACAGAACACTTAAAGGGCAACTCTGCACAAACATACTCCCCACATCTCTATATTAGGTGCACATAGGCCATTGAAACAGTAAACAAGGTTGTGTTTACGAGAAGAAATCACATGGTGTCGTTTCAGTTTGGCCTTTTTCTATGAAATGTGAGCGCACATTGAGTCTGCTATTCAACTTTTCTGAATCAAACAGACCTGCGTAAATGCTGATACCCTTTTAGGCTCTGTAGGGGGTTAACAGAGAGCCTACGGTGTAGGAATCCGCTGTCAGCAGCCATGGGCCTTCAAACTAAACACAGATTCCAGGATGTGTCAGAATGACCTCATTCCAGGATTAAATCCTACTGGAACTTCTATGAAGCAGCTCTCAAATTCATAGACAGAGTTATGGATGCAAGGACTGACCATCCCTGATATCATCATTATAGTTCTAACCCTAAAAGCACCAACTAAAAACACATTTTACTGTGGAGGAATGTCAAATAATCTCCATTTTCTTTAATACAGTACTAAACTGAAAATATGGACTCAATAGTAAACTGTGATACAACCACCTCATTTGGCATGGCAGCCAATATAACTCAAAAATAAATAAATGAATCTATACCAAGTGGAGTGTCTCATCTTTCAGATGCAATTGGAACTGAGTTGATAGCCCATAGTGTCCCAAAGATAGAGCTAAAATCTGATGGCCATCTTAGGTCCTACCAGTATGTAGGATTAGCTCAATTACCAATGTCTCAGCCTCTGCGTATCACAGAAACACAACACTTTGAATAAATAACAGACAAATGTTATTAAAGAAAATCCATAAATGAGATGATCACAATTGACTATAAACGTATGAACATTTTCGAAAAATTGCTTACTTTGGGGAATGTAAGCCTTTTACTTGTGTTACAAAAGGTTAATAAAATAAAAAGTGTTACTGCTTGACAGAGTGTCTCTTTGCATGATGCCCAATTTGGGGTAAAAAAAAATGAGCCCGTTGCCAATTTTAAGCAAAAAATATGTTGCCAATATTAGGGTTAACTATGTTGTGAGGCTATCTTTGGGTTCTGATGGGGTACGACAGTTGAACTAAGCGCATGAGACATTTATAAAGAATTTTCTTCTAGAATCAACATCATTAATTTACAAGTTAACAAATGGATGTAGCAACTAAGGATTCTAGGTTAAATTAAGAGTCTATTGACGCATCTGTGTGTCAATCAAATTAACATAATTTTAAAAATCCCCCAAATCTCCATCAGTTTAAGATGGAGATATCAGTTGTTTTGCATGGGCTGTGTCTCAATCCACCCGCTGGCAAAGCGGGTGGCAGAGCTACAGCGCTGTTTGTAAGACCAGGAGACATCCCTAAAATCTATCTTCACACATAATCAACTGTAGCACCCGAACGGTTTGGCCTACTAACTAATATGACCACTCTATGGAAAGATGAGACCATCAAGGCCTCCACATCCCGTCACGGGACTTGCCTGAAAGTAACCCATACAAATGAAAGGAAGTATGGAGGTAGTTTTGTGCCAATATGAATAGGGGTAAAATATTTGTGCAAAAAAATAAAATATAAGATTTCGGTCAGACACTTCAAAACCTTATTCCTTATAATACATTTTTTGACATTTTTTTTTGTTGCCATTTATGAAAGTCTTATTCAATGCTTTTCTATTGGCAAAAGTAGTAAAGGCCAAATTCAATATTCTATCAACAACATATATATACAGTTGAAGTCGGACGCTTACATACACTTAGGTTGGAGTCATTAGGTTAGGTTGGAGTCATTATAACTCGTTTTTCAACCACTCCTTGGAAAAGTCTGGTTCATCCTCGGGAGCAATTTCCAAATGGTTGAAGGTACCACGTTCATCTGTATAAACAATAGTACGCAAGTATAAACACCATGGGACCACACAGCCGTCATTCCGCTCAGGAAGGAGACACGTTCTGTCCCCCAGAGATGAACAGACTTTGGTGCGAAAAGTGCAAATCAATCCCAGAACAACAGCAAAGGACCTTGTGAAGATGCTGGAGGAAACAGGTACAAAAGTATCTATATCCACAGTAAAACGAGTCCTAAATCGACATAACCTGAAAGGCCGCTCAGCAAGGAAGAAGCCACTGCTCCAAAACCGCCATAAAAAAGTCAGACTACGGTTTGCAACTGCACATGGAGACAAAGATAGTCCTTTTTGGAGAAATGTCCTCTGGTCTGATGAAACAAAAATAGAACTCTTTGGCCATAATGACCATCGTTATGTTTTGAGGAAAAAGGGGGAGGGTTGCAAGCCGAAGAACACCATCCCAACCATGAAGCACGGGGGTGGCAGCATCATGTTGTGGGGGTACTTTGCTGCAGGAGGGACTAGTGCACTTCACAAAATAGATGGCATCAGGGGGAAGGAAAAAGATGTGGATATATTTCTGCAAAATCTCAAGACATCAGTCAGGAAGTTAATGTTTGGTCTCAAATGGGTCTTCCAAATGAACAATGACCCCAAGCATACTTCCAAATTAGTGGCAAAATCGCTTAAGGACAACAAAGTCAAGGTTTTGGATTGGCCATCAGAAAGCCCTGACCTCATCCTATAGAACATTTGTCGGCAGAACTGAAAAAGTGTGTGCGAGCAAGGAGGCCTACAAACCGGACTCTGTCAGGTGGAATGGGCCAAAATTCACCCAACGTATTGTGGGAAGCTTGTGGAAGGCAATTTAAACCATTTAAAGGCAATGTCAACCAAATACTAATTGAGTATATGCAAACTTCTGACCCACTGGGAATGTGATGAAAGAAAGAAAAGCTGAAGTAAATCATTCTCTCTACTGTTATTCTGACATTTCACATTCTTAAAATAAAGTGGTGATCCTAACTGACCTAAGACAGGGAATTTTTACTATGTTTACATGTCAGGAATTGTGAAAAACTGAGTTTAAATGTATTTGGCTAAGGTGTATGTAAACTTCAGACTTCAAGTGTATATATATTTTTATACGTACAGAGCTCCTAATATTCTCATTGAAATAGCTTAATGTCCATGTTATGACCCCCAAGGTTGAGACTTTTAGAGGTTGAGGGCGCTGAGTTTTGGGAAACGAAGCCCAGGTCTACCAGCTCAATCATTTTTCCACCATCTTGACCAAGCTAGTCTATCAGCTCAACCATATTTCTACCATCTTGACCCAACTTGTCTACCATATGAACAATGTTCTTGACCAGCTTGAATTTTGAGCTGGTCAGTAACAGGTAAAGCTGATAATGACCCGGTTGAGCTGGTAGACCAGCTTGGTCAAGAGGGTGGAAATATGATTGAGTTGGTACTGTAGACCTGCACTCTTAGAAAAGGGTTCCAAAAGGGTTCTTCTGCTGTCCCCATAGGAAAACCATTTTTGGTTTCATTTAGAACTATTTTGGGTTCCATGTACAACCCTCTGTGGAAAGGTTTCTACATGGAAACCAAAAAGGTGTTATGTAGAACCTAAAAGGGTTCTTCTACTGTCCCCATATGAGAACCCTTTGAGGAACCCTTTTTTGTTCCAGGTAGAACCTTTTTGGGTCCCATGTAGAACCTTTTCCACAGAGGGTTGTACATGGAACCCAAAAGAGTTCTACCTGAAACTAAAAGGTTTCTACCTGGAACAAAAAATGGTTCTCCGATGGGGGCAGCGGATGAACCATTTTGGAACCCTTTTGTCTAAGAGAGTGGGCATCGTTTCCCAGTTGCAATGTACCTTAAGCATTACGATGATCATACCAGATGCAACTTTATTTACAAGCCAACTTTTTAGGAGGGTTTCTCAAACGAGCACGTAAAGAGAATGTTCGCTAAGTGCAACGTTACATCATATGTCGATACTGAAAGGATCGAAAGAAAAGCAGACCTGCTCTTAGATCAGCTTTCTCCATTCAAATATTACCTTAAAATTTGAATTATTCCACAATACTGACGACATAGCTGCTCCTAGAGAGATATTACCACTATGGCTGCAAACAGGCTATTGAGGCGGCGTATTATGCTTACCCAATTATGATGCCCTAAATCACAGATTGGAAACATCATTAAGCATGTGTGGTCACACATCGAGGCAAAAATTACAGGCAGTAGCCTAGTTGTAAAATAGAACTCAATTTATTGAAGATGAAACTGATTTCAATATTATTAAAATATACTGTTTGCTCATGTAACCTATGTAACTTTAATGCTATAATCTTAGTTTTCATTTGAAGCATTATTTTAACCTATACTCAGCAACTTTGTATTTGAAGTCAACTTCGTTCTGAAGTTATAGGTAGTCCTAGTCAGACATGTTTAGGCTATGTTTAGCGGAGCTCTTCTGTGCATAAAGTGACGCAGAATGGCACGTTGGATGCTCTACGAGTGGCCTGGATCATTCATAGACGAGCAAAGATTTTTAAGAGCCACGTTACTAACGAAGGCTCTGGGAAACTTCTTGGCTGCTAAAGATGCATCGTTAGAACGTTCTTCTATAAAACGAAGGTTCTAGGAAATGAGGCCCTGCTTGGTTAAGATTGTGGAAATATGGTTGAGCAGGTATACCAGTCTGGTCATGCTGGTGGAAATATGTTTTAGCTGGTAGACCAGCTTGGCCAAAATGATAGCCTAATGAGTATGGGATTGCTTGAGCTGATATTGACATTGGCATTGATGTTTATTTATTGGCAGAGGCTGTACATCTGAAGGTAACCACCCCATTGGGGCGGCAGGCTAGCCTAGTGGTTAGAGTGTTGGACTAGTAACCGAAAGGTTGCAAGTTCGAATCCCTGAGCTGACAAGGTACAAATCTGTCGTTCTGCCCCTGAACAGGCAGTTAACCCACTGTTCCTAGGCTGTCATTAAAAATAAGAATTTGTTCTTAACTGACTTGCCTAGTAAAATAAAGGTAAAATAAAAAATAAATAAATAAAAAATTCAGCTCCCGTCTCGCCCCCATGGAACCCTCTTCCCCAATATTTGTGTAATGTTCTGTGTATGTTTTATGACCTCTACTTTACACACACATTATGAGGTCACCCTCCCAGTCCCTTCACATTTCTCACTGTTAATCGTGAATGATAATTATTAATGTTTTACTGGTGAAACTTCCATTAAGCATCTGCATGCAAACCATTTGATCAGTTTCCTGGGAATATGCATTTAGATCTTCTTGAGATTTGACATGAACTTGAAACTTACTTGCACAGACTTTGCTGATAGCTACTTTATTGGGGAAAAATGTACTTACTATGACTGTTGTCGTGACGTTGGATTGATTCATGTGAGGACTGCTGTTCATCGAATTATTAACTGTTTATAATTACATGATTTAAACTAATCAGGTAATTATTAACTCAGTAACCTGGGGAACCATGGGAAAGTTTGATTTTATTGAGTTTCCATTTCCCAAATTAACTCAAAAACATTACAATATCGATTTTACAACAGTTGCTAAATAATTAATTAATTTCCTATACACGCTCATTCTGAACGTTGGATAATCCGGGAATCTACACAAACCCGAGTCCCACTAAATAAGTCCGTTCCACATCAATTGAGTTGATTATTTATTTACGAACAAGCTAAAATTATAATACAAGATACACATACACACAGTCTGGGCTATTAAAAATATATATATATATATTTAAAAGGGTGGGCTATTGATTAGAACGTATTATAATGAAACAGCTCCCAAGTGGGCCAACATAATATGACATGTGTTACACAAAATGGGGATTTCAAAAGAGAGAGAAAGAGGGAGTACATGAGAGAAAAGCACACTTGGGTACATTTATAAACTATGCTTAGTTTAACCCTAACGGTGCCCCAAACTGCCACACTTATGGGTCACAATATTATGTAATTACGTGTCGAAGGTCTCCAATGGAGGTCTCTCCTCATGAACCGAGTTCCGACTTCTCCTCTGATGGCTACACTTCTGCGGTTACCAGGTGTAACTCTCTGATTGTCAACACGATGTCAGTGTCCTTTCTCTTAGTGGTCTGTTTCCTCGCCCTTCTTCGGGTCTTCTGAGGACGGCTAATCATCCAAAATGGATAGTTCCAGCGTGGGAATGAAAGCAGTGTAGATTCCTTGGAGAGAATAACCGGGTGATCCTGCTTGAATTCACCCTCTTAGACACAGCCGTAGCATAGATTGTTAAAAGGTTCCTTTGTATTTTTGAACATCATGTTATGTTTTGGCGTTGCTGACTACTCAGACCTTGGCTGCAGCGCTTGTTCACCTAGTCATGATGCTAATTCTTAACTCACATGTTTTATACCCTTGCGTCAGAAATGGGCGTTTCCGCATTTAGGGCAAGTTCTCTAGGTGAAACTATTTACGAGACAAGGTCTGGATTTTAGTCAGATCCAATTTAGACAACTAAGTCCACATTTCATCTTTATAAAAACATTTTCTTTGATCTGGACATTTTCCACACAATGTACGGTATGCAAACATTTAATAACATAACAAAAACGACATTCATTTTCATATTCCATCTGTTGTCATTACTACCATTTTGGCTGATGAAACATAATGTCCCAAAGTCCATTTATTGCATGTTACTGTTCTGAGGTAGGTTCTCCATAGGCCCATCATACATTCCATTGCTCCACAGTGAGAGGACAAAGAGATTATGTCTACTGCTTTAAGATTTACAATTGGTGTGAGGTGTCATAAACCCCCCCACCTCCATACCCCTCAATCTCTCCCCCTCTGGCGGGTGTGAGAGATGTCTCTTGTAGGAGTGTGGCTATGGTAACCTGATCCGAACAGACCAGTCATGAAACTGTGCTACTGTATGTTGTTGTCTCATGTAGCTATCTTAAGATGGATGCACTAACTGTAAGTCGCACTGGATAAGAGCATCTGCTAAATGACTAAAATGTCAACATAAAATGTACAGTGTTGCTTCGAAGTAGGCTACAGTGTTGTTTTGAATTATGTACTGTAGTGGAGGCTACTCAGAGGATGAAGGGGGGGGGGCATCCTCAGTGAATTTCATAAAATTTAAAATAGTGAATAATTTAAAACTATTCTAAATATATTCACGTCACCAAATAATTTATTCTTCATTAGCCTCAACAGCACTCTCTGGGGTAGCATCACGGTGTAGTCGGAGGCCAGCTAGATTCCATCCTCTGGGTACATCGACTTAGCACAAAAACTAGGAGAATCATGGTTCTCACCCCCTTCCATAGACTTACAAGTAATTGTGACAACTTCCGGAGATTGTCCTCCAACCTATTAGAGATCTTGCAGCGTGAACTGACATGTTGTCCACCCAAACAAAGGATTCAGAGTAAGAATAATAAGCTACAGCTAGCTAGCTAAATGTGATGAGTAGTTCACTCAGAGAGAGAGAGAAAGACAAAAGTTCAACAGTTTTTACTAAAATCAATTTCTTCAAAAATGAAAGAGAAGCAAGAGCAAGAGAGAACAAGCAATATGCAGCTAGCTAGTTTAGTCCACTCAAACACCCGGCTCAAACAGAGATGGATGCAATGTTAGCCAGATGGCTATGGTTATCCAACACTGGAAGTCAAGGGGAACGCCGGTGTAATTGCTAAACTGCTTGCTGTACTCTGTACTGCATGATTGTAGCAGGTTTACTAACGTGTTTGTTCTAGTAGCTATGTTGACTATGACATTAGCTAATATGGTGACAATGATGTAGGCTGTGTGTAGTGCTTAGCGATTATGGTATGAAGGTTTGGCTTGGAGAGTTTTGTTTTGCCTGATCACAGACAGCTGTTGTGTTGTGTACTGAAGTACACAAGTGAAGGGAAATGGTGAGAGGAAAGTGCGTAGATGCGAGAAGGATTATACAATGAGCAAAGTGATCATGATGCTTGTATGTGGCTGCTATGAAAGTGAACTGTGTCTGCGGCTGATCAGGGGTGTATTCATTCCGCCGATTCTGTTGAAAACGTTTCATAAACACAAGCAAACGGAACGGAGATAAACATACCTGAATTTGTCCAATAGAAACTCTCATTTGAAACTGTTGGACTAATGATTACACTCTAGATCAGCTAGATGCAAGCAAGAGTGTGCAAAGCGGTATTGAATGTCTCACTATCACCTTGATTACTCACATTTTTCTCTCCACCTGTGTACCTACATTGTAAACTTTCATTCGTAGGCTAGGTTGTTGCAACATGATGACAATAGGGAAAATCAGAGTATTATGTAGTAGCCTAAACCTATCAATGTTACATTGAGCTGGGTGAATTGAATATGACTGGAAGTCATCCAATATGCTGTAATAAAAATAAGGCCATGCTCATAGAATAAAAAACATTGTCCTCCCTCATCTTAAATAGCAGCGATGCACAGTGAGCAAACTTTCGAGCAGATTATGTTAACAAACTGTAGCATGTCTGTGTTGTGTTTCAGTCAAAGCACATATTATGCCAAATTACTCACGCTGTTCAGTTTTGGCCTCATGAGAGAAAAAGACGACCATTAGCACAATCTTCCTAAAATCTAATGAGAATTTTTTTATTAAATTTTTCTATTTAAACTTTATTTAACTAGGCAAGTCAGTTAAGGTTGCTGCCCCTATCATTGCCAAGCCTATCTACAACCTTTATACCCTGTCTCTCCTTTCTGGGGTGGTTCCCATTGCTTGGAAGGTAGCCACAGTTTGTTCTTTATATAAAAGGGGGAGATCAAGCTGATCCTAACTGTTATAGGCCTATTTCTATTTTGCCTTGTTTATCAAAAGTGTTGGGAAAACTTGTCAATAATCAACTGACTGGCTTTCTTGATGTCTATAGTATTCTATAGTTTTTTAAAGTTTTTTTATTTCACCTTTATTTAACCAGGTAGGCTAGTTGAGAACAAGTTCTCATTTGCAACTGCGACCTGGCCAAGATAAAGCATAGCAGTGTGAACAGACAACACAGAATTACACATGGAGTAAACAATTAACAAGTCAGTAACACAGTAGAAAAAATGGGGATTCTATATACAATGTGTGCAAAAGGCATGAGGAGGTAGGCGAATAATTACAATATTGCAGATAAACACTGGAGTGATAAATGATCAGATGATCATGTACAGGTAGAGATATTGGTGTGCAAAAGAGCAGAAAAATAAATAAATAAAAACTGTGGGGATGAGATAGGTGAAAATGGGTGGGCTATTTACCAAAGACTATGTACAGCTGCAGCGATCGGTTAGCTGCTCAGATAGCTGATGTTTGAAGTTGGTGAGGGAGATAAAAGTCTCCAACTTCAGCGATTTTTGCAATTCGTTCCAGTCACAGGCAGCAGAGTACTGGAACGAAAGGCGGCCGAATGAGGTGTTGGCTTTAGGGATGATCAGTGAGATACACCTGCTGGAGCGCGTGCTACGGGTGGGTGTTGCCATCGTGACCAGTGAACTGAGATAAGGCGGAGCTTTACCTAGCATGGCCTTGTAGATGACCTGGAGCCAGTGGGTCTGGCGACGAATATGTAGCGAGGGCCAGCCAACTAGAGCATACGTGGGTAGTATAAGGTGCTTTAGTGACAAAACGGATGGCACTGTGATAAACTGCATCCAGTTTGCTGAGTAGAGTGTTGGAAGCAATTTTGTAGATGACATCGCCGAAGTCGAGGATCGGTAGGATAGTCAGTTTTACGAGGGTAAGCTTAGCAGCGTGAGTGAAGGAGGCTTTGTTGCGGAATAGAAAGCCGACTCTTGATTTGATTTTCGATTGGAGATGTTTGATATGAGTCTGGAAGGAGAGTTTGCAGTCAAGCTAGACACCTAGGTACTTATAGGTGTCCACATATTCAAGGTCGGAACCATCTAGGGTGGTGATGCTAGTCGGGCATGCGGGTGCAGGCAGCGATCGGTTGAAAAGCATGCATTTGGATTTACTAGCGTTTAAGAGCAGTTGGAGGCCACGGAAGGAGTGTTGTATGGCATTGAAGCTTGTTTGGAGGTTAGATAACACAGTGTCCAATGACGGGCCGAAAGTATATAGAATGGTGTCGTCTGCGTAGAGGTGGATCAGGGAATCGCCCGCAGCAAGACCAACATCATTGATATATACAGAGAAAAGAGTCGGCCCGAGAATTGAACCCTGTGGCATCCCCATAGAGTCTGCCAGAGGACCGGACAGCATGCCCTCCGATTTGACACACTGAACTCTGTCTGCAAAGTAATTGGTGAACCAGGAAAGGCAGTCATCCGAAAAACCGAGGCTACTGAGTGTGCCGATAAGAATATGGTGATTGACAGAGTCGAAAGCCTTGGCAAGGTTGATGAAGACGGCTGCACATTTAAGTCATTTACATTACATTTAAGTCATTTAGCAGACGCTCTTATCCAGAGCGACTTACAAATTGGTGCATACACCTTATGACATCCAGTGGAACAGCCACTTACAATAGTGCATCTAAATCTTTTAGGGGGGGTGAGAAGGATTACTTACCCTATCCTAGGTATTCCTTGAAGAGGTGGGGTTTCAGGTGTCTCCGGAAGGTGGTGATTGACTCCGCTGTCCTGGCGTCGTGAGGGAGTGTGTTCCACCATTGGGGAGCCAGAGCAGCGAACAGTTTTGACTGGGCTGAGCGGGAACTGTACTTCCTCAGTGGTAGGGAGGCGAGCAGGCCAGAGGTGGATGAACGCAGTGCCCTTGTTTGGGTGTAGGGCCTGATCAGAGCCTGGAGGTACTGAGGTGCCGTTCCCCTCACAGCTCCGTAGGCAAGCACCATGGTCTTGTAGCGGATGCGAGCTTCAACTGGAAGCCAGTGGAGAGAGCGGAGGAGCGGGGTGACGTGAGAGAACTTGGGAAGGTTGAACACCAGACGGGCTGCGGCATTCTGGATGAGTTGTAGGGGTTTAATGGCACAGGCAGGGAGCCCAGCCAACAGCGAGTTGCAGTAATCAAGACGGGAGATGACAAGTGCCTGGATTAGGACCTGCGCCGCTTCCTGTGTGAGGCAGGGTCGTACTCTGCGGATGTTGTAGAGCATGAACCTACAGGAACGGGACACCGCCTTGATGTTAGTTGAGAACGACAGGGTGTTGTCCAGGATCACGCCAAGGTTCTTAGCGCTCTGGGAGGAGGACACAATGGAGTTGTCAACCGTAGAGCATGAACCTACAGGAACGGGACACCGCCTTGATGTTAGTTGAGAACGACAGGGTGTTGTCCAGGATCACGCCAAGGTTCTTAGCGCTCTGGGAGGAGGACACAATGGAGTTGTCAACCGTGATGGCGAGATCATGGAACGGGCAGTCCTTCCCCGGGAGGAAGAGGAGCTCCGTCTTGCTGAGGTTCAGCTTGAGTTGGTGATCCGTCATCCACACTGATATGTCTGCCAGACATGCAGAGATGCAATTCGCCACCTGGTCATCAGAAGGGGGAAAGGAGAAGATTAATTGTGTGTCGTCTGCATAGCAATGATAGGAGAGACCATGTGAGGTTATGACAGAGCCAAGTGACTTGGTGTATAGCGAGAATAAGAGAGGGCCTAGAACAGAGCCCTGGGGGACACCAGTGGTGAGAGCGCGTGGTGAGGAGACAGATTCTCACCACGCCACCTGGTAGGAGCGACCTGTCAGGTAGGACGCAATCCAAGCGTGGGCCGCGCCGGAGATGCCCAACTCGGAGAGGATGGAGAGGAGGATCTGATGGTTCACAGTATCGAAGGCAGCCGATAGGTCTAGAAGGATGAGAGCAGAGGAGAGAGAGTTAGCTTTAGCAGTGCGGAGCGCCTCCGTGATACAGAGAAGAGCAGTCTCAGTTGAATGACTAGTCTTGAAACCTGACTGATTTGGATCAAGAAGGTCATTCTGAGAGAGATAGCGGTAGAGCTGGCCAAGGACGGCACGCTCAAGAGTTTTGGAGAGAAAAGAGAGAAGGGATACTGGTCTGTAGTTGTTGACATCGGAGGGATCGAGTGTAGGTTTTTTCAGAAGGGGTGCAACTCTCGCTCTCTTGAAGACGGGAGGGACGTAGCCAGCAGTCAGGGATGAGTTGATGAGCGAGGTGAGGTAAGGGAGAAGGTCTCCGGAAATGGTCTGGAGAAGAGAGGAGGGGATAGGGTCAAGCGGGCAGGTTGTTGGGCGGCCGGCCGTCACAAGACGCGAGATTTCATCTGGAGAGAGAGGGGAGAAAGAGGTCAGAGCATAGGGTAGGGCAGTGTGAGCAGAACCAGCGGTGTCGTTTGACTTAGCAAACGAGGATCGGATGTCGTCGACCTTCTTTTCAAAATGGTTGACGAAGTCATCTGCAGAGAGGGAGGAGGGGGGAGGATTCAGGAGTTAGGAGAAGGTGGCAAAGAGCTTCCTAGGGTTAGAGGCAGATGCTTGGAATTTAGAATGGTAGAAAGTGGCTTTAGCAGCAGAGACAGAGGAGGAAAATCCCCTGCACAGTACTGTCTTTTATCGATGGCGGTTATGATATCGTTTAGTACCTTGAGTGTGGCTGAGGTGCACCCGTGACCGCCTCGGAAACCAGATTGCACAGCGGAGAAGGTACGGTGGGATTCGAGATGGTCAGTGACCTGTTTGTTGACTTGGCTTTCGAAGACCTTAGATAGGCAGGGTAGAATGGATATAGGTCTGTAACAGTTTGGGTCCAGGGTGTCTCCCCCTTTGAAGAGGGGGATGACTGCGGCAGCTTTCCAATCCTTGGGGATCTCAGACGATATGAAAGAGAGGTTGAACAGGCTGGTAATAGGGGTTGCGACAATGGCGGTGGATAGTTTCAGAAATAGAGGGTCCAGATTGTCAAGCCCAGCTGATTTATACGGGTCCAGGTTTTGCAGCTCTTTCAGAACATCTGCTATCTGGATTTGGGTAAAGGAGAACCTGGAGAGGCTTGGGTGAGGAGCTGTTGGGGGGGCGGAGCTGTTGGCCAAGGTAGGAGTAGCCAGGCGGAAGGCATGGCCAGCCGTTGAGAAATGCTTGTTGAAGTTTCCGATAATCATGGGTTTATTGGTGGTGACCGTGTTACCTAGCCTCAGTGCAGTGGGCAGCTGGGAGGAGGTGCTCTTGTTCTCCATGGACTTCACAGTGTCCCAGAACTTTTTGGAGTTGGAGCTACAGGATGCAAACTTCTGCTTGAAGAAGCTGGCCTTAGCTTTCCTGACTGACTGCGTGTATTGGTTCCTGACTTCCCTGAACAGTTGCATATCGCGGGGACTATTCGATGCTATTGCAGTCCGCCACAGGATGTTTTTGTGCTGGTCGAGGGCAGTCAGGTCTGGAGTGAACCAAGGGCTGTATCTGTTCTTAGTTCTGCATTTTTTGAACGGAGCATGCTTATCTAAAATGGTGAGGAAGTTACTCTTAAAGAATGACCAGGCATCCGAAAACTGACGGGATGAGGTCAATGTCCTTCCAGGATACCCGGGCCAGGTCGATTAGAAAGGCCTGCTCACAGAAGTGTTTTAGGGAGCATTTGACAGTGATGAGGGGTGGTCGTTTGACTGCGGCACCGTAGCGGATACAGGCAATGAGGTAGTGATCGCTGAGATCCTGGTTGAAGACAGCGGAGGTGTATTTGGATGGCCAGTTGGTCGGGATGACGTCTATGAGTGTGCGCTTGCTTACAGAGTTAGGGTTGTACCCGGTGGGTTCCTTGATGATTTGTGTGAGATTGAGGGCATCTAGCTTAGATTGTAGGACTGCCGGGGTGTTAAGCATATCCCAGTTTAGGTCACCTAACAGAACAAACTCTGAAGCTAGATGGGGGGCAATCAATTCACAAATGGTGTCCAGGGCACAGCTGGGAGCTGAGGGGGGTCGGTAGCAGGCGGCAACAGTGAGAGACTTATTTCTGGAGAGAGTAATTTTCAAAATTAGTAGTTCGAACTGTTTGGTTTATGGACCTGGAAAGTATGACATTACTTTGCAGGCTATCTCTGCAGTAGACTGCAACTCCTCCCCCTTTGGCAGTTCTATCTTGACGGAAGATGTTATAGTTGGGTATGGAAATCTCTGAATTTTTGGTGGCCTTCCTTCCTTCCAGGGTTAGCAGAGTGTGCTATAGCTGTGAGTAAAACAAAATTAGGGAGGAGGCTTCTGATGTTGACATGCATGAAACCAAGGCTTTTTTGATCACAGAAGTCAACCATTTTTAACTTTAATTTTACCTTTATTTAACCAGGCAAGTCAGTTAAGAACATATTCTTATTTTCAATGACGGCCTGGGAACAGTGGGTTAACTGCCTGTTCAGGGGCAGAACGACACCTTGTCAGCTCGGGGGTTTGAACTCGCAACCTTCCAGTTACTAGTCCAACGCTCTAACCACTAGGCTAAGCTGCCGCCCCAAATGAGGGTGCCTGGGGACATGCAGGGCCTGGGTTTACCTCCACATCACCCGCGGAACAGAGAAGGAATAGTATGAGGGTGCGGCTAAAGGCTATCAAAACTGGTCGCCTAGAGCGTTGGGGACAGAGAATAAGAGGAGCAGGTTTCTGGGCATGGTAGAATATATTCAGGGCATAATGCGCAGACAGGGGTATGGTGGGGTGCGGGTACAGCGGAGGTAAGCCCAGGCACTGGGTGATGATGAGAGAGGTTGTATCTCTGGACATGCTGGTTGTAATGGGTGAGGTCACCGCATGTGTGGGAGGTGGGACAAAGGAGGTATCAGGGGTATGAGGAGTGGGACTAGGGGCTCCATTGTGAACTAAAATAATGATAACTAACCTGAGCAACAGTATACAAGGCATATTGACATTTGAGAGAGACATACAGCGAGGCATACAGTAATCACAGGTGTTGAATTGGGAAAGCTAGCTAAAACAGTAGGTGAGACAACAGCTAATCAGCTAGCACAACAACAGCAGGTAAAATGGCGTTGACTAGGCAACGGGGCCGACAGATAAAACAAACAAGCAGAATGGAGTACCGTGATTAATGGACAGTCCAGCATGCATCAGCTATGTAGCCAAGTGATCAGTGTCCAGGGGGCAGCGGTGGATGGGGCAGGGGAGCTGGACTGGCGAGTGTTATCCAGGTTAAAAAACTAACAATGTCTAAATAGCTTGTAGCTAGTTAGCTGATTAGCTTCTGGAGGTTCTTGAGTGTGTTCTAAAAATTAAAAATAATAGTGATTCCACATTGGGTGAGGCAGGTTTCCGGAAGGTATAAACACATTTTCAAAAATCGGGAAGAGATAGAAAGTACATATGGGCCACTGAGTGTTTGGGATGCGGCGATGCAGACGGTTAGCAGGCCTGTGTTAACAAGCTAACAGTTAGCAGGCCGGGGTAAACAAGGTAGCAGTTAGCGGACCTGGGCTAAACAAGCTAGCAGTTAGCAGGCCGAATAAGCAAGAAAGGAGATAGCAAGGTCTAGAGAGTTAGCCTTTGGGGGACGTCGCGATGGGGTGAGTCTGTTTATTCCTCTTCATGCGGTGACATCGATAGACCGGTCGTGGGTCCGGGTATTGTAGCCCAGGAGTATGCTACGGTGGTAGCACAGGGGCTCTGGCCGGGCTAGCTTCAAGCTAAGTAGATGGAAACGCTAGCCAGGAGTAATCAACCAGGCTTGCGGTTTAGCTCGATAGCAAGTTGTGAAGATCCAGCTGAAAAATGTTCCGTTTGCGGTGGGAATCCGGGATAAAAATAAATAGGTCCGTTATGCTCTGGTTAGCGTCACGTTGTTCAAACTGGCGAGAGCTTTCCGAGCTAAAGGTTAGCTGATGACCGGTTAGCTGAAGACCGTTAGCATAGCTGGTGGTTAGCTGGCTAGCTTCAGTTGAGGGGTTCCGGTTCCGAAGTAAATATAAATACTTTAGGAAAAAGTAGCTACATTGGGTGAGGCGGGTTGCAGGAGAGTATTTGGAAGCTTAGGTTTAGCAAAATGTTTTTAAAGATATGCAAAGAAAAATACGTAAAACGAAAAAGAGACGATATATACAGGGGACACGATACGACAGGACGACTTACTGCCACGCCATCTTGGATCACCCAAAGGAGCTTCAACAACCCATAGTAAATTGTAGTATATAGTATTCTATCGTAAATTGCCAAGAAACTGAAGATCTCATACAACGCTGTGTACTACTCCCTTCACAAAACAGTGCAAACTGGCTCTGACCAGAATAGAAAGAGGAGTAGGAGGCCCCAGTGCACAACTGAGAAAGAGGACAAGTACATTAGAGTGTCTAGTTTGAGAAACAGATGCCTCACAAGTCCTCAACAGGCAGCTTCATTAAATAGTAACCACAAAACACCAGTCTCAACGTCAACAGTGAAGAGACAACTCCGGGATGCTGTCAACTCTGGGATGCTGTTGCTGCTCGACTGAGGTATCTTACAGATACAGAGCATTCGGAAAGTATTCAGACCCCTTCCCTTTTTCCACGATTCTAATCTTTTCTCATCAATCTACATAAAATACCCCACAATGACAAAGCGAAAACAGTTTTTTAAAAATGTTTTCAAATTTATAAAACACATTAAAACAGAAATACCTTGTTTACATAAGTACTCAAATTAAGCGCAGGTGAATCCTGTTTCCACTGATCATCATTGAAAAGTTTCTACAAGTTGATTGGAGTCCAACTTTGGTAAATTAAATTCATTGGACAGGAGGCACAAACCTGTCTATATAAGATCCCACAGTTGGCAGTGCATGTCAGAGCAAAAACCAAGTCATATGGTCGAAGGAATTGTCCATAGAGGTCCGAGACAGGATTGTGTCGAGGCACAGATCTGGGGAAGGGTACCAAAAATTGTCTGCAGCATTGAAGGTCCCCAAGAATACAGTGGCTTCCATCATTCTTAAATGGTAGAAGTTTGGAACTACCAAAACACTTCCTAGAGCTGGCCGCCCGTCCAAACTGAACAATCGGGGGAGAAGGGCCTTGGTCAGGAGGTGACCAAGAATCTGATGATCACTCTGACAGAGCTCCAGAGTTCCTCTGTGGAGATGGGAGAACCTTCCAGAATGACGACCATCTCTGCAGCACTCCACCAATCAGGCCGTTATGGTAAAGTGGCCAGATGGAAGCCACTCATCAGTAAAAGGCACATGACAGCCCGCTTGGAGTTTGCCAAAAGGCACCTAAAGGACTCTGTGGAGATGGGAGAACATGATTCTCTGGTCTGATGAAACCAAGATTGAACTCTTTGGCCTGAATGCCAAGCATCACGTCTGGAGGAAACCTGGCACCTTCCCTAAGGTGAAGCACGGTGGTGACAGCATCAAACTGTGGAGACTAGTCAGGATCAAGGGAAAATGAACGGAGCAAAGTACAGATGATGAAAACCTGCTCCAGAGCGCTCAGCACCTCAGACTGGGTTTAAGGTTCACCTTCCTACAGGACAACGACGACCCTAAGCACACAGTCAAGACAACGCAGGAGTGGCTTCGGGACGTGTCTCTGATTGCCCTTGAGAGGTCCAGCAAGAGCACAGACTTTAACCCAAACTAACATCTATGGAGAGCCCTGAAAATAGCTGTGCAGCAATGCTCCCCATCCAACCTGACAGACCTTGAGAGGATCTGCAGAGACGAATGGGAGAAACTCCCCAAATACAGGTGTGCCAAGCTTGTGGTGCCATACCCAAGAAGACTTGAGGCTGTAATCGCTGCCAAAGGAGCTTCAACAAAGTACTAAGTAAAGGGTCTGAATATTTATGTAAATGTGATATGTTTTTTTTTTATTATAAATTTGCAAAAACGTCTAAAATACTGTTTTTGCTTTGTCATTATTATTGTGTTTAGATTGATGAGGAAAAAACTATTTAATCCATTTTAGAATAAGTCTATAATGTAACAAATGTGGAATATGTCATCGGGTTTGAATCATTTCTGAATATGCACTGTAATTGTATGTGTAGGGTACAGCGATGAGGTCATCATTCACATTTCATGGCTAACACTGTTATTGCACACAGAGTGAGTCCATGCAACTTAATATTTGACTTAAGCACATTTTTACTCCTGAACTTTAGGCTTGCCATGACAAATGGGTTGAATGCGTATTGACTCAAGACATTTCAGCTTTTCATTTGTAATTCATTTGTAAAAATTCAGAAAAATATAATTCCACTTTGACATTATGGGACATTCTGTGTCGGCCAGTGACCCACAATCTCAATTTAATTCATTTTTAATTCAGGCTGTAAACGCAACACAATGTGGAAAAAGTCAAGTGGCGTGAATACTTTCTGAAGGCACTGTATATTAATGTATATGAATATTGTGCCAGTAATACCCCCAACAAAAATGACAAAACAATTACAACTGAAATGCCATTGCTTACCGCCCCCATCCATGCATCTAGTTACGAAGGGAGCTTGCTATTGTGTTTATGCTTTCTTCATTGCCTCACACATGTTACACCACTGGTCAGTTTTCCCAAAGTGTTTAAAATTCCAATGAAAAGGCTGTCACTCATCTGGATGTATTGGACAGGTAAACACATCTTAATTTACAGAAAATAGCATACAGGTAAGTACATGCAAAATACAATTTAAGAGATTATTGTAACGGCTTTCTTGTGGTGAAGGAGAGTCGGACCAAAATGCAGCGTGATGATGATTCATGATATTTTAATGAAGGAAAAAACTATACATGAAGAAACTACAAAATAATGAAATATGAAAACCGAAACTGGTGCAAACACAAAGACAGGAACAATCACCCACAAAACACTCAAAGAATATGGCTGCCTAAATATGGTTCCCAATCAGAGACAACGATAAACACCTGCCTCTGATTGAGAACCACTCCAGACAGCCATAGACTTTGCTAGATACCCCCACTAAGCCACACACCCAATACCTAACAAAACCCCAAGACAAAACACACCACAATAAACCCATGTCACACCCCGGCCTGACCAAATAAATAAAGACAAAAACAATATACTTCGACCAGGGCGTGACAATTATTTACAACGCAAAAGGAACAATTCATACTTCACACACAAATAAGATATAATATAATATAATATAACACCATACATATAATATAATAATATTGTCCATGGAAAAGTCAATCTCAAATCCTTGTGAGCAAATTCAATTGCAGAGAATCAGGTAGATTCCAAACTTTTGAGATGTTTTCCTAATATACAGTTTCCACAAATCATTGGAACTGAGCCCTACATTATCATGTATCTTTTCAAACTCTGCACTCTCAAGGTCTATCCGTGGTGAATTCAAAAATCCGTCTCTTCCTTCTTCCTTTGGCTGTTGAGGCTTGATACAGTATGTAATGTCCCCTAAACCTCTCTAAAATGCTGATCCCATGTTTATGGACCCAGGCTGGGCCTTGGTGCCCACAAAGTCAATCTAGCTATTTGAATATACAGTGCCACATTTTATTGTGTTACAAAGTGTAATTAAAATGGATTTAATTGTATTTTTTGTCAACAATCTACACAAAATACTATGGAATTTAAAAGTGCATGAAAATGTACAGTATATACACTGTATTCTATTCTCTAAAAAGACGGCATTGAGACCCACAGACATTTGAATGATTGATTATGCAGACTACACTGTGAACTTGCCTCAGGCACTAAGTTCAAGTTGTTAGACACATAAACACATCCAAACTGAGTCTAAAATGTAATGTTTGTGGTGTCTCTTGATCCTAAGAAATGTAATTTTGAGAGCATACAGGGTTTATCCCCCACAGTGCAACAAAGCTGCTTCCATCAGTGTGCAACCATGACAAGCATTCCTGGTGCAGGTAAAAACGATTCAACATCACATAAAACACCAATCACTTATTATTCTGGTATAATTCTATGTGATCGTAGCTTATAACTCAAACAAGAACCCTAATGCTCTGCACGATCCCTTGATTATGCTAACTTAATTAGATTCCCCATTGATCTCCTAGGTCAATAATACCGCTCTCTCATTTATGTTCCATACAATTTAAATCTCATTTGTAGGCCTGTTAAGAGAACTCTTCTTGGACTCCAACAACAAATATGTCCTCTCTCTCTCTCTCTCTCTCTCTCTCTCTCTCTACAGTGGGGCAAATAAAGTTTAGTCAGCCACCAATTGTGCAAGTTCTCCCACTTAAAAAGATGAGAGGCCTGTAATTTTCATCATAGGTACACTTCAACTATGACAGACAAAATTAGAAAAAAATCCAGAAAATCACATTGTAGGATTTGTAATGAATTTATTTGCAAATTATGGTGGAAAATGAGTATTTGGTCAATAACAAAAGTTTATCTCAATACTTTGTTATATACCCTTTGTTGGCAATGACAGAGGTCAAACGTTTTCTGTCTTCACAAGGTTTTCACACACTGTTGCTGGTATTTTGGCCCATTCCTCCATGCAGATCTGCTCTAGAGCAGTGATGTTTTGGGGCTGTTGCTAGGCAACACAGACTTTTAACTCCCTCCAAAGATTTTCAATGGAGTTGAGATCTGGAGACTGGCTAGGCCACTCCAGGACCTTGAAATGCTTCTTACGAAGCCACTCCTTCGTTGCCCGGGCGGTGTGTTTGGGATCATTGTCATGCTGAAAGACCCAGCCACATTTAATCTTCAATGCCCTTGCTGATGGAAGGAGGTTTCCACTCAAAATCTCACGATACATGGCCCCATTCATTCATTCATTCATTCATTCAAATGCACAATTGGTGGCTGACTAAATACTTTTTCTGCCCCACTGTATATATATATCCACTGTTAAATTATATACCATTCATTTAGAGCAAACATTTTCAAACTGTTCAATACGTCCTTCACGGAAATAGAAATTGCTGAATTGTAAAAATATATATGTATAATTTTTTTTTTTACAATTCAGCCATTTTTATTTCCGTGAAGGACTTATTGAAAAGTTTGAAAATGTTTGCTCTAAATGAATGGTATATAATTTAACAGTCAATTAAAACATGTCCAAAATTACTCATTACAACTGTTCTCAACCAGTCTCTATTCCCAGTCAGGTCCAATTATTTACATGTGATCAATCTGCTATAAGAACTGGTCAGGTGAATGGTTGCAATTACCTTTCATTATTGTGTTTGTATATACACTTGCCTATATCTTACAACTCAGTGGGGATGTTAAATACGAGTGGACTTGGACGCTGCAGATGTTTGTGCCAATTGTTGGCAGCACAGGTTACTATGTACAGTACATAGATATACATGTCCATCTGTGTAGAAGGTATTTAAACTGACCACATGAGACAGCTGAAAGACTTTGAGTCTGAACTATGTGACATCACACATGGCCTTTTATATGCCTGCAAGTTATAAACAATATAAACAATTGTTGAACCAAAAAATAGCATTTTAACGCACTCTCAATTTTAATAATGTATTAAATAAATCAGAGTCAAAGATAAAGGATGAAGTACTTACATGAAAATGAAAATGGCAAACAAATATTTAGGGTCTGTTTGGTCTGTTTGGTCCTAGGGCTATTTGAAATAGTATGCTAGTTATTTGAAAATACTTGAAAATATTTCAAATGGAAGCAGTTGATTCAGCCACATTATTTGAAAAATACTCAAATACACAGAAAAAAAGTATTTAAAATACAAAAATACAATACTCAAATACATATTTGAACCTCCAGAAGTAGGATCTTAATTTTGGTTTACATAAATTCATTGACAACATGCACTAACACACTGCACTAAATTCACTGAAAACCTGCACTAACACATGTAACAGTATAGCTTCCATCCCTCTCCTCGCCCCAACCTGGGCTCGAACCAGGGACCCTCTGCACACATCAACAACTGACACCCAGGAAGCATCACCGATTGAAACGCTATCACTATTAACGCGCACCACTGCTAACTAGCTGGCCATTTCACAACGGTTACACACACATGCTAGCATATACCCATAGGCTTCCAGTCATTGCGCTGACAACCATTATCTAATCATCACAACAGCATCATCAGCTTGGGCACAAAACAATTATGTCTCATCAGTGATTCTCTGGGAATAGAGATGTCTTACTAGGCTCAACACAATACCAACTGATTTCAGAGCATAAGCAGATTCCATCTCTATGATGGTGGCATTGTCTACAGGGATGGGACAAGGATCTGAGCAATTTGATAAAGCCAAGTAAAGTATGTCAAAACCTGAGCAATATGACTGTGCACCTTACGGCCCGAGGTTACTCTGAAACACACACACACACACACACACACATTTGAGCCAACTGATTCACAAGCCACAGTGTGTGAATGTCCCCAGAGGTTTGTGTACCATAGGGTTGGTATACCTTTCATATGAAACCCAATCCCCCAGGGCTCTCCCAGCTCCACCAAAACATGTCCTTTCCTTGACAGATGCATTGTACTATACAGGATGTTGTATGGGGATTCTGCAAGTGTGGCCCACAAAATGCCTTAAAAACATGCATTATGTTTTGGCATGGCCGTTGAGAATGCTGTTTGATCCATAACTGTACAGTTATTATTGTTCCTCCCAGGGATTATTAGGTGTAACTTTCTGAAGGTCAGACATGCTGTTATACTTTTGCTATATCATTCCACATTGTTCAATACTATGGCTATCTCTGTCCTTGCGTTGCAATACTGTCTTTGTCGTGGTTAACTGCAATCTGCAAGGAATGCCAAGAGATACATGTTCATGGTTCAGTGGAATGCTGCAGGAATATATAATTCATTCCCCTTTATCTTCCCTCTCCATTCTATGAATGAATAATGGTTTTACTGGCAGACAAGGTTTGCAATGACAATACTGTGTCCAACAGGGGGCAATATTCCACTTCAATTGTACTAGTGTTCTAAGTACTCTATTGAACTGAAGGGTAACAGCATTTTCATGGCTCAATGAGTTCAGATAGGAGGTTGTGTCTTAGTAAGAGATAAAGACAAATCCAGCATCCATTGACTCAGATCATCCACCCGTTGATCTAGTCTGTTTCTTAACAGCCAGTTTAGGGGTGGACACTGGTCAGCCAGTTTGTTGCAGAATTAATTTTAATGTTTGCCAAAAAACTTAGTCCAAGAATTTTGCTTGTTGATCCCCTGATACAAAATGTTTGAGAAAATACGGTAACCTGTTCACCTACTATCTCAGTTATAAATCTCACTCTCTCTTATTCTCTCTCTCTCTCTTCCTCTATCTCTATGTATCTTCCACCTCACTGGAGTGTCTCTACTTCAGACATGTGATGGTAGATGTACTGTACTGTTACTCTCACAGTGCCCTGTGGAGTCCCGGTAACCTACACACCGCTGACTGTGGACTGTGTGTATGCATGTGTATGTTTTGGACAACTGTTTGTCCACTGACTGTGTGTGTGAGTATGTGTGTGTGTGTGTGTGTGTGTGTGTGTGTGTGTGTGTGTGTGTGTGTGTGTGTGTGTGTGTGTGTGTGTGTGTGTGTGTGTGTGTGTGTGTGTGTGTGTGTGTGTGTGTGTGTGTGTGTGTGTGAAGATGGTCAGGCAGGTTAAATCAATCAGCCTGACTAGAATTTTAAAGGATGGAGGGATGCTAGAATTATATTAAAAGGACAATTTATCCAGTGATCGCTCTCATCAGACACTAGGACACAATTTGATTACCAGAAAATGTTTGGAGGAAGATTTTGAGATTAGTATGACCTAAAACCTTGTTTTGACTTTTCTAGGACTTAATTGTCATTTTCAAGGACCTCAATGTTATACAATTGTATAATGAATAATTGTACGTATAGTGCCTATTATAAACTGGGTTTATCGAGCCTGAATTCTGATTGGCTGACAACCGTGGTATATCAGACCATATACCATGGGTATGACATTTTATTTAAAATTGTTACTGCTCTAATTACATTGGTAACCAGTTTATAATGGCAATAAGGAAGGGGTTTGTGGGATATGGCCAATATACCACGGCTAAGGGCTGTATACAGGCACTCAGCATTGCATCATGCATAAGAACAGCCCTTAGCCATGGTGCATTCGGAAAGTATTCAGACCCCTTGACTTTTTCAAAATGTTGTATCGTTATTCAAAAATGTATTCAATTCCTTTTTTTCTTCATCAATCTACACACAATACCCCACAATGACAAGCAAAAACAGGTTTTAAGAAATGTTTACAAATTTATAAAAACTAAGACCCTTTGGTACATGTATGAGACTCGAAAAAGAGCTCAATTGCATCCTGTTTGTAATTTTAGATTTCTTCAAAACAATCTAACGTTATTATTTAATTACTTCAGTAATGGAGCTGGGCAGTAATCACCCCTGGAGGTGATCACTGAGAACTCAACGAGCTGGTTTGAGCCACAGCATTTTATAGCAAAGTCCATGCTCCTTCAGTCTACATGACAAACAATATATGTATGGAATGGGTCCCAAGGTTAAGATTTGTATGAAAGATACTTACAATTCTCAGCAGACAGCATCTGCTGTTAAAACTGTCCTCACTGTGTAGAGACCAGGGTCTGGCCCCCAAACTGCATACTGAAGCCATCTCCCCCTGGTACCCCAGTACAAAAACATTAACTCATGCTCTGGAATGTGGTGTCACGTCAGTGTAAATCTAATGTCAGCGTTAAATCCCCCAGAGGCCCACTATCAGTTCACACAGACATAATAGAGTTATAATAACTCTATTATGTTGCATAAAACAACCATTTGATGAAATTACAGCATTATAACATAATCTATCAATTTTTCCCCCACAGGGTTCACCTTCCAACAGAGCAACGACCCTGAGCACACAGCCAAGACAATGCAGGAAGGGCTTTGGGACAAGTCTCTGAATGTCCTTGAGCGGCCCAGCCAGAGCCCGGACTTAAACCCGATCGAACAGCTCTAGAGAGACCTGAAAATAGCTGTGCAGCGATGCTCCCCATCCAACCTGGCAGAGCTTGAGAGGATCTGTAGAGAAGAATGGGACAAAGTTCCCAAATACAAGTGCCCAGCTTGTAGCATCATACCCAAGAAAACTCAGAACGGTAATCACTGCGAAAGGGGCTTCAACAAAGTACTAAGTAAAGGTTCTGAATACCTATGTAAATGTGATATTTCCGTTTTTATTTTTAATACATTTGCAAACATTTCTAAAAAACAGTTTTTGCTTTTGCTTGGCATTATGGGTTGCTGTGTGTCGATTGATGAAGAAAAAAACAATTAAATCAATTTTAGAATAAGACTGAAACGTTACAAAATGTGGAAAAAATCAAGTGGTCTGAATATTTCCCACATGCACTGTATATTGGCTGTATATCACACCCCTATACCTTATTCTGTCACGGCAGATTTCCTCCTCTTCGTCTGAAGAGGAGTAAGGATCGGACCAAGATGTGGCGAGCGCTCCTCATCCCCTGCCTCAGATGGAAAAGACGTTCACCCGCCGCTCTACCCACGGGTGGGTGAAATCCTAGAAATGGTCCAGCGCCGCATCTTCTTCTCCCCACACTGCGTTGGCCCACTCCAGGGCCTTCCCCGAGAGGCACGAGATGAGGGCGGACACCTTCTCATGGCCCGAAAGGAGCTGGGTGGACGGTTGCCAGGTAGAGATCCAGCTGCAACAGGAAACCCTGGCAGCGTGCAGCCGTCCCATCGTACTCCAGGGGAAGGGCGAGACGAATCCCACTGAGACCGGGTGCAGGGGGGACGAGTAGTGGAGACCCTGGTCGTGCTGGCGGAGGCGCTGGAGGAACTCCCTGTCTCTCCCAGCGGTGCATGGTTTGGACGACGCGGTCCATGGCGGCGCCAAGATGGTGGAGCATCGCCGTGTGCTCCCGGACGTGCTCCTATACCAGGGGCACCTGCTCCTGCTGACTCCATATTCGGGTGTGAATTCTGTAAGGGGTGCGTGACTGGCTGCAGGGCGCAGGAGAGCAGAACTGGCTAATAACAGGAGCAGTTTAATAAGCAAAACTAACCGCACCCAGAACAACAAAATATGGGTACAAAATAACCCCACGTGAACCAGTCAGAGTGCACAAGCACTTTCCAACAAACAATTTCACACACAGACATGGGGGGAACAGAGGGTTAAATACACAAGTAATTAGGGAATGTAAACCAGGTGTGTGGGGAATCAAGACAAAACAAATGGAAAATGAAAGATGGATCGGCGATGGCTAGAAGAACGGTGACATCGACCGCTGCCCGACCAAGGAAAGGAACCGACTTCGGAGGAAGTCATGACACTGTTTGTCAAGCTCCCAGCAAGTCGCCTGTGCTTTTGGGAGATAGTTACCCACACCTCCTGGCTGGTTACCTGTAATTGCACCTTTTGAAAATGAATGTCCCGCTGTGTACAGAAGCAGGCGTTTCACTCTCCGATGCATCAGTCATTGTTATTGTACATTATGAGGCTTCTTCCTCTGAATAAAAGCTATAGCATTGTTTTCTGTTTTAAAGATACATTTCATACAGCTACAATCTTCATAAAAAACTATTCACTTTAGTGAACACTACCTAACACTCAAGGAAATAGGTCATTGCAAATGAGACAAACAATGTGGCGTAAAAGTATAGCAAAATAGTTTAATATCAAGTCAACTTGTAGAAGCTCTGTTTGGAGATGGAGAATGGTTTCTCTAGCGCAAAATATATTCCCATAAACTACTGTAAATAGTCAAATAGCCAGTAAACTTCACATTTGTGGGTATTTTCATTTAATTCAGAGTTCGTTGAGGTCAAGTGGGGTGATTTCTCATCTGAGGATAAACATTATCCCTGTAAAAATCCAAGGAAGAAAATGGATCCCAAAAGATGAGTCTGAAGCAGCCAGGGGAAGTGGAATTTTAAATAGGTGTCCAAGCCAAGAGCCAGAACCAAAATGTTAAATGTGAAAATTACACCTTGGGGACCTTAGGATGCTCTGAAGACAATTTGTTAGGTGTTTAGAGAATGTGCTAAGGTGTCAGGCATATGTGTATAGGTGGCAGGGAAGTCAGGCGCAGGAGAGTCAAACGGAGTGTAAAATGGAGTCTTTTAATTATGTTCTAGTAACATGCTCCATAACACTAAACAGGAAAAGAACATAAACAAATATGGGTACGAAGACCCGTCGCGCACCTATACAACAAAAACACTACACTGACAATAAACGATCTCTGACAAAGACATGAGGGGAAACAGAGGGTAAATACACAACAGGTAATGAATGGAATTGAAAACAGGTGTGTGAGAAGACAAGACAAAACCAATGGAAAATGAAAACTGGATCACTGATGGCTGAAAGACCGGTGACGTCGAACGCCGAGCACCACCGAACAAGGAGAGCCAAAGACTTCGACAGAAGTCGTGACAGTAACCCCCCGACACCGGCCTCAGGGACGACCCGGAGGGCGAGGTGCAGGGCGATCCGGATGGAGACTGTGGAATTCTGATAACATGGAAGGATCTAACACGTCCTCCACCGGAATCCAGCATCTCTCCTCCGGCCCGTACCCCTCCCAGTCCACGAGGTACTGAAGGCCCCTCGCCCGACGTCTCGAATCCAAAATGGATCGAACAGAGTACGCCGGAACCCCCTCGATGTCTAGAGGAGGCGGAGGAACATCACGCACTTCAGCCTCCTGGAGCGGGCCAGCCACCATCGGCCTGAGGAGAGACACATGGAACGAGGGGTTAATACGGTAATTAGTGGGCAGTTGTAACCTATAACATACCTCGTTCACTCTCCTCAGGACTTTAAACGGCCTCACAAACCGCGGACCCAGCTTCTGGCAGAGAAGGCGGAGGGGCAGGTTTCGGGTCGAGAGCCAGACCCTGTCCCCTGGTGCGAACACTGGGGCCTCACCTCATTTTCTGGCGCCTTATGGCACGCTGAAGGTGGACGTGGGCTGCCTCCCAGGTTTCCTCAGCGTGCTGAAACCAATTGTCCACTGCAGGGGCTTCGGTCTGGCTCTGATGCCAAGGAGCCAGAACCGGCTGATACCCTAATACACATTGAAAAGGAGTGAGGTTAGTGGAGGAGTGACATAGCGAGTTCTG
Organism: Oncorhynchus keta; assembly: GCF_023373465.1. NCBI lineage: Eukaryota > Metazoa > Chordata > Actinopteri > Salmoniformes > Salmonidae > Oncorhynchus > Oncorhynchus keta. Next base: position 16,249,944 of record NC_068456.1, read on the forward strand.
AGCCATCTCTGCCCAGGGCACGAACTTCGTCCACTCCCCCGGCCGATCCTGGCAATAAGACCGCAGAAACCTACCCACATCCTGGTTAACTCTCTCCACCTGCCCATTACTCTCGGGGTGAAAACCTGAGGTAAGACTAACCGAGATCCCCAGACGCTCCATGAACGCCTTCCAGACCCTTGATGTGAACTGGGGACCCCGATCAGACACTATACCCTCAGGCACCCCATAGTGCCGGAAAAGGTGTGTAAATAGGGCCTTTGCTGTTTGTAAGGCCGAAGGGAGACCGGGCAAAGGGAGGAGACGACAGGACTTTGAAAACCAATCCACAACGACCAGGATCGTGGTGTAACCGTGTGAAGGTGGAAGATCAGTCACAAAATCCACCGACAGGTGCGACCACGGCCGTTGAAGAACGGTTAGAGGTTGTAGCTTACCTCTGGGCAGGTGTCTAGGAATCTTGCACTGGGTGCACACCGAGCAGGAAGAAACATAAATCCTCACGTCCTTAGCTAAAGTGGGCCACCAGTACCTCCCTTCAAGACAGCGCATCGTCCGACCTATCCGAGGATGACCAGAGGAGGGTGACGTGTGAGCCCAATAGATCAATCGGTCACGGACAGCAGACGGAACGTACAGACGACCAGCTGGACACTCAGGGGGAGAGGGCTCTGCACGTGATGCCCGCTCAATGTCCGCGTCCAGCTCCCACACTACAGGCGCCACCAGACACGAAGCTGGGAGTATGGAAGTGGGATCCATGGATCGCTCCTCTGTGTCATACAGCCGAGACAATGTGTCTGCCTTAACGTTCTGGGAGCCTGGTCTGTAAGAAAAAGTAAACACAAAACGAGTGAAAAACATGGCCCACCTTGCCTGGCGAGGATTCAATCTCTTCGCCTGCCAGATGTACTCCAGATTGCGGTGGTCAGTCCAGATGAGAAAAGGGTGTTTAGCCCCCTCAAGCCAATGCCTCCACACCTTCAAGGCCTCTACGACAGCTAACAGCTCTCGGTTCCCCACATCATAGTTTCGCTCTGCCGGGCTGAGCTTCTTCGAAAAGAAAGCACAGGGGCGAAGCTTCAGTGGCGTACCCGAACGCTGAGAGAGCACTGCTCTTATCCCAGCTTCGGATGTGTCCACCTCCACTATGAATGGCAAAGAGGGATCCGAATGAGCCAGCACAGGCACCGAGGTAAACAGAGTCTTCAGGTGCTCAAAAGCCCTGTTCGCCTCAGCCGACCACTGCAAGTGCACCGGGCCCCCCTTTAGCAGTGAGGTAATGGGAGCTGCCACCTGACCAAAACCCCGGATAAACCTCCGGTAGTAATTGGCAAACCCCCCAAAACGCTGCAACTCCTTTACCGTGGTTGGAGTTGGCCAATTACGCACGGCTGTAATGTAGTCGCTCTCCATCTCCACTCCTGAAGTGGAAATCCGATGCCCTAGGAAGGAGATGGATTGTTGGAAGAACAAGCATTTCTCAGCCTTGACATATAGATCATGCTCCAACAGGCGACCAAGCACCCTGCGCACCAGGGACACATGCTTGGCGCGTGTAGCAGAGTATATCAGAATATCATCGATATACACCACTACACCCTGCTCGTGCAGGTCCCTGAAGATCTCATCTACAAATGATTGGAAAACTGATGGAGCATTCATCAACCCATATGGCATGACAAGGTACTCATAATGACCTGAGGTGGTGCTAAATGCCGTCTTCCACTCATCACCCTTCCGAATACGCACCAGATTGTACGCACTCCTGAGATCCAATAATTTCACTGTGATTTTATTAAGACCTCGATAATCAATGCACAGGCGTAAACCGCCATCCTTTTTTTCCACAAAAAAGAAACTTGAAGATATGGGTGAAATGGATGGCTGAATGAACCCCTGATGCAGACATTCAGAGACATGTCTCCATAGCCTCTGTCTCCACTTGCGACAGGGGATACACGTGACTCTTGGGATATGCAGCGTCTACCAGGAGATCTATCGCACAATCCCCCAGTCGATGGGGTGGTAATTGAGTCGCCTTCTTTTTACAGAAGGCGAGAGCCAAATCGGCATATTCGGGGGGAATGCGCACGGTGGAGACCTGGTCTGGACTTTCCAACGTAGTAGCACCAACGGAAACCCCTAAACACCTACCTGAGCATTCTCGCGACCACCCCGTGAGAGCCCTCTGTGGCCAAGAAACAGTGGGGTTATGGCAAGCTAACCACGGTAGGCCTAGCACCACAGAATACGCAGGAGAATCAATAAGGAAAAGACTAATCTTCTCCTTGTGACCCTCCTGCGTTATCATACACAAAGGTGCGGTTACCTCCCTGATAAACCCTGACCCTAATGGTCGACTATCTAAGGCATGAATAGGGAAAGGCATATCCACAGGAACAATAGGGATCCCTAAACTATGAGCTAGACTTTTTTTAATGAAATTCCCAGCCGCACCTGAATCTACTAGCGCCTATATATACTGGGAATGCAGTGAAAAATCAGGAAAAGAGACCGAGACAAACATTAGTGCAGCAGAGGGCTCTGGATGAATATGGTGCCTACTCACCTGGGGTGATGCCAGAATGTCCTGCCTGCCTTCTCTATTCCCAGAGGAACCAACCCGGCACCGACCAGCAGTGTGCCCTCTGCGACCATGAATGGTGCTCCAGCGGGAACCCCCTCCGGTCTCCCTGCGCACCATCCCTCCCAATTCCATAGGTTCGGGAGAGAGGGTGCGAGAGGATGGAACAACCAGACCCCGATCTAGACGTCCACGAGTAGCCAGCATGTTGTCCAGCTTGATGGACATGTCCACCAGCTGGTCGAAGGTGAGGGTGGTGTCTCTACAGGCCAGCTCCCGACGGATGTCCTCGCGTAGACTACAACGGTAATGGTCGATCAGGGCCCTGTCGCTCAATCCAGCACCGGCAGCCAAGGTCCTAAACTCCAAAGCAAACTCCTGTGCACTCCTCATCTCCTGCCTCAGATGATAGAGGAGGTCCCCCACTGCTTTGCCTTCAGGTGGATGATCGAATACTATCCGGAATTGGCGGGTGAACTCACACAGCACTGGCCCATTCCAGGGCTTTCCCGGTGAGGCATGAGACGAGGGCGTAACTCTTCTCACGGTCAGATGGTACTGGGGAGGCCGTGGCTAGATATAAGTTCAGCTTAAGGAGGAAACCCTGGCAGCCGGCAGTATCTCCATTGTATCCCGTTGGTAGGGATAAATGGATCTTCGATTCCGGAGAGGAAAAAACGTTCAAGGGAGATTCCGGTTGTGGTGGTGGTGGCGCTGGAGAAACTCCCTGTCTCTCCCAGCGATCCATATTCTAGACAATGCGATCCATGACGGAGCTTATACAGTCAAGCTCCCTCGCTTGTTCCTGAATGCGTTCCTCCAGCTCCATGAGCATAGTGTCCTCTCCTGCTGACTTCATATTGTTGGTCAGAGATTCTGTCACGCATATGTGTATAGGTGGCAGGGAAGTCAGGCGCAGGAGAGTCAAACGGAGTGTAAAATGGAGTCTTTTAATAATGTCCTGGTAACATGCTCCATAACACTAAACAGGAAAAGAACATAAACAAATATGGGTACGAAGACCCGTCGCGCACCTATACAACAAAAACACTACACTGACAATAAACAATCTCTGACAAAGACATGAGGGGAAACAGAGGGTAAATACACAACAGGTAATGAATGGGATTGAAAACAGGTGTGTGGGAAGACAAGACAAAACCAATGGAAAATGAAAAATGGATCAATGATGGCTAGAAGACCGGTGACGTCGAACGCCGAGCACCGCCCGAACAAGGAGAGGCAACGACTTCGGCAGAAGTCGTGACATAAGGTGTTGGCTGATGGAACGAAAATGTTTTTTCATGCATTTAGCATCGATCAAGATTATATTAGCCATCTCTCTCGCATTTCAGAGTTTATTTAGACAACTAGTGCAATGCATCTCAGGATCTCATGACTAAGTGAGAAGTTGAAATATCTCTCTTGCAGTATAGATAATAAGGATTAAATACCTGCATTAGTAAAATTCTGACAAATGTATGGAGTGTGCCTACCGGAGTACACTGTGCTTAGGGAGTTTGGAGTTTTCCCTATGGCCCCGTAGGAGAAGTGAACTGTGTTAATAATCTGCCCATTCTGGTTTCTGTGCAGAGCAGGAGGAGACGTGATTTTGTGTGATGAGCAACAGACTGTGCTCACTCTGAAACCAAAATAATGAGACACCTGTTGCATGGCGATTATATTCATTTCATCCACTGAGGTGAAGGCAGTGGAGTAAATTTGTTTTTGTGTATTTGTGAAGAAAGAGAGAATTAACCTTTTCTATCATGTAGCCTAAGTGAAAGCTTAGTTAAATTACCTTATTTAAAAGAAAATTAGGAGTTCCCCAGTCTCGAAGGCCTGAGTCTGCATGAGTAATATTGATGGATAGGGATTATGGGGAGTTTCCTCTCTCCTCGCACATGGATTTAAGATAATCTGTTTTAGAATGAGTCATGGCTAGATTTGCATAGCGCCTGCAGTGGCATGGGATATAATATATACATATACACTATGGTAATAAGGGAAGCTCAAGACGATTCCTAGTGGACTACGAGCATAGGAATAGTATTCAACCAGGGGAACACATTTTTGAATGAATCTTTATTGCGTTATTCTACAAAGCGAAACATATACATACAGTTCTGTATATGTTTTATATTAGATACAAAACGTTTGAAACAGATAAAACATATCATTTGTCTGTTCAAATTGATCGTCATGACTCCATAATAGGGACAAAGATACTGGTCCTTGGAAAGGCCTATATTGTATGTTCTTCCACTGTGCCTCACACTGCCTGCCAAACCAAAATATGAAGCACCCATCACCATTCCAAGTAGAATTACAAATCCAACAGTGAAGTCCACATCTTGACCACAATGCTGACAAAATAACTGCAATAGAAATAGCTGACGATGATTCACTTGAAATATGTTTACTCAATACATCTACTTAACCCTTAAATATCTACTTCCTTAGTGACCTCATCTGATGGATTTAAATCCATTGCGTTTCCCAATGAATAACATTAAAACATGAATATTTGTTTCTAGACTTGTTTCTACCATGCCTAGGTCATCAATTCTTCACTCAATGTTGGACCAAAATGTAATTTCTTTCATGCTACTGCATTCTTGCATTACGAAACATTTTGCATCACTCTGACTCAAACATTTTGTTTGTTAGTGTTAAGTAGGCCTATTATAGAGGTTTACCATATTGCATACCTAATGGTGTGCATGATTATCATGTCTCTGAAGGAGGGACAGCTGAAATATCTGTAACATATGCTCGTGTGTCACTGGAGTTTACTGAAAATGCTATTTTTCCTCAGCTCCCTGACATTAATGTTTAATTTAAAAAACACTTGAATGCTCAGTCTGAAATCCTAAATACAGGTTGTGGACATAAAAAATAGATAAAGGGATGCTCTGACATGTACAACCTGAATACCTTTGATGTTGATGTTTTCTTTCTTCCCGTGCCATTTGTCTCATCAGCCCAGCCAGACAATTTATCAACTTGATTTCCACTATAAAAAGCCTCTAGACATTATTTTCCATTTCTAGCATTTGCTTTTCAACAGTGGAGATTTGTATAAATCTTGCGTTCTGTCTCTCTGACATTTGCAACATTGTTTCAAAATTGAAATTCTATTTCCAGCTATTCCATTGTAATGACCATGGCGAGGCAGACTATAGAGGATCAGCGTGGCAGATGTGTTGTTACCTACCCTTACCACCTTGGGGTGGCCCGTCAAGAAGTCCACAATCCAGTTGCAGAGGGAGGTGTTTAGTCCCAGGGTCCTTAGCTTAGTGATGAGCTTTGAGGCAGAAAGGCAGGCAGCTTTTCTTAGCCTGCCGAAATCATGAATCAGCTGGCATAATTTGTATGGATATATACAAAGAAATGTCAATAGACAACAAGTCAAACTAAACAAAATGCACCTAGTTTGCTATCTTTCCAGCTTCAGATTGAAGCGATTGTGTTAGCTGTGTCGTTGGCTAGCTCCTCTGAACAGTGTCCTGACGAGAGAGCACGTTTTCTATGCCAGGCAAAATTGCGAATCATTAGCTACTTATGGATGTATCCAGATAAATGTCACTGGAAAACAGCTTAAACAAATGCAATTGCAGCTATTCTGCTGTTATTCTGGCTGCACTGTTTGACGGTGACTGTAAGTTAGCTGTAGTTGGCTAGCTAGCAAGCAAGGGATAAGAACTTTGCCAACCAGTATGGCAATGAAACATCTAGAACGAACGACTGGGTGACGGCCATAGATACAGAACAAAAAGACTAAGACTAAATGACTGGGTCGCGTCCATGGCAACTGAACCGATAGAATGAACGACCAGCCGTCTGGGTAGCAACCTTAGATTTGTTTCGGGACTATATCTTGTGGAAAAATGAAATAGTATGAATACATTTATCGAAATAAAGTTTTTAATGAAAATATCACAATCATTATTTGAACATGTTGGTAACCTGTTGTTAAAAAGTGATAATGCCATCAAGCCGGTGTTTGGAGGATATATTGGCACGGTTTGCTGGCCGTCAACTTCGTCTCGGGCCTAACACCTGCTTCTCTGGCATTATCACTTAACCTAATTGCACTAGTATGCAACAGTTATTACCTATTTCATAGTGAACAGATCCTATAATGAATTCCCCTATCAACATTTTATATGGTTGTGATCCAATAACAAAGACAAAGATGCTCTGTACCTCTTTAATTTGTAACACAATGTCACTGCAGCCTCCTTTGAATTACAGTACAGTATTTCCAACAGCCGTAGCAGTCCAATGAATGTGCACACTTTTAAATATAGGCTATAGTATATCTAAATATGTGCATATGCTCATTTTACAGATTTAACTAAAGGTTTGAAGCCTCAGAGGACCAATTAGAATGAGCATAGGATGAGCAAGCTGTCAAAGCTGTTACAGAGGAGCCTTGACCCCTCCACCTTGTGTCTTGACTGGACATAACCACCACCCACATCCAAGGTCCCTAGTGTAGGGAGAGTAATCTCCTTTGAACAGTTGGCTTTCCTCTCTGCCCTCTGACATTTACACACCATGAAACATGGTATTTATTCCTTATGATCCATGAGTCCACCAGCTTCTGAAGTGAAAATTATCTTGTCTTTCGTTATGGCACATACTGTAACAATAAAAGCTCCATAATTTAGATCCTCAGTAAGAATGGTATCTAATATCTACAGGAAAAACGCAAACCTATGTTATCGGCTTGGAACTGTAACTTCAACTTCTGAAGTATAAGGACATATTATGTACAGACGTTATCTAATAATTATTTAATGTTCTTCCTCCTGTGCACAGATAACTTATGTCAATACACCGAGGGATACTACTTGAAAGTTCCTGCAAATAGTTCATTGCTTTGATTACATGCAGTCGTTATTAGTGTTAAGCTCAAAAAGGTTAGGTGATACAATCTATCTTGCTGTACTTCTGTCATAATGCATGAAATGGTAACCTCATTAAGCTTTTTTAATGTATCCTGTCCTGTCAGATCATACATCATGATATGAATCATTTAGATTTAGAATATATCCTTTATGAGCATCTGTATCAGAAATGGATCCAGCTTTTAACATAAATGTATGTCAAGATGTTACCAAACATGGCTTCTGATCTGAAGGTGATCTGTTTGATTCAGTTGGAAGTATGTTGGTGTTCATCCGTTTGCTTGGGTTGCATTGAATTCAATCACTTGTAGATATAAAGGTAAATTGCAGTGCGGGTTCACTCTAAGCTAAATCGTATTTCAAGGTCTGGTTTTGCATCAATATCAAATCAAAACAAATACATTTCAATCAAATCAAGAACGAAAAATTGGCACACGCGCCAAATACAACAGTAGACCTTACAGTGAAATGCTTACTTACAAGCCCTTATCCAACAATGCAAATTTAAGAAAAAAAGCTAAAAAAATTAGATAAGTAATAAAAATACAAATAACAAATCATTAAAGAGCAGCAGTAAAATAACAGTAGCGAGGCTATATACAGGGGGTACCGGTGAGACATTCTCACTAATTTGTAAATAAAGCCAGTTTGTTATTTACAATGATGTATTTCTGGAGAAACCAAAAGCTGCCTCATGGATCTACCGGTGGCAGTCGGCATGGGTATCGAACAAGCATCTGTAGCAAAGCAGTTTGCACTGCGATGCAGTATCTTAGACTGCTCCGCAACTCGGGAGGCCCCATCCACAAGTTTTTAATGCTGATCAATTGCTTTGCACAAAGTATCAAACGGAAAATCTACTGGAGACATTTGAAAAAATACTGGTAGACTTGAAGAGTTTGGTCACAGATAGTACTATTCGCCGAACCCAAAAGCCCAGGAAAATGAACAGGTACAGAAGGGGACAATACTGTAAAGTAGGCCTAATAATGCTAAAAATAATGCTTAAATAAATCACTGTTGCCTCCTTTTTCAGGTATCACTGCTCAAGATTTCTTTGAGGAAGAAATCATCGAGAGATAGGGTCCAGCACATGTCAGAGAGGTGTTTCTGGGACCACATTGTTTCTTTCAAGGTTGGATTATAGCACTATTTTGGCATGTTTAGGTCTATTTACATGTATATTTATAGTATTGTACATAATGTTGGCTGTTAGGCTAAATGTTTTTTTTTCTCCAAATGCAGACAATGACCCAAACACTGCCACCTGGGTTTGCATTGCAAATGAGGGCATAAACGGTGTAAGTAGACCATTATGCAGTAAAATAAAAGGTTAAATAAAAATAAAATACCTACAACACCTACGGTAGGCCTACAGTATATCTAAAAATGATTATTTTTATCTCTACATGTAGGTCGCCTGATTTAAACCCGATCAACTGAAATAATTAATCCGTAACTCTGCCAAGCCTACAAGCAAAGATGAACTGGTCAAGGCCATCAAGAGGTTTTTGCTAGAGAAATTGACATACAACAATGCAACAAATACAACAAATACAGTGATCATCTCAACAAGGTGTTGTTACCTGTGGTCGTAGAGCTGGGTGGAAGTGCAACTAAAATGTACTTTAAATAAACATCTGCATATTGAATGTCTTTTTCCTTGTTATTCTATTAACAAAGCATAAAGATGTTGATGAAGAAATACTGTACTGATGTTTTGAGTTGGAAATGTAACACTTTAGAGTACTTAAGCATTTTTCACGCCATTATTAGTTACATTGCTTTAGTTAGAATGTGCAGACAGGCACTAAGAACAACGGGAACATTTCCCGAGTCAGCGACATTATTAGTGCAATGCCCCTTAATGTTTTCCTCAGTGCTACCCAGTGGGGCGGGTTGGGTGTCCCCCCCCCATGGGCTACTTCCGTCTTCTGTGCACTTCTCTGTGGCCCGTGCCTCCTGCCCTTGAACTTTGTGCACCTACCGCTATCTCAGTGGATAAAGCTGGAGAACTGCAAGACAATCACATTATGCGCCACTCGAGAGCCATGACCAATATGACCAATATATATTGTCCTGCTAGAAATGTTTCTTGCAGAATTCACACCCTTCTACACTTGTGAAAAACAGATATTCTCACAGATATATTATTAACCCTAACAGGCTTTTATATAATTCTAAATGAATGAATAATAATAATCGTTTTTTAAATAATATTTGAGATTATTTTGTTTTCAAATAACGTAAAGTGAGGTGAGACATTGCTACTAATTTCTAAATAAAGCCCGTTTGTTATTTAGAATGATTTATGTTTTTAGAGGGAGAGAAATCAAAAGCCTACCATCACGGGTATAGAACCAGCATCTGTAGCAACCCAGTTTGCACTGCCAGTCTTAGACCATACAACGTGACCGGCCGGGAGTAGGCTAGAGTTCTACAGTAAGAGCAAAATAATCCTAACATTTACACATCCAAATTGTAGTCTAAGTTTCTCTTAGAATAAACATCTTAGCGTAACAACAGTTTTAGTAAGTAATACTGATGAGTATTAACAAAAAAAGTGTATTTTACCAGGTGTGCGCTGCAGGACAATAGCAATTCTTACACTATTGTTCTTAATTCAATCACCTTCTTCATCCTCATTATTCACCTCATTGAAATTAAATTTTGAAGTCGTGCACAATTATCAGTTTCCATGTTGTTTATATCGCCCATTCATCAGACACCGTAGCGCCTTGGGACCCAAAAGCATAATCAGTGCTCTAACTCCCCTTTGCATTGGTCTGGAGCAATGAAGAAGTGACTCAGGGTACCGTACAAAACCACAAATTACATCTAAGTCCTGCAGCATAATTGCATAACTTTTAGTTGAGCAACCACTGTAGGTAGAGTTAAAGTGACTATGCATAGATAACCAGAGAGTAGCAGCAGCGTAAAAGTGTGTTTGGGGGGGGTTCAAAAAGACTGGGTAGCCATTTAATTAGCTGTTCAGGGGTCTTATGGCTTGGGGGTAGAATCTGTTAAGAAGCCTTTTGGACCTAGACTTGCCGCTTGCCATGCGGTAGCAGAGAGAACAGTCTATGACTAGAGTAGCTTGAGTCTTTGACCATTTTTAGGGCCTTCCTCTGACATCACCTGGTATAGAGGTCCTGGATGGCAGGAAGTGATGTACTGGGCAGTGCGCACTACCTTCTGTAGTGCCTTGCGGTCAGAGGCCGAGCAGTTGCCATACCAGCCAGTCATGCAGCCGGTCAGGATGATCTTGATAGTGCAGATGTATAACTTTTTGAGGATCTGAGGACCCATGCCAAATCTTTTCAGTCTCCTGAGGGGGAACAGGCTTTGTCGTGCCCTCTTCACGACTGCCTTGGTGTGTTTGGACCATGATAGTTTGTTGGTGATGTGGACACGAAGGAACTTGAAGCTCTCAACCTGCTCCAATACAGTCCCATCGATGAGAATGAGGGCATGCTCGAGCCTCATTTTCCTGTAGTCCACAATCATCTCCTTTGTCTTGATCATGTTGAGGGAGAGGTTGTTATCTTGGCACTACACAGCCATGTCTCAGACCTCCTCCCTTACAGGCTGTCTCATCGTTGTTGATCAGGCCTACCACTGTTGTGTCATCGGCAAACTTAATGATGGTGTTGGAGTCATGCCTGGCCTTGCTGTCATGGGTGAACAGGGAGTACAGGAGGGGACTGAGCACGTACCCCTGAGGGGCCCCCGTGTTGAGGATCAGCGTGGCAGATGTGTTGTTACCTACCCTTAACACCTGGGGGTGGCCCGTCGGGAAGTCCAGGATCCAGTTGCAGAGGGAGGTGTTTAGTCCCAGGGTCCTTAGCTTAGTGTTGAGCTTTGAGGGCACTATGGTGTTGAACGCTGAGCTGTAGTCAATGAATAGCATTCTCACATAGGTGTTCCTTTTGTCCAGGTGGGAAAGGGCAGTGTGGAGTGAAATAGAGATTGCATCATCTGTTGGGACGGTATGCAAATTGGAGTGGGTCTAGGGTTTCTGGGATAATGCTGTTGATGTGAGCCATGACCAGACTTTCAAAGCACTCCATGGCTACAGACGTAAATGCTACTTGTCGGTAGTCATTTAGGCAGGTTACATTAGTGTTCTTGGGCACAGGGACTATGGTGGTCTGCTTGAAACATCTTGGTATCACAGACTTAGTCAGAGACAGGTTGAAAATGTCAGTGAAGACACGTGCCAGTTGGTCAGCGTATGCTCGGAGTACATGTCCTGGTATGCCTTCTGACCCTGCGACCTTGTGAATGCTGACCTATTTAAAGATCATACTCACATCAGCTACGGAGAGCGTGATCACACAGTCGTCGGGAACAGCTGATGCCCTCATGCATGCTTCAGCGTTGCCTGCCTCGAAGCAAGCATAGAAGTAATTTAGCTCATCTGGTAGGCTCGTGTCACTGGGCAGCTCACGGCTGTGCTTCCCTTTGTTGTCTGTAATAGTTTGCAAGCCCTGCGACATCCAACGATGCGTCGGAGCCAGTGTAGTACTATTCAATCTTAGTCCAGTATTGACGCTTTGCCTGTTTGATGGTTCATCGAAGGGCATATTGGGATTTTTTATAAGAGTCCGGGTTAGAGTCCAACTCCTTGAAAGCGACACCTCTTACCTTTTAGCTCAATGTGGATGTTGCCTGTAATCCATGGCTTCTGATTGGGGTATGTACGTATGGTCACTGTGGGGACGACATCGTCGATGCACTTATTGATGAACCCAGTGACTGATGTGATGTACTCCTCAATGCCATCGGAAGAATCCCGGAACATATTCCAGTCTGTGCTATCAAAACAGTCCTGCAGCTTAGCATCTGCATCATCTGACCACTTCTTTATTGACTGAGTCAGTGGTGCTTCCCGCTTAGTTTTTGCTTGTAAGCAGGAGGATATAATTATGGTCAGAGTAAAGGTGGTCTAGAGTTTTTTCCCTCTGGTTGCACATTTAACATGCTAGTAGAAATTAGGTAAAACGGATTTAAGTTTCCTGCATTAAAGTCCCCGGGCAACTAGGAGCGCCGCCTTAGTGAGTATTTTCCTGTTTGCTTATGGTCTTATACAGCTCATTGAGTGAGGACTTAGTGCCAGCATCGGTTTGTGGTGGTAAATAGTCAGCTACGAAAAATATAGATGAAATCTCTCTTGGTAAATATTGTGGTCTACAGCTTATCATGAGATACTCTACCTCAGGCGAGCAAAACCTTGAGACTTCCTTAATATTAGATTTCATGAACCAGCTGTTGTTTACAAGTATACACAGAACGCCACCCCTTGTCTTATTGGAGGTAGCTATTCTATCTTGCCGATGCAGCGTAAATGCTGCTAGCTGTATTTTATCAATGTCGTCGTTCAGCCACGATTCTGTGAAACATAAAATATTAAAGTTAATGTCCCGTTGGTAGGATATGTAGCTCGTCTATTTTGTTATCCAATGATTGTATGTTGGCTAATAGGACTGATATAGGACTGATGGTAGAGGCAGATTACCCACTCGCCGTCGGACCCTTACAAGGCACCCCACCCTATGTCCCCGATATCTCTGTCTCTTTTTCATGTGAATTACGGGGATGTTGGCCTTGTCGGGTGTCTGAAGTAAACCCTTCGTGTCTGACTCGTTAAAGAAAAAAATATTTGCCCAGTATGATGTGTGTAATAGCTGTCCTAATATCCAGAAGCTGTTTTCGGTCATAAGAGATGGCGTCAGAAACATTATGTACAAAATAGATGACATAACGCAAAAAAACACAATAGCATAATTGGTAGAGAGCCCGTAAAACGGCAGCCATCTCCTCCGGTGTCATTCAGTCAGATGTCTGCGAGAGTAAGAATTCAACCATAGCTCATAATTTCACATGCAAATTAGTTTACTGGGCAAACCGTTGCAGTAAATGTGAACTTGTGAAAAATTTACCCAGCTGCTGGGTCAATCCCCCAACACAATGTGCTGGGTGTATGTCACAACCCAGCAATATAGTCTAATTTACCCAGCAGCTGGGTCAAGCCCTTAAACCAATGTGCTGGGTTAGAAGCACAACCCAACCCTGCTCAGTTAAATTAACAATGCTGTGTTTGTCCAATGTTGACCCAGCGCTGGGTTTTCAAAATGAACTAAATTTGGTTATTTTAAACCCAGCATTTTTTTGAGTGTAACAATAATTGATTCTGTACAAATGATATGAATTGCCATATTAGGCATTACTCAATTTCTTATTTTTGTAGATGCCAAAATAAAATATATTCAGTAGTTGTTTTCAGTGTCCTATTTTGGGGGGATTGTTTCAGCGCATGCATTCAACAAGCTTTGGACAAATGACTTCCACCAGGCCGCCATCTCAAGTTCACTCAAAAAGGCAATAGTTCTGAACTGGGTTTTATTTAGTTGTTGTTTTAATCATTGACATTTTGTTAATTTTTTTAATTTACATTGGTTAATCTATTGCACATGTAAATTATTCTGTAGTTGTCCCTTTAAACATGCTAAGATCAGCATCCCCATAGGGTTCACATTTCTCTGATGTAAATATTTGATTTATGTAGATATAACATTTCAATGTTGTTAACACACAGTAACCAAAAACCTGATTACTGCAAACTCAGTATGAATTTGAAAATTCTAACCTGCAGCAAACAGTAGAATGGTCACACGTTTCTAAAATGTCTTTGCCAGAAGTTCACTTAGTGCTGAAGTTTATTTAGTGCTTTATCCGGGTAGCCGGAAAGTAGAGCATTGCAGTAGTCTAACCTAGAAATAACACAAGCATGGATTAATTTTTCTGCATCATTTGTGGACATAATGTTTCTGATTTTTGCAATGTTACGTAGATGGAAAAAAGCTGTCCTTGAAACAGTCTTGATATGTTCATCAAAAGAGAGATCAGGGTCCATAGAAACGCAGAGGTCCTTCACAGTTTTATTTGAGACGACTGTATAACCATTAAGATTCATTGTCAGATTCAACAGAAGATCTCTTTGTTTCTTGAACAAGCATCTCTGTTTTGTCCGAGTTTAAAAGTAGAACGTTTGCAGCCATCCACTTCCTTATTTCTGAAACACAGGCTTCTATCGAGGGCAATTTTGGGGCTTCACCATGTTTCATTGAAATCTTGATATCTTATGAAATTATTTATATTATTATACAAACCAAACAAACTAAAGCCTCAGCTGAACTTGACGTAAACACTAAGATTGCAATCTAAGGAAAACAAAGCATGCGTGCATGTGACACAGTCTGTCTGAACTGGTATTAACACAGATCTGTCTATCAGACAGTACCAGAGCTAATCAATAGAGATTCACATTCACTGACACACTTCAGCCATCTTAGGCGACAGTACACACACACACACACACACACACACACCATGCTGTTTTGCCATACTATAATCGTCTAGATTTGGGTCGAGTCAAAACATTGTTACACAGAGAACAAGTGTAAAATATTACGTTTGAAGGTCACTGGACTAATGACTGTCATTACTTAAATAATAACTATTTCACTCATAAAGGACTTTTCACAATTCTTAAAATGTAACAT